>NC_073261.2:3132500-3757500 GCF_029289425.2 Pan paniscus
GGAGTGTGACCCAGGGAAGGATCCCTGACTCAATGGGATTTCTCTTGCTGTCTCTAGAATTTGAACACCGGAACCCAGACATACAGAGGCTGGGAGCCATCGTGGTGTGCTATATTGATGACGGCAGCAGTGGGTGGTGTGGGGGCAGTTAATTGACAGCTATCTGTTGCTGACATCCCAGGAACTGCCTGAACCTCCTCTTTCCCAGTCATAAGATATCTAAGAGTCTACAGTATTCTTCATTAAATCCTAGCATGGTTTAAGCTAGCCAGAATTAGGTTATGTTGCTTTCAATCAACAGAACCTTATCTAATACATTGTTATTTCCTGGTATTTGTTCCTTTAATTTTCCAGGAAAAGAAGGGAAAATGGCTTACTCATTTCAAAAAGAGAAAAGGGACAACATACCATTTATGCAAAATTTAGAAGCACTCAAAGGAAACTCTGGAAAGTTCCTGAGACATATATAGGTAGGATCAGCATAAAACTTGAACAGTGTATGTAGATCATGGTTGCCATGGTTGCCTTGACACAATGAACATCTGTATCAAAATCATATTTTCTTGGTGGGACAGAGAGAAGCACAAGGCGGGACTCACATTTACAGTAATCCTTGTTTTCCAGGGACCCTACAACCCAGTTTGTCCAGAGCTGTTCATCTTAAGTTTGTTATCCCACCATAATTATAAATAGAACCTCCTTTTTCTCTCAAGAATATCCCACTTTGGATGATAATTTCTGTGACTACCCATTAAGAATATTTAATAACTATAGAAAACTGCTTCTCTATATTTTCTGTATGTTTGAAACATTTTATAACAAAAATATCTTTAAAGTTATCACCTACACAGAATATAGCTGCCAAATGCTCCTACTCTGCTATTCTAACCATGAATCCCTCTGGGGCCTCTTCCTCCTACGGCGCTTGTGAGGATGAAATGAAATAAGCTCTATGAAGTGCCCAACAGTGACCAACACTGAATAAAATACAGCCACCATAGGTGGCCTTCCCTTATGTTCACCAAACTCCTGATAAGTTATTCGGTGATGTTTTAATCTTAATATTTTATGTAGATTATACATTCATCTGATTCAAAATGCAAAAGGTACAAAAGCGTATACAGTTAAAAGTTTCCCAACCCACTACCATTTATCTCCCTGGAGGCAACTGTTTCCAGATTTTTGAATATCCTTAAAGAATATCATATGTATGGAAAAGAAAGATTATATATTTATATGCATCTGTGTATGCATTTTCTTTTAAGAGGCTCACAAAGTCTCCTTGAAGAGATATCATTATTACAAATACCCCTCAATTTACAATGGGGTTATATTCCAATAAACTTATGAAAATATTGTAAGCTGAAAATGCATTTAATACACTTAACCTACTAAACATCATAGCTTAGCTTGGCCTACCTTAAACACTCACATTAACCTACAGTTAGGCAAAATCATCTAACAGAAAGCCCATTTTATAATAAAGTGGGCTTTGAATATCTCATGTAATATAATGAATACTGTACTGAAAGTGGAAAACAGAATGGTTGTATGAGTACTCAAAGTACAGCTTCTGCTGAATGTGTATTGCTTTCAAACTATCTTAAAGTTGAAAAATCATAAGTCAAAATATTCTAAGTCAGGGATTGTTTGTATTTCTACTTTACATGATGAAATTGAGCCTTGAAAAGATTAAGTGACTCGCCCAAGGTCACACTGGCAGTTAAATAGTGAAACTTGGATCCAAATTGTTCAGTCACTACATGTATTGTCTTGAAATTTGAAAAAGAGGAAGAGGAATTAAACTACTACATTGAAGGACTATTTTAGGCATAGAAGAAGCAGATGCCTTCATGTCCAAGTGATTGTGAAAAGCCCACTTGCCCCAAAATATGTCTCCTGGTCATATGAAATTCCACCATTTCAGATTTTTACCTGGGGATTTAGAGTAATCTGCTGTTTTCCTAGAGCTCCCCTAAAATAGAAATAGAAAATTTTGGAAGGCTAAATATATGCTAACATTGGAAAACTCATTTTCTCCCCTTCGTAAGGCAAGGTACTGAAGGAGGGGGCCCTACGGGCTGTGCAGGGACATCCTGGAGGCATGGGGAGAAGAAACTGAAAGGCAAGTTTGTATGGAACAAAGAATACCGATCTCAGGTTTCTCCCTTGAACCTGCCCTAACTTTGTTCAAATAGACTTAGCCACTGACCTGCTGTCAAAAGACCACAGCCAATCTGACTTGTTTTCAATATAATGATGAATATTGATTTGGTCCCTTCATCCAACATTCTCAGCTGGATCTTTTTTGACCAAGGATATACATTACTAGGTGAGTACAGGCAGTTAATTCTTCCACACGGGACTTCGGAGTTTCTGAGTTAACCAGAATCACCCACCTTAACATCTGTCAGTTTATACCCCAAGTCCTGACCAGTGCCCCCTACCTGCTATGCCTCATGTTTTCAATAGAGCATAAAATCAGAAATGAAAGATGAAACATCATAGCCAATATCACAGAAATACAAAGGATCCTAAGAAACTGCTAGGTATAATTACACACTAACTAATTGGATCATCTAGAAGAAATGGATAAATTCCCAGACACATAAAACCTACCAAGATTGACTCATGAAGAAATTTAAAAATCTGAACAGACTAATAGCAAGCAAGGAGGTTGAATCAGTAAGAAAATGTCTCCTATCAATGAAAAACCCAAAACCAGATGGCTTCCCAGATTAATTCTACCAAATATTTTAAGAAGAACTAATACCAGTCCTTCTCAAACTCTTCCAAAAAGCTGAAGTGGAGGGAATACTTCCAAACTCATCTTACAGGGCCAGCATTACCCTGATTCCAAAGCCAGACAAGAACACTACAAGAAAGGAAAATGACAGGCCAATATCCTTGATCTACATAGATGCAAAAATCCTCAACAAAATCCTAGCAAACCAAATTCAATAGCACATTGAAAGAATCATTCACCATGATCATGTCATGGTTCAACATAAGCAAATCAATACATATAATATACCATATTAGAAAAATAAAGGATAGAAACTATATGGCCATCACAATAGATATAGAAAAAGCTTTTGATAAAATTCGAAACCCTTTCATGGTGAAAAAAAAACACCCAACAGATCACGTATTGAGGGACTGTATCCCAACAAAATAAAGGCCATATATGACAAACTCATAGCTAACACCATAATCAATGGTTAAAAGTTGAAACTTTTCCTCTACCATCAGGAACAAGACAAGGATGCCCACAGACACCACTTCTCAGGGTAATTAGGCAAAAGAAAGAAATAAAAGGCATCCGAATAGGAAAGGAAGAAGTGAAACTGTCCCTACTGACGGCATGATCTTGTTATATATAGAAAACCCTACAAACTTCACTAAAAAAAGGTTAGAACTCAACACAAAGAAGGGAACAATAGACACTGGGGGACTCCAAAGGTGGGAGGGAAGGATGGTGGGAGCAAGGGTTGAAAAACTACCTATCCATTACTATGCTCACTGCTTGGGTGGTGGGATCATTAGAAGCCCAAACCTCAGCACCATGCAATATACCTGTTTAAGAAACCTGTACATCTACCCTCCTGACTCTAAAATGAAACATACAATATTTAAAAAACAAAAACAAATAAATAAAATTTGAAAACTGTTAGAACTGAACTGATAGGTGAAATCAGTAAAGTTGTAGGATACAAAATCAACATAGAGAGCCTTGAAGACAGCAACATCCAGCTGTCTGACACGAAAGTCTCAGGGGCAAGAAAACCTCTATATGAACTCAGAAACAATGAGCTAAGTTGTGTTTATGTCTGAAAGGATGTTAAGAACTTCATTCATGTTACATCAGAGCCAACAGAAAGAGCCAACAGGAAACCTGTACCCAACAAACAGAAATGACAAGATGAAGGGAAAGCAGAGGTAAGGGATTACCTTAGAAAGGGCAAGTGATTAGCTCAATATGCAATACAATGTTTGCTCCTGAGCCAAACATTTGTACAATAATTTGGATATTACTTGCACAACCAGAAAAATCAGCCACTCATTAGGAAAATGTGTTTCTGTATAAGTCTTAGGACTCAGCTATCTATAATAAAATGAAAAGGCAATATTTTCATCCAAAATGAGTGTTTTTGTTTGTCTTGGCTTGTTATTCTAACGTCAACAGCCTCTAAATAAACTGTTGAAGTACATGATATAACCACCTCTTTCTCCATCTTTCCTATTGCTCCCATAGGGTTTCAGTTGTGCAATTTCACCATTAGCAAAGCTTTTTGCTGAAATCTGGCTTTTCAAAGGGAGAGTATCCAGAAACAGAAGATGCTGATCTGGGAGGCTCTTCCTAATAGAACTGCTGCTTCAGTTTAACTTGAAAAAGCCCACACCCAGTTCCTAATGACAAACATCTGAACACCGGGTCTCCCCATGAGCAAGACCATGCTATGCCTCCTGCTCGCTCTGTTCTATAAGCAACCCACAGATTGCTCCCAGTGAAGAGGAGCCTGCCAGGGGAGCAGCATTCCACCAGACCCTGATTTAGCAAGATATTTCCGTATCATTCCCCCAACCAGCTGGAAGTCCTCCACTGCTCTTGTGTAAAAATCTAACTCATCTTGCTGAATTTCCTGATTTAAAAGTCTAATGCATTTCACCAAAAGTGTGACAGAAGGAAACCAAGTACACCATCTCTCTCTTACCAAACCAAAGCTATTGCATGTGCATTCTGGGGGAAAAACATCGTCCAAATATGTTATGGAGGGGGTGCCAGCCCAGTGTCATCCTCTTACTATTGCCATAGGATCTTGGCTGATGGCATCAGAGGAAAAACAAGTTTATCGATTACTTTCAAACATTAAGCTCACTCCTCCACGAAAAATAAGTCACAAGTCCAATGTCTCTTATTAAAATAAGCACTGCAAAATATAAAGGAGTCACAGTTTTAAAATGGGACACACATTCTGTAAGCGGTGAACCACGTTAGAGGTGCACTGTTTACATTGTATAAAGTCCCCTGGAGCCAGGGTTAGGAAGCGCATCTGTTCTTTGGTGTTCTGGGATGAAGGAGAAAGGAAAATGTGCTGCCAGAAGTGAGTGGGAAGGAGCCCATGAGATAAAGGAAGTAAATCCATTTGCTGATTGCAATAATAATGGTAATACACGAAGCTATACATACATACTACAAACATACATACATACATACATGCAAACTTTCACATTTTTTAAAAAAAAGAACTTAAGGCTTCCACTCATGTAATCAGCCCTTATGAACTCTCCTGATTAGCTGCAAGGAAAATCTTCCTTTCTCCTCTTTCTTGCACCATCCTGGGCTCCCTTTTGACTTTTTTTTTTTAACTTATAAACGATCAGCTCATATTCTGAAATTTGTAGTCCCCTCTCGCCCCCTCTCTCTCTATACGGCTCATTTACATTCACAGCTGTCGTGCTGCTGGGCATCCTCAAACCCACAAGTTTCCCTTTAATGTTTGAGCAGACAAACATGATCATGCACTAGGCATCACTGTGCCACTCAAAATGCTTTTTTGTTTTTTTATTGCATCTGAGAGAAATCTCAAGGTTGCAAACCTGGAGTCAGAATTGTCTCCATGTGTCTCAGTGGGAAGAGTATCGTGTGAAGAAACAAGTTGATTCTACTAATCAAAAGGAATTTTTTTTGATATCAGGTCATCCTCCGAATGAATTTATATTACCGAGAGGAGAGTCACATGAAGAAAATGGTCAAACACCACCACCTAGAGCAAGAGCTGAGAAGTGCAGCGGAGCCGGGCTGTGTCAGGAAAGAAAAGCAAGCTGGGGCCTGGCTCAGCGCTCTCCCCTCTGCTCCTGTCTGCACGGAAAGATTAGGATGACAGTGGCAGGAAGCCTGTGCACCTAGTATGCATCACTTGAAGGGAACACACAGATTCCAGTAAACAGTTGGAAGGAAATGTTAATACCAGGCTCTGCTAAACAATATGAAATGACTCCTAGATGAGACAAGCGACTTTCATCAAAGTTTCCTGATACCTGAAAAGACAGCCCAGGGGATCCTGCACTACATGTGGTGTATGTAAATTAAGCGGGTTTTTTTCCCCTTTGTAATCAAGGCTCATACACAAACAAAATCACACTTTAGAAACGGCCTATTTCAACTTGTAACTAGCTTGCTTTCAGGGGCTCCAGGTCAAAAAGAAATAGAGCACAAAGACGCTTTCTCCTTAGGGATCACACACAAATTCACTCTGTCCGTTTCTTTCCCAAATGGAGCAACAAAGCCGTCAGACCTCTCCGTCCACCCATCGGGTCCTTCCTGATTAAAGTGAGATAAATCACAGCCCTCTCTCTCCAGATGGCAGGTGACAAGAGGGGGATGCTTGCCTCAAGAAGTCCTCCCCATCCCTCTGCATTCATGCAAGCCCGAGCGGAGAGATGCAAGAAATTACGGATGCATTTTAATTCCCCAGACCCTGCAATTAAAAATGGAAAATTTTTAGCCATGCCTGTTGGCTCACGCCTGTAATCCCAGCACTTTCAGAGGCCGACGTCGGCGAATCACATGGGGTCAGGAGTTCGAGACCAGCCTGGCCAACATGGTGAAAACCTGTCTCTACTAAAAATACAAAAATTAGCTAGGAATGGTGGTGGGCGCCTGTAGTCCCAGCTACTCGGGAGGATGAGGCAGGAGAATCACTTGAGCCTGGGAGGCAAAGTTTGCAGTGAGCCAAGATCGCACCACTGCACTCCACTCTGGGTGACAAAGGAAGACTTCATCTCAAAAAATGTTTTTAAAAAATGGAAGTGTTGTTCCTTCATTTGTAAATGTGTTTTGGTAAAAGAGGGGCAGTTTAAGCAACCCTTTCTATTGTCTACATTGTTAAAATTCATCCGACATGGACTCTTGACTCCGTTTTGCCTGGGCAGACCCAATTCAAGCATTTACAACAGCTATAACCTCCTCAAATCAAAAAGAGGAATCAGCATTATTGCTAAGTTCAAATGAGGTCTTGTTTTATTTCATTTTTATTTTTGAATGCAGCCATTCCTCCAGGTGCTGTCATCAGGTAAGATTGTCAGTCCTGATTAGGTAAAGGTATTATTACAAAATGCAATTCTTAAACATTCAGTGTCTAACTACACTTTTAATAAGCCTTTCCCCCTCCCCTATGTATTCTCCCTTAGACAACCCTTCTCAAATTTAAAATCACAGAAACTAAAATATGATGCCTAAAGAGAGCCTAGCGACTGCCCAGTCCTCTAATTTGATGAGTGGGAGTACTGAAGCCCAGAGGAGGTCAAGTAATTTGTTCCCAATATCTTAGATAAGAAGAAAATGACCAGCTGGGAAATCCCACTCATGTCAAGGCAGAGGCACAGGGCCACAGACTGTGGTTGAATTGTGCCACACTCCTACATCCTTCTTTAGCAATCACAGCACATTCCTGTGTTGAGTCGGAGTCACTGACTTCCTTTTCAGGCTGATTGAGTTCTGTCCTTACGGGCTGCGACAAGAAGTTTTGGTATTATGCTACACCAAGACCATTTATCTAGTTCAAGAAATGAGCACAGTCCTTAGAGCCCAGCAACTTTTCCCATGTCCAGTAAATGTAGCTTCTCCATTAGAAGTTGTCAGAATGGAGCCTTCTGGCTCATCTTGATTTTGATTTGTGCAAGAATGAATGGTTGTGCTAAGACAGCTTTCCTAGCTGATAGAGAGCGAAACTTTTTTCTCATAATCTATAAAAAAATTAAATTAGAACTTTTTTCTCATAATCTGTGAAAAAATATTAAATTAAATCTGGCTCGTCTTGATTTTGATTTGTGCAAGAATGAATGGTTGTGCTAAGACAGCTTTCCTAGCTGATAGTGAGCAAAACTTTTTTCTCATAATCTATAAAAAAATATTAAATTAGAAGCATAGAGTTTATTTCATGACTTTTATCTTCCTGCAATTTTCTTGTGGGCATAAATGATTTGTTTTTATCCTGCCTGCCCCCCAATCCCTTTTCCAAGAGACTAAAAATGTATCTAGTGCAAAGTAGAGACTCAAATATTTTTTAATAAACAGTGATTCCAGCCACCTAGTGCATGTTGCCAAATGCCAACCCCGTAAATGATCAAACACATCATCTCATTCAGCCAATCAAAATCAAGTGCTACCTATTTTTTTAAGTTTTCATAGCCCTTGGGCATCTGCTTTCTCAGCATTTCCCAAACTTGAGTCATTCTCATCCTGCCTTCCTAATTTTGCTCTGTCAATTACCTCTACTATTATTTATTTCATATATTTTTAGATAGCCCCACTTTTGAAACTTAAATACATGCCTTTTAAAAGGAAGCTTTCTTACTACTATACATCAAAAGCCATCATTACTTGTTCTAAGTACTCATAACAACATGGTCACAATTATTAAAATTTACTAATGTGCATCCACATACTCTCTAAATTCATGGAGCATCTGCACACACTTTAAGAAACAATTCTGCATTACTCACTCAATTTTCTTGACATCCTTCTGAGGCAGGACAAACCTTGGGCCCAGAGAATTGAGGTAGGAGTCCAAGCAAGTTGCCAGCCACATAAAGGCAAACCTTGGCTCGGAAGTCAGGACTACCAGCCCCTAGGTTATGGTTCATGCTCTTTCCTCTGCTCTCCAGAACCTCCTATCTCCAAGTGTAGTTAGCAGCCCAGATGCAGCAGCATCCTCTAGAGACTTGTAAAAAATGCAGAAGCTCAGGCTCCACCCCAGGCCTATGCAGACTGAAACTGCATTTTAACAAGGTCCAGGTAATTCACGAGCACATTAAGTTTGAAAAGGCCTGGTCTAGATCAGCGGTTCTCTAACTTAGCAGCACATTAGAACCATATGTAGAGACTTTAAAAATACCAGTTCCTGGGCTTCACCTCCCAGAGAATCTGACTTAAGTGTCTGGGGTTTGCCCTGAGTCTAGGTATTTTTAAAAACTCCTCAGCTTATACAAAGCTGGCAGGGCCGGGCACAGTGGCTCATGCCTATAATCCCAGCACTTCGTGAGGCCAAAGTGGGCAGATTGCTTGAGTCCAGGAGTTTGAGATTAGCCTGGGCTAAATCCCCATCCCTACAAAAAAAAATACAAAAAGTAGTTGGGCATGGTGGAGGCACATACCTGTAGTCCCAGCTACTCAGGAGGATGAGTCCTTGCTTGAACCCAGGAGGTCACGGTCTGGTCAACAGAGCAAGACCCTGTATCAAAACAAACAAACAAACAAACAAAATATGCTAGCAGCTTACCAGCTAGGGAGGCCTGTAGAGCCAAGTTTTGCAAATGGGGCTACATTAGTTGCTCCAGAACTTTAGCTGCATCAAAACCACCTGGATGGCTTGTTCAGCTACAGAGGGTCTGGCCATGCTCCTAGAGTTTCCAGCTGAGGTTCTGGAATGAGGCCCGATGATTTGCATTTCTAACAATCTCCAGGTGATGCTGATGCTGTGGGTCCACGGACCACATTTTGAGAATCTATGCTAAATGAATCGGAGAAGACCAAAGCTCAAACTTATTCCAAGACCTTTTCAAGGCCCACCTGCAAGTTGTAGCGGAAGTAAGCATCTAAGGGTGCAAAAAAGTTTCACTGTAGACTAAGGCCTTTTACCTGAGCTCTCAAATGTTCACATTTCTCTTATCAACCTAAATAACAAACAGAGAGAGGCTCTCCACAAGAAAAAGGTATTCGTTTGGAAACAGCCTTGCAATAGAAATAGGCAAGCCAGAGTAAACTATATGCATATTCACGGAGGTAAAGGAAGACAAAAGAAGAAATGAGGAAGATTATATGATAATTTGGAAATGATTATCCTTGGCTACAAAGATCAATAACAAAGGTGATGCCAGGCCCAGGTTGGACAGGCAGTTGTTGGGCAAATATCCTTCAGAAGCATTGTTGTGTGCAAAGTTGCAATGGGCTTTGTGCAAGATTGGGTTTTTTGCAGTCTTCTGTGATAAGTTTTTGTTATCAGGCATACAAGCCCAAGAATCCTTGTTTGCATGGCCTTCCCTGGCTCTATTTGTCAGGGTTTTGGTTAGGGGAGGGGTATTTTTAACACTCTCAATGTAAAAAATGCCATAAGGTAGGTACCCCAATTGCTTGTTTCGTCTTCATAAAATAACTTTTCCAACCGAACAAAGTCTACACATAAATTGTAAAAATACCCTGGCATGCAGTCCCTGGAAAAGTCTAGAGTCATTCTCGGGGTTCCCAGCAGGTGGGCAAGCGTAGCCACCACAGATAAACACAAAGTAGGGGTGCCCGCTGGGGTTTAGCGGCAGGCAGTGGCCCTGGTTCTGATATTTGGCTGAAAACACAGCTCCTCTTTGTCACCCTCAGGACATTTCAGCTATTTCCTAGATAATAATCTCACTTCACCCTGCACAAAACAGGCACATGATCATGTCACTCTGACCTGGTTTGAGTCCAAGGAGACTTTTGTTTTTAAAATAATTTAGGATAGTAGTTAAAATATGAATTTTGGGCCAGGAGTGGTGGCTCATGCCTATAATCCCAGCAGTTCGTGAGGACAAAGTGGGCAGATTGCTTGAGTCCAGGAGTTTGAGAATAGCCTGGGCTAAAACCCCATCCCTACAAAAAAAAAATACAAAAAGTAGTTGGGCATGGTGGTGGCACATACCTGTAGTCCCGGCTACTCAGGAGGCTGAGTCCTCGCTTGAACCCAGGAGGTCACGGTCTGGTCAACAGAGGAAGACCCTGTATCAAAACAAACAAACAAACAAACAAACAAAAAATGCTAGCAGCTTACCAGCTAGGGAGGCCTGTAGAGCCAAGTTTTGCAAATGGGGTTACATTAGTTGCTCCAGAACTTTAGCTGCATCAAAACCACCTGGATGGCTTGTTCAGCTACAGAGGGTCTGGCCATGCCCCTAGAGTTTCCAGCTGAGGTTCTCGAATGAGGCCCGATGATTTGCATTTCTAACAATCTCCAGGTGATGCTGATGCTGTGGGTCCACGGACCACATTTTGAGAATCTATGCTAAATGAATCAGAGAAGACCAAAGCTCAAACTTATTCCAAGACCTTTTCAAGGCCCACCTGCAAGTTGTAGCGGAAGTAAGCATCTAAGGGTGCAAAAAAGTTTCACTGTAGACTAAGGCCTTTTACCTGAGCAGGGTTTAGGTTAGGAGAGGGGTATTTTAAACAATCTCAATGTAAAAAATACCATAAGGTAGGTAGTCCAATTACTTGTTTCATCCTCATAAAATAAATTTTCATAAAATCTCTCTAAACGTGAAAATATCTAAACCGTTTTCTGTATAAACGTGGAAATATCTACACAGCTATCTCTGTAAACGTGTAAACATTTACAACGCTATCTGTATAAACATGGAACTATTTAAAACGCCGTCTCTATAAACATGGAAATATCTACACCGCTATCTCTATAAACATGGAAATATTTCCACCGTTATCTGTAAAAACTTAGAAATATGTAAACAGCTATCACTATAAACATGGAAATATCTACACCGCTATCTCTATAAATATGGAAATATCTACACCGCTATCTGTATAAACATGGAAATATCTACACCGCTGTCTGTATAAGCAAGAAATATCAACATAGCTATCTGTATAAATATGGAAATATCTACACCGCTGTCTCTATAAACTTGGAAATATCTAAACCTCTATCTGTATAAACATGGAAATATCTACACCACTGTCTCTATAAACATGGAAATATATACAACACTATCTCTATAAACATCCAAATATCTACTTCACTGTCTCTATAAACATGGAAATATCTACACAGCCATCTCTATAAACGTGGAAATATCTACAACGCTGTCTCTAGAAACATGGAAATATCTACAGCGCTATCACTATAAACGTGGAAATATCTACACCGCTATCTCTATAAACATGGAAATATCTACACCGCTATCTCTATAAACGTGGGAACATCTACACCGCTATCTCTATAAACCTGGAAATATCTACACCGCTAAAAGTATAAATGTGGAAATATCTACACCGCTGTATGTATAAACATGGAAATATCTACACCGCTATCTCTATAAACGTGGAAATATATACAGCACAATCTGTATAAACGTGGAAATATCTATACCGCTATCTAAACTTGGAAATATCTACACCACTATCTGTATAAACGTGTAAATATCTACACCGCTATCTTTGCAAATGTGCAAATAGCTTTGCCGCTATCCCTATAAACATGGAAATATCTACACCGCCGTCTCTATAAACATGGAAATATCTACACCGCTATCTCTATAAAGATGGAAATATCTAAACCGCAATCACTATAAACATGGAAATATCTAGACCGCTGTCTCTATAAACATGGAAATACCTACACAGTCATCTGTATAAACATGGAAATATCTACAGCAATATCGTTATAAACATGGAAATATCTACACAGCCATCCCTATAAACAGGGTAATATATACACCACTATCTGTATAAACATGGAAATAGCCACACCGCTATCTGTATAAACATGGAAATATCTACACCGCCATCTATAAAAACATGGAATTATCTACACAGTCATCTGTATAAACATGGAAATCACTACACCTCCATCTGTATAAACATGGAAATATTTACACTGCGATCTGTATACTCATGGAAATTTCTACACAGCCATCTGTATAAATATGGAAATGTCTACACCGCTATCTCCATAAACATGGAAATACCTACACCGCTATCTGTATAAACATGGAAATATCTACACTGTTATCTGTATAAACATGGAAATATCTACACCGCTATCTGTATAAATATGGAAATATCTGCACCGCTATCTGTATATACATGGAAATATCTACACCGCTATCTGTATAAACACGGAAATATCTACACCGCTATCAGTACATCCATGGCCATATATACATCGCTATCTGTATAAACATGGAAGTATCTCCACCGCTATCTCTATAAACATGGAAATATCTACACCGCTATCTTTATAAACATGGAAATATCTACACCGCTCTCTGTATAAACATGGAAATATATACAACACTATCTGTGTAAACATGGAAATATCGACACAGCTATCTGTGAAAACATGGAAATATGTACACCGCTATCTGTATAAACTTGGAAATGTCTACACCACTGTCTGTATAAACATGGAAATATCTCCACTGCTGTCTACATAAACATGGAAATAACTACACTGCTATCTGTATATACATGTAAATATCTACACCGCTATCTGTATAAACATGGAAATACCTACACAGTCATCTGTATAAACATGGAAATATCTACACCACCATCTGTAAAAACATGGAAATATATACTCCGCCATCTATATAAACTTGGAAATATCTACACAGCCATCTGTATATACATGGAAATATATACACCGCTATCTGTATAAACATGGAAATAACTACAAAGCTATCTGTATAAACATGGAAATATCTACACAGCTATCCCTAAAAACATGGAAATATCAATACCAATATGTGTATAAACATGGACATACCTACACCGCTATCTGTATAAACATGGAAATAACTACACCGCTATCACTATAAAGATGGAAATACCTACATCGCTATATCTATAAACATGGAAATATCTACACCGCTATCTCTAAAAACATGGAAATATCTACACCGCCATCTGCATAAACATGGAAATATCTACACCGCCTTCTGCATAAATATGTAAATATCTACACCGCGAGCTGTATAAACATGGAAATATCTACAACATCATCTGTATAAGCATGGAAATAACAACAACGCTATCTCTATAAACATGGAAATATCTACACCGCTAACTGTATAAACATGGAAATATTTACACCGCTATCTCTATAAACATGGAAATATATACACCACCATACCTATAAACATGGAAATATCTACACCGCCATCTACATAAACAAGGATATATCTACACCGCCATCTGTATAAACATGGAAATATCAACACCGCCATCTGTAGAAAGACGGAAATGTCTACACCACGATCTGTATAAACATGGAAATACTACAACGCTATCTGTATTAACATGGAATTATCTACAATGGTATCTGTATAAACATGGAAATAACTACACCATGATCTGTATAAACACGGAAATATCTTCACCGCTATCTTAACAAACATGCAAATATCTACACCACCATCTCTACAAACATGGAAATATCTACAAGGCCATACGTAAACATGGAAATATCTACACCGCCATCTGTATAAACATGGAAATATCTACACTCACATCTGTATAAACATGGAAATATCAACACCGCCATCTATATAAACATGGAAATATCTATACCGCAATCTGTAAAAACATGGAAATGCCAACACCGCTATCTGTATAAACATGGAAATATCTGCACCACTGTCTGTATAAACATGGAAATATCTACACCGCTATCTCTATAAACATGGAAATATTTAAACTGCTATCTGTGTAAACATGGAAATATCTACACCGCTATCTCTATAAACACGAAAATATATACACCGCTATCTCTATAAACATGGAAATATCTACACCGCCATCTACATGAACAAGGAAATATCTACACTGCCATCTATATAAACGTGGAAATTTCCAAACCGTCATGTATATAAACATGGAAATATCTACATTGCTATCTGTAGAAAGATGGAAATAACTACACCGCGATCTGTATAAACATGGAAATATCTACAAAATGATCTGTATAAACATGGAAATATCTACACCGCCATCTGTATACACATGGAAATATCTACACCGCCATCTGTATAAACATAGAAATACCTACAGAGTCATCTGTGTAAACATGGAAATATCTACACCACCGCCTGTATAAACATGGAAATAACTATACCGCAATTTGTATAAACATGGAAATATCTACAAAGCCATCTCTATATACATGGAAATATCTACAACGCTATCTGTATAAACATGGAAATAATTACAGTGCTATCTGTATAAACATGTAAATATCTGCACCGCTATCCCTAAAAACATGGAAATATCAACACCGCTATGTGTATAAACATGGAAATATCTACACCACTATCTGTATAAACATGGAAATATCTACACCGCAATCACTATAAACATGGAAATACCTACAGCGCTATCTCTATAAACTTGGAAATATCTACAACTCTATCTCTAAAAACATGGAAATATCTACACCGCCATCACCATAAACATGGAAATATCTACACCACCAGCTGCATAAACATGCAAATATCTACACCACCATCTGTATAAACATGGAAATATCTGCACCGCCATCCATATAAACCTGGAAATATCTACACCGCCATCTCTATAAACACGGAAATATCTACACCGCCATCTGTATAAAGATGCAAATATCTACACCACGAGCTGTATAACCAAGGAAATATCTACACCACGATCTGTATAAACATGGAAATATCTACACCGCTATCTGTATAAACATGGAAATATCTACACCGCTATGTCTAAAAACTTGGAAATATCTACACCACCATCTCTATAAACATGGATATATCTACACTGCCATCTACATAAAAAAGGAAATATCTACAACGCCATATATATAAACATGGAAATAACTACACCGCTATCTGTATAAACATGGAAATATCTACACTGCCATCTGTACCAAGATGGAAATATCTACACCACGATCTGTATAAACATGGAAATATCAACAACGCTCTCTGTATTAACATGGAATTATCTACAACGCTATCTGTATAAACATGGTAATATCTACACCGCTATCTGTATAAACATGGAAATATGTACACAGCTATCTCCATAAACATGGAAATACCGACACCGCTATCTGTATAAATATGGAAATATCTACAATGCTATGTCGATAAACGTGGAAATCTATACACCGCCATCTCTATAAACATGGAAATATCTACACCGCCATCTACATAAACAAGGAAATATCTACACCGCCATCTATATAAACATGGAAATATCCACACCGCCATCTGTATAAACATGGAAAAATCTACACTGCCATCTGTAGAGGGAAGGAAATATCTACACCGCGATCTGTATAAACATGGAAATATCTGCACAATGATCAGTATAAACATGGAAATATCTACACCGCTATCTGTATAAACTTGGAAATATCTACACCGCCATCCGTATAAACATGGAAATACCTACACAGTCATCTGCATAAACATGGAAATATCTACACTGCTATCTCTATAAACATGGAAATAACTACACCGCTATCTCTATAAACATGAAAATATCTACACCGCCGTCTCTAAAAAAATGAAAATATCTACACTTCCATCTCCATAAACATGGAAATATCTACATCGCCATCTGTATAAACATGGAAATATCTCCACCACCATCTCTATAAACATGGAAATGTCTACACCCCTATCTGTGTAAACATGGAAATATCTTCATGGCTATCTCTATAAACATGGAAATATCTACACAGACATCTGTATAAACATGGAAATATCTACACAGTCATCTGTATAAACATGGAAATATCTACACAGACATCTGTATAAACATGGAAATATCTACACAGCCATCTCTATAAACATGGAAATATCTACACTGCTATCTGTATAAACATGGAAATAGCCACACCACTGTCTGTGTAAACATGGAAATACCTTCACCGTTATCTGTATAAACAAGGAAATATCTACAGAGCTATCTATATAAACAATGAAATATCTCCAACGATATCTGTATAAACATGGAAATATCTACACCGATATCGGTTTAAACATGGAAATATCTACACCGCTATCTACATGAACATGGAAATATCTACACTGCTTTCTGTATAAACATGGAAATATCCCCACCGCTATCTCTATAAACATGGAAATATCTACACCGCTATCTGTATAAACATGGAAATATTTACACCACTATCTGTATAAACATGGAAATATTTACACCGCTATCTGTATAAACGTGGATATATCTACACTGCTATCTCTATAAACATGGAAATATCTACACCACTGTCTGTATAAACCTGAAAGTATCTACACCGCTATCTCTATAAACATAGAAAAATCTACACCGCTGTCTGTATAAACATGGAAATATCTACAGCATTATCTGTATAAACATGCAAATATCTACACTGCTGTCTCTATAAACATGGAAATATCTACACTGCTATGTGTATAAACATGGAAATATCTACACCGCTGTCTCTAAAAACATGGAAATATCTACACCGCTGTACCTATAAACATGCAAATACCTACACCGCTGTCTACATAAACTTGGAAATCTCTACACGGCTATCTCTATAAATGTGGAAATATCTATACCGCTGTCTCTATAAACATGGAAATATCTACACCGCTATCTCTATAAACGTGGAAATATCTACACCGATGTCTCTGTAAACATGGAAATATCTACACCGCTATATGTATAAACTTGGAAATATCTACACCGCTATCTCTATAAACATGGGAATATCTACACCGCTATCTGTATAAACGTGGAAATATCTACACTGCTATTTCTGTAAACGTGGAAATATCTACTCCAATTTCTGTATAAACATGGAAATATCTACACCGCTGTCTCTGTAAATGTGTAAACATTTAAAGCGTTATCTGTGTAAACATGGAAATATTTACACTGCTATCTCTATGAACATGGAAATATTTACAACGCTATCTGTATAAACATGGAAGTATCTCCACTGCTATCTGTATAAACATTGAAATATCTACACGGCTATCTGTATAAACATGGAAATACCAACACCGCTATCTGTATAAACATGGAAGTATCTCCACTGCTATCTGTATAAACATGGAAATAGCTACACCGCTATCTGTATAAACATGGAAATATCTACACCGCTATCTGTATAAACATGGAAATATCTCCACCGCTATCTCTATAAACATGGAAATATCTACACCGGTATCTTTATAAACATGGAAATATCTACACCGGTATCTTTATAAACATGGGAATATCTACACCACTATCTGTATAAACATGGAATTATCTACAACACTATCTGTGTAAACATGGAAATATCTACACAGCTATCTGTGTAAACATGGAAATCTGTACACCACCATCCGTGTAAAGATGGAAATATCTGCACCGCAATCTGTGCAATTATGGAAATATCTACACCGCTATCTGTAAAAACATGGAAATATCTACACCGCTATCTGTATAAACATGGAAATATCTACAGCGCTATCTGCATAAATATGGAAATATCTACACCGCTAACTCTATAAACTTGGAAATGTCTACACCGTTATCTGCATAATCTTGGAAATATCTACTTGGCTATCACTATAAACATGGAATTATCTACACCGCCATCTGTATAAACACGGAAATACCTTCACAGTCATCTGTATAAACACGGAAATATCTACACCGCTATCTGTATAAACATGGAAATATCTACACTGCCATCAGGATAATCATGGAAATATCTACACAGCCGTCTCTATAAACATGGAAATATCTACACCTCCATCTGTATAAACATGGAAATATCCACACCGCTATCTGTGAAAAGATGGAAATATCTACACCGCAGTCTCTGCAAAGATGGAAATATCTACACGACTATCTGTGTAAACCTGGAAATATCTACACTGCAATCTGTGCAAAGATGGAAATAGCTTCACCGCTCTCTGTGTAAACATGGAAATATCTACACCGCTATCTGTATAAACATGGAAATATCTACACCGCTATCTGTATAAACATGGAAATATGTACGCCGCCATCTGTATAAACAGGGAAATATCTACACCTACATCTAAATAAACATGGAAATATCTCCACTGCTATCTGTATAAAAATGGAAATATCTGTACCGCTATCTGTAAAACCTGCAAATATATACACCGCAGTCTGTATAAACATGGATATATCTCCACCGCTATCTGTATAAACATGGAAATATCTCCACCACTATCTCTATAAACATGGAAATGTCTACACCCCTATCTGTGTAAACATGGAAATATCTTCATGGCTATCTCTATAAACATGGAAATATCTACACACACATCTGTATAAACATGGAAATACCTACACAGTAATCTGTATAAACATGGAAATATCTACACAGTCATCTGTATAAACATGGAAATATCTACATAGACATATGAATAAACATGGAAATATCTACACAGCCATCTCTAGAAACATGGAAATATCTACACCACTATCTGTATAAACATGGAATTATCTACAACGCTATCTTTATGAACATGGAAATATATACACCATGATTTGTATAAACATGGAAATATCTACAGCACTATCTCTATAAACATGGAAATATCTACACCACCATCTCTATAAACATGGAAATATCTACAAAGCCATCGGCATAAACATGGAAATATCTACACTGCCATCTGTTGAAAGATGGATATATCTACACCGCAATCTCTATAAACATGGAAATATCTACACAATGATCTGTATAAACACGGAAATATCTACATCGCGAACTGTATAAACATGGAAATATCTACACAGCTATCTGTGGAAACCAGGAGATATCTTCACCGCTATCTGTATAAATATGGAAATATCCAATCAGTCATCGGTATAAACATGGAAATATCTACACTGCCATCTGTATAAACATGGAAATATCTACACAGACATCGGTATAAACATGGAAATAACTACACAGCCATCTGAATAAACATGGAAATATCTACACCCCTATCTCTATAAACATGGAAATATCTACAACGCTATCTCTATAAACATGGAAATATCTACACCGCTATCTCTGTAAACATTGAAATATTTACACCGCCATCTGTAAAAAGATGGAAATATCTACACAGTCATCTGTATAAACATGGAAATATCTACACCGCTATCTTTAGAAACATGGAAATACCTACACCGCTATCTCTATAAACATGGAAATATGTACACCGCTATCTGTATAAATATGGAAATATCTACACCACGATCTGCAGAAACATTTAAATATGTACACCGCTATCTGTATAAACATGGAAATATCTACACCGCTATCTGTATAAACATGGAAATATCTATAACACTATCTGTGTAAACATGGAAATATCTACACAACTATCTGTGTAAACAAGGAAATACGTACACCGCTATATGTGTAAAGATGGAAATATCTACACCACTATCTGTAGAAACATAGAAATATCTACACCGCTATCTCTGTAAACATGGAAATATGTACACCGCTATCTGTATAAACATGGAAATACCTACACCGCTATCTGTATAAATATGGAAATATCTACACCACGATCTGCATAAACATTTCAATATCTACACCGCTGTCTGTATATACATGGAAATATATACACCGCTAACTGTATATACATGGGAATATTTACACCGCTATCTTTATAAATATGGAATTATCTATAACACTATCTGTTTAAACATGGAAATATCTACACAGCTATCTGTGTGAACATGGAAATATGTACAACGCTATCTGTTTAAAGATGGAAATATCTACACCACTATCTGTATAAACATGGAAATATCTACACCGCTATCTCTGTGAACATGGAAATATGATCACCGCTATCTGTATAAACATGGAAATATCTACACCACGATCTCCATAAACATTTAAATATCTACACCGCTATCTCTATAAACTTGGAAATATCTACACTGCTATCTGTATATACATGGAAATATCTACACCGCTATCTGTATAAATATGGAAATATAGACACTGCTATCACTATAAACATGGAAATGTCTACAACGCTATCTGTACAAACATGAAAATAGCTACATGGCTATGTCTATAAACATGGAAATATCTACACCGCCATCAGTATAAACATGGAAATACCGACACAGTCATCTGTATAAACATGGAAATATTTACACCACTATCTGCATAAACATGGAAATATCTACACGGCCATCTGTATGAACATGGAAATATCTACACGGCCATCTGTATGAACATGGAAATATCTACACAGCCATCTGTATAAACATGGAAATATCTACAAAGCCGTCTCTATATCAGGCAAATATCTACACCGCTATCTGTATTAACATGGAAATATCTCCACTGCTATCTGTATAAGCATGGAAACATCTCCACTGATATCTGTATAAACATGGAAATATGTACACCGCTATCTGTATAAATATGGAAATAACTACAACGCTATCTGTGTAAACATGGAAATACATACACAGCTATCTGTGTAAAAAAGGAAATATCTACACCACGGTCTGTATAACTATTGAAATATCTACACTGCTATCACTGTAAACATGGAAATGTCTACACCGCTATCTGTATAAGCATGGAAATAGCTACATGGCTCTATCTATAAACATGGAAATATCTACACCGCCATCTGTATAAACATGGAAATACCTACACAGTCATCTGTATAAACATGGAAATATCTACACCTCCCTCTGTATACACATGGAAATGTGTACACTGCCATCTGTATAAACATAGAAATATCTACACGGCCATCTGTATACACATGGAATTATCTACACCACTATCTCTATGAACATGGAAATATCTACACCGCTATCTCTATAAACATGGAAATATCCACTCCGCTATCTCTATACACATGGAAATATCTTCACTGCAATCTGTGCAAATATGGAAATATCTACAGCGCTATGTCTGTATACATGGAAATATCTACACTGCTATCTGTATAAACATGGAAATATCTACAAAGCTATTTGTATAAACATGGAAATACCTACACTGCTATCTGTATAAACTTGGAAATATCTACACCGCCATCTGTATGAACATGGAAATACCTCCACGGCCATCTGTATAAACATGGAAATATCTCCAACAATATCTGTATAAACATGGAAATAACTACACCGCTATCTGTTTAAACATGGAAATATCTACACTGCAATCAGAGCAAATATGGAATATCTATACCGCTATCCCTGTAAACATGGAAATATCTACACAGCTATTTGTATAAACATGGAAATATCTACACCGCTATCTGTATAAACATGGAAATATCTACACCGTTATCTCTGTAAACATGGAAATAATTACACCGACATCTGTAAAAATATGGAGATATCTACACAGTCATCTGTATAAACATGAAAATATCTACACCACCATCTCTATAAACATGGAAATATCTACAGTGCCATCAGCATACACATGTAAATATCTACACAGACATCTGTATAAACATGGAAATATCTACACCGCTATCTCTAGAAACATGGAAATACCTACACCACTATCCCTATAAACATGGAAATATCTACACCGCTATCTCTATAAACATGGAAATATCTACACCGCCATCTCTATAAAAATGAAAATATCTACACTGCCATCTCCATAAACATGGAACTATATGTACCGACATCTGTATACAAATGGAAGTATCTACACAGCCATCTGGTTAAACATGGAAATACCTACACAGTCATCTGCATAAACATGGAAATATCTACACTGCTATCTCTATAAACATGGAAATAACTACACCGCTATCTCTATAAACATGAAAATATCTACACCGCCGTCTCTAAAAAAATGAAAATATCTACACTTCCATCTCCATAAACATGGAAATATCTACATCGCCATCTGTATAAACATGGAAATATCTCCACCACCATCTCTATAAACATGGAAATGTCTACACCCCTATCTGTGTAAACATGGAAATATCTTCATGGCTATCTCTATAAACATGGAAATATCTACACAGACATCTGTATAAACATGGAAATATCTACACAGTCATCTGTATAAACATGGAAATATCTACACAGACATCTGTATAAACATGGAAATATCTACACAGCCATCTCTATAAACATGGAAATATCTACACTGCTATCTGTATAAACATGGAAATAGCCACACCACTGTCTGTGTAAACATGGAAATACCTTCACCGTTATCTGTATAAACAAGGAAATATCTACAGAGCTATCTATATAAACAATGAAATATCTCCAACGATATCTGTATAAACATGGAAATATCTACACCGATATCGGTTTAAACATGGAAATATCTACACCGCTATCTACATGAACATGGAAATATCTACACTGCTTTCTGTATAAACATGGAAATATCCCCACCGCTATCTCTATAAACATGGAAATATCTACACCGCTATCTGTATAAACATGGAAATATTTACACCACTATCTGTATAAACATGGAAATATTTACACCGCTATCTGTATAAACGTGGATATATCTACACTGCTATCTCTATAAACATGGAAATATCTACACCACTGTCTGTATAAACCTGAAAGTATCTACACCGCTATCTCTATAAACATAGAAAAATCTACACCGCTGTCTGTATAAACATGGAAATATCTACAGCATTATCTGTATAAACATGCAAATATCTACACTGCTGTCTCTATAAACATGGAAATATCTACACTGCTATGTGTATAAACATGGAAATATCTACACCGCTGTCTCTAAAAACATGGAAATATCTACACCGCTGTACCTATAAACATGCAAATACCTACACCGCTGTCTACATAAACTTGGAAATCTCTACACGGCTATCTCTATAAATGTGGAAATATCTATACCGCTGTCTCTATAAACATGGAAATATCTACACCGCTATCTCTATAAACGTGGAAATATCTACACCGATGTCTCTGTAAACATGGAAATATCTACACCGCTATATGTATAAACTTGGAAATATCTACACCGCTATCTCTATAAACATGGGAATATCTACACCGCTATCTGTATAAACGTGGAAATATCTACACTGCTATTTCTGTAAACGTGGAAATATCTACTCCAATTTCTGTATAAACATGGAAATATCTACACCGCTGTCTCTGTAAATGTGTAAACATTTAAAGCGTTATCTGTGTAAACATGGAAATATTTACACTGCTATCTCTATGAACATGGAAATATTTACAACGCTATCTGTATAAACATGGAAGTATCTCCACTGCTATCTGTATAAACATTGAAATATCTACACGGCTATCTGTATAAACATGGAAATACCAACACCGCTATCTGTATAAACATGGAAGTATCTCCACTGCTATCTGTATAAACATGGAAATAGCTACACCGCTATCTGTATAAACATGGAAATATCTACACCGCTATCTGTATAAACATGGAAATATCTCCACCGCTATCTCTATAAACATGGAAATATCTACACCGGTATCTTTATAAACATGGAAATATCTACACCGGTATCTTTATAAACATGGGAATATCTACACCACTATCTGTATAAACATGGAATTATCTACAACACTATCTGTGTAAACATGGAAATATCTACACAGCTATCTGTGTAAACATGGAAATCTGTACACCACCATCCGTGTAAAGATGGAAATATCTGCACCGCAATCTGTGCAATTATGGAAATATCTACACCGCTATCTGTAAAAACATGGAAATATCTACACCGCTATCTGTATAAACATGGAAATATCTACAGCGCTATCTGCATAAATATGGAAATATCTACACCGCTAACTCTATAAACTTGGAAATGTCTACACCGTTATCTGCATAATCTTGGAAATATCTACTTGGCTATCACTATAAACATGGAATTATCTACACCGCCATCTGTATAAACACGGAAATACCTTCACAGTCATCTGTATAAACACGGAAATATCTACACCGCTATCTGTATAAACATGGAAATATCTACACTGCCATCAGGATAATCATGGAAATATCTACACAGCCGTCTCTATAAACATGGAAATATCTACACCTCCATCTGTATAAACATGGAAATATCCACACCGCTATCTGTGAAAAGATGGAAATATCTACACCGCAGTCTCTGCAAAGATGGAAATATCTACACGACTATCTGTGTAAACCTGGAAATATCTACACTGCAATCTGTGCAAAGATGGAAATAGCTTCACCGCTCTCTGTGTAAACATGGAAATATCTACACCGCTATCTGTATAAACATGGAAATATCTACACCGCTATCTGTATAAACATGGAAATATGTACGCCGCCATCTGTATAAACAGGGAAATATCTACACCTACATCTAAATAAACATGGAAATATCTCCACTGCTATCTGTATAAAAATGGAAATATCTGTACCGCTATCTGTAAAACCTGCAAATATATACACCGCAGTCTGTATAAACATGGATATATCTCCACCGCTATCTGTATAAACATGGAAATATCTCCACCACTATCTCTATAAACATGGAAATGTCTACACCCCTATCTGTGTAAACATGGAAATATCTTCATGGCTATCTCTATAAACATGGAAATATCTACACACACATCTGTATAAACATGGAAATACCTACACAGTAATCTGTATAAACATGGAAATATCTACACAGTCATCTGTATAAACATGGAAATATCTACATAGACATATGAATAAACATGGAAATATCTACACAGCCATCTCTAGAAACATGGAAATATCTACACCACTATCTGTATAAACATGGAATTATCTACAACGCTATCTTTATGAACATGGAAATATATACACCATGATTTGTATAAACATGGAAATATCTACAGCACTATCTCTATAAACATGGAAATATCTACACCACCATCTCTATAAACATGGAAATATCTACAAAGCCATCGGCATAAACATGGAAATATCTACACTGCCATCTGTTGAAAGATGGATATATCTACACCGCAATCTCTATAAACATGGAAATATCTACACAATGATCTGTATAAACACGGAAATATCTACATCGCGAACTGTATAAACATGGAAATATCTACACAGCTATCTGTGGAAACCAGGAGATATCTTCACCGCTATCTGTATAAATATGGAAATATCCAATCAGTCATCGGTATAAACATGGAAATATCTACACTGCCATCTGTATAAACATGGAAATATCTACACAGACATCGGTATAAACATGGAAATAACTACACAGCCATCTGAATAAACATGGAAATATCTACACCCCTATCTCTATAAACATGGAAATATCTACAACGCTATCTCTATAAACATGGAAATATCTACACCGCTATCTCTGTAAACATTGAAATATTTACACCGCCATCTGTAAAAAGATGGAAATATCTACACAGTCATCTGTATAAACATGGAAATATCTACACCGCTATCTTTAGAAACATGGAAATACCTACACCGCTATCTCTATAAACATGGAAATATGTACACCGCTATCTGTATAAATATGGAAATATCTACACCACGATCTGCAGAAACATTTAAATATGTACACCGCTATCTGTATAAACATGGAAATATCTACACCGCTATCTGTATAAACATGGAAATATCTATAACACTATCTGTGTAAACATGGAAATATCTACACAACTATCTGTGTAAACAAGGAAATACGTACACCGCTATATGTGTAAAGATGGAAATATCTACACCACTATCTGTAGAAACATAGAAATATCTACACCGCTATCTCTGTAAACATGGAAATATGTACACCGCTATCTGTATAAACATGGAAATACCTACACCGCTATCTGTATAAATATGGAAATATCTACACCACGATCTGCATAAACATTTCAATATCTACACCGCTGTCTGTATATACATGGAAATATATACACCGCTAACTGTATATACATGGGAATATTTACACCGCTATCTTTATAAATATGGAATTATCTATAACACTATCTGTTTAAACATGGAAATATCTACACAGCTATCTGTGTGAACATGGAAATATGTACAACGCTATGTGTTTAAAGATGGAAATATCTACACCACTATCTGTATAAACATGGAAATATCTACACCGCTATCTCTGTGAACATGGAAATATGATCACCGCTATCTGTATAAACATGGAAATATCTACACCACGATCTCCATAAACATTTAAATATCTACACCGCTATCTCTATAAACTTGGAAATATCTACACTGCTATCTGTATATACATGGAAATATCTACACCGCTATCTGTATAAATATGGAAATATAGACACTGCTATCACTATAAACATGGAAATGTCTACAACGCTATCTGTACAAACATGAAAATAGCTACATGGCTATGTCTATAAACATGGAAATATCTACACCGCCATCAGTATAAACATGGAAATACCGACACAGTCATCTGTATAAACATGGAAATATTTACACCACTATCTGCATAAACATGGAAATATCTACACGGCCATCTGTATGAACATGGAAATATCTACACGGCCATCTGTATGAACATGGAAATATCTACACAGCCATCTGTATAAACATGGAAATATCTACAAAGCCGTCTCTATATCAGGCAAATATCTACACCGCTATCTGTATTAACATGGAAATATCTCCACTGCTATCTGTATAAGCATGGAAACATCTCCACTGATATCTGTATAAACATGGAAATATGTACACCGCTATCTGTATAAATATGGAAATAACTACAACGCTATCTGTGTAAACATGGAAATACATACACAGCTATCTGTGTAAAAAAGGAAATATCTACACCACGGTCTGTATAACTATTGAAATATCTACACTGCTATCACTGTAAACATGGAAATGTCTACACCGCTATCTGTATAAGCATGGAAATAGCTACATGGCTCTATCTATAAACATGGAAATATCTACACCGCCATCTGTATAAACATGGAAATACCTACACAGTCATCTGTATAAACATGGAAATATCTACACCTCCCTCTGTATACACATGGAAATGTGTACACTGCCATCTGTATAAACATAGAAATATCTACACGGCCATCTGTATACACATGGAATTATCTACACCACTATCTCTATGAACATGGAAATACCTACACCGCTATCTCTATAAACATGGAAATATCCACTCCGCTATCTCTATACACATGGAAATATCTTCACTGCAATCTGTGCAAATATGGAAATATCTACAGCGCTATGTCTGTATACATGGAAATATCTACACTGCTATCTGTATAAACATGGAAATATCTACAAAGCTATTTGTATAAACATGGAAATACCTACACTGCTATCTGTATAAACTTGGAAATATCTACACCGCCATCTGTATGAACATGGAAATACCTCCACGGCCATCTGTATAAACATGGAAATATCTCCAACAATATCTGTATAAACATGGAAATAACTACACCGCTATCTGTTTAAACATGGAAATATCTACACTGCAATCAGAGCAAATATGGAATATCTATACCGCTATCCCTGTAAACATGGAAATATCTACACAGCTATTTGTATAAACATGGAAATATCTACACCGCTATCTGTATAAACATGGAAATATCTACACCGTTATCTCTGTAAACATGGAAATAATTACACCGACATCTGTAAAAATATGGAGATATCTACACAGTCATCTGTATAAACATGAAAATATCTACACCACCATCTCTATAAACATGGAAATATCTACAGTGCCATCAGCATACACATGTAAATATCTACACAGACATCTGTATAAACATGGAAATATCTACACCGCTATCTCTAGAAACATGGAAATACCTACACCACTATCCCTATAAACATGGAAATATCTACACCGCTATCTCTATAAACATGGAAATATCTACACCGCCATCTCTATAAAAATGAAAATATCTACACTGCCATCTCCATAAACATGGAACTATATGTACCGACATCTGTATACAAATGGAAGTATCTACACAGCCATCTGGTTAAACATGGAAATATCTACACCGCCATCTGTATAACCATGGAAATACCTACACCGCGAGCTCTATAAACATGGAAATATCTAAACCGCTATCAGTATAAACCTGGAAATACCAACACCGCTATCTGTACAAACAAGGAAATATCTACACCGCTATCTGTATAAACATGGAAATATCTACACCACGATCAGTATAAACATGGAAATATCTACACCGCAATCTGTATAAACATGTAAATATCTACACCGCGATCTGTATAAACATGGAAATATCTACACCACGATCTGCATAAACATTTAAATATCTACACCGCTATCAGTATAAACATGGAAATGTCTGCACCACTATCTGTATAAATATGGAAATATGTACACCGCTATCTCCATATACATGGGAATATCTACACTGCTCTCTGTATAGCCATGGAAATATCTACACCGCTATCTCTATAAACATGGAAATATCTACACTGCCATCTGTAGAAACATGGAAATATCTACACAGTCATCTGTATAAACATGGAAATATCTACACTGCCATCTGTATACACATGGAAATATCTACACAATGATCTGTATAAACATGGAAATATCTACACTGCTGTCTGCTTAAACATGAAAATATCTACACCGCAATCTGAATAAACATGTAAATATGTACACCACTATCTGTATAAGCATTGAAATATCTACACCGCTATCTGTATAAATATGGAAATATCTCCACCACTATCTCTATAAACATGGAAATGTCTACATCGCAATCTCTATAAACATGGATATATGTACAACGCCATCTCTATAAACATGAAAATATCTACACTGGCATCTCAATAAACATGGAACTGTCTACACCGCCATCTGTATAAACATGGAAATATCTACACTGACATCTGTGTAAAGATGTAATTATCTACACTGCGAGCTGTATAAACATGTAAATAACAACACCGCTATCTGTATAAACATGGAAATAGGTACACCGCTTTCTGTATAAACATGGAAATATCTACACCGCTATCTGTATAAACATGGAAATATCTACACCACTATCTGTATAAATATGGAAATATTTACACCGCTATCTCTATAAACATGGACATATCTGCACCGCTAACTGTATGAATATGGAAATATCTACACTGCCATCTGCATAAAGATGTAAGTATCTCCACCGCGAGCTGTATAAACATGGAAATATCTGCACCGCCTTCTGTATAAACATGGTAATATATACACCGCTTTCCTTATAAACATGGAAATATCTACACCGCTATCCCTATAAACATGGAAATACCTTCACCGCTAGCTCAATAAACGTGGAAATATCTACACTGCAATCCCTATAAACATGGAAATGTCTACACCGCCATTTCTATCAACTTGGAAATATCTATACCGCCATCTGCATAAACATGGAAATATCTACACCGCCTTTTGCATAAACATGGAAATATCTACACCGCCATCGGTATAAACATGGAAATATCTACACCACCATCTGTTTAAACATGGAAATATCTAAATGGCCATCTGTATAAAGATGGAAATATCAACACCGCGAGCTGTATGAACATGGAAATACCTACAGAATGCTCTGTCTAAACATGGAAATATCTACCCCGCTGTCTGTATAAACTTGGAAATATCTACACCGCCATCTATATAAACTTGGAAACACCTACCCCGCCATCTGTATAAACATGGAAATATATACACAGTCATCTACATAAACATGGAAATATCTACACGGCCATCTGTATAAACATGGAAATATCTAAACAGCCATCTGTATAAACATGGAAATATCTACACAGCCATCTGAGTAAACATGGAAATATCTACACCGCTAACTGTATATACATGGAAATATCTACAGCGCTATCTGTATAAATATGGAATTATCTATAACACTATCTGTTTAAACATGGAAATATCTACACAGATATCTGTGTAAACATGGAAATATGTACAACGCTATCTGTGTAAAGATGGAAATATCTACACCACTATTTGTACAAACATGGAAATATCTACACCGCAGCCTCTGTAAACATGGAAATATGTAAACCACTATCTCTATAACCATGGAAATATCTACACTGCTATCTGTATAAACAAGGAAATATCTACACCAGGATCTGCATAAACATTTAAATATCTACACCGCTATCTGTATAAACATGGAAATATCAACACTGCTATGTGTTTAAACATGGATATCTATAAACCGCAATCTGTATAAACATGGAAATATCTACATCACTATCTGTATAAACATGGAAATAGCCAAACTGCTATCTGTATAAACATGGAAATACCTACACCGCTATCTGTATAAACCTGGAAATATCTACACCGCCATCTGCATAAACATGGAAATACCTACAGAATTATCTGAATAAACATGGAAATATCTACACCACAATCTGTATAAACATGGAAATATCGACATCGCTATCTCTATAAACATGGAAATATCTCCACCGATATCTCTATAAACTTGGAAATATCTACACTGCTATCTTTATAAACATGGAAATAACTACACCGCTATCTGTATAAACATGGAAATATTTATAACACTATCTGTGTAAACATGGAAATATCTATAACACTATCTGTGTAAACATGGAAATATCTACACAGCTATCTGTGTAAACAAGGAAATATGTACACCGCTATCTGTGTAATGATGGAAATATCTACATCACTATCTGTATAAACATGGAAATATCTACACAGCTATCTCTGTAAACATGGAAATATGTACACCGCTAACTGTATAAACATGGAAATATCTACACCGCTATCTGTATAAACATGGAAATATCTACACCACGATCTGCATAAACATTTAAATATCTACACCGCTATCAGTATAAACATGGAAATATCTACACCGCTATCTGAATATACATGTAAACATCTACACCGCTATCTGTATAAATATGGATATATCGACACTGTTATCACTATAAACATGGAAATGTCTACAACGCTATCTGTATAAACATGAAAATAGCTACATGGCTATCTCTATAAACATCGAAATATCTACACCGCCATCAGTATAAACATGGAAATACCGAAATAGTCATCTGTATAAACATGGAAATATTTACACCACTATCTGAATAAACATGCAAATATCTACACGGCCATCTGTATAAACATGGAAATATTTCACAGCCATCTCTGTAAACATGGAAATATCTACACCGCTATCTGTATAAACATGGATATATCTCCACTGCTGTCTGTATAAGCATGGAAACATCTACCCCGATATCTGTATAAACATGGAAATATGTACACCGCTATCTGTATAAACATGGATATAACTACAACGCTATCTGTGTAAACATGGAAATATCTACACAGCTATCAGTGTGAACATGGAAATATGTACACCGCTATCTCTATAAACATGGAAATACCTACACAGCAATCTGTAAACATGGAAATAACTAATCCGCAATCCCTATATACATGGAATTATCTACACCGCAATCTCTATAAACATGGAAATATCTACACCGCCATCTCTATAAACATGAAAATATCTACACCGCCGTCTCCATAAACATGGAAATATCTACACCGCCATCTGTGTAAACATGGAAATATCTACTCTGCAATCAGAGCAAATATGGAAATATCTCTACCGCTATCCCTGTAAACATGGAAATATCTAAACTGCCATCTGTAGAAAGATGGAAATATCTACACCACCCTCCGTATAAGCATGGAAATATCTACACCACCATCTGAACAAACATGGAAATTTCTACACAGTCATCTGTATAAACATGGAAATATCTACACCGCCATCTGTATAAACGTGGAAATAACTACACAGTCATCTGTATAAACATGGAAATATCTACACCGCTCTCTCTATAAACCCCTAAATATCTACACTGCCTTCTCTATAAACATGAAAATACCTGGACTGACATCTCCATAAGCATGGAACTAGGTACACCGCCATCTGGATAAACATGGAAATATATACACCTCCATCTGTATAAACGTGGAAATAACTACACAATCATCTGCATAAACATGGAAATATCTACACCGCTCTCTCTATAAACCCCAAAATATCTACACTGCCTTCTCTATATACATGAAAATACCTGAACTGACATCTCCATAAACATGGGACTATCTACACCGCCATCTGTATAAACGTGGAAATATCTGCACTGCCATCTGCATAAAGATGTAAGCATCTACGCCGCGAGCTGTATAAACATGAAAATATCTACACTGCCATCTGTATAAACATGGAAATATCCACATCTCCATCTGTATGAACATGGAAATGTCTACACCGCCATCTGTAGAAAGATGGAAATATCTACACCGCGATCTGTATAAACATGGAAATATCTACACAATGATCTGTATAAACGTGGAAATATCTGCTCCGCTAACTGTATAAACATGGAAATATCTACACTACAATCTGTATAAATATGGAAATATTTACACCGCTATCCTTATAAACATGAAAATATCTAAAAAGCTATCTGTACAAACATGGAAATATATACACTGCCTTCTGCATAAAGATGTAAGTATCTAAGCCGCGAGCTGTATAAACATGGAAATATCCGCATGCCATCTGTATAAACATGGAAATATCTACACTGCCATCTACATAAACAAGGATATATCTACACCGCCATCTATATAAATATGGAAATATCTACACCGCCATCTATATAAATATGGAAATACCTACACTGCCATCTGTATAAACATGGAAATATCTACACCGCCATCTGTATAAACATGGAAATATCTACACAGCCATCTGTAGAAAGATGGAAATATCTACATCACGATCTGTATAAACATGGAAATATCTACACTGCTACCCTGTATAAACATGGAAATAGCCAAACCGCTATCTGTAAACTTGGAAATACCTTCACCAGTATCTGTAGAAACATAGAAATATCTACACCACTATGTGTATAAACATGGAAATACCTACACCGCTATCTGTATAAACTTGGAAATATCTACACCGCCATCTGTATAAACATGGAAATATCTACATCACTATCTGTATAAACATGGAAATATCTACACCGCTATCTGTTTAAACATGTAAATATCTACACCGCTATCTGTATATACATGGAAATATCTACACAACTATCTGTATAAACATGGAAATATCTACATCGCTATCTCTATAAACATGGAAATATCTCCACCGCTATCTCTGTAAACTTGGAAATATCTACACCGCTATCTTTATAAACATGGAAAAAACTACACCGCTATCTGTATAAACATGGAAATATCTATAACACTATCTGTGTAAACATGGAAATATCTACACAGCTATCTGTGTAAACAAGGAAATATGTACACCGCTATCCGTGTAAAGATGGAAATATCTACATCACTATCTGTATATACATGGAAATATCTACACCGCTATCTCTGTAAACATGGAAATATGTACACCGCTAACTGTATAAACATGGAAATATCTATACCACTGTCTGTATATACATGTAAATATCTACACCGCTATCTGTATAAATAGGGATATATCGACACTGTTATCACTATAAACATGGAAATGTCTACAACGCTATCTGTATAAACATGAAAATAGCTACATGGCTATCTCTATAAACATCGAAATTTCTACACCGCCATCAGTATAAACATGGAAATAGCGACATAGTCATCTGTATAAACATGGAAATATTTACACCACTATCTGAATAAACATGCAAATATCTACACGGCCATCTTTATAAACATGGAAATATTTCACAGCCATCTCTGTAAACATGGAAATATCTACACCGCTATCTGTATAAACATGGATATATCTCCACTGCTATCTGTATAAGCATGGAAACATCTATACCGATATCTGTATAAACATGGAAATATGTACACCGCTATCTGTATAAACATGGATATAACTACAACGCTATCTGTGTAAACATGGAAATATCTACACAGCTATCAGTGTGAACATGGAAATATCTAAACCGCTATCTCTAAAAACATGGAAATACCTACACAGCAATCTGTAAACATGGAAATAACTAATCCGCAATCCCTATATACATGGAATTATCTACACCGCAATCTCTATAAACATGGAAATATCTACACCGCCATCTCTATAAACATGAAAATATCTACACCGCCATCTCCATAAACATGGAAAATCTACACCGCCATCTGTGTAAACATGGAAATATCTACTCTGCAATCAGAGCAAATATGGAAATATCTCTACCGCTATCCCTGTAAACATGGAAATATCTAAACTGCCATCTGTAGAAAGATGGAAATATCTACACCACCCTCCGTATAAACATGGAAATATCTACACCACCATCTGAACAAACATGGAAATTTCTACACAGTAATCTGAATAAACATGGAAATATCTACACCGCCATCTGTATAAACGTGGAAATAACTACACAATCATCTGTATAAACATGGAAATATCTACACCGCTCTCTCTATAAACCCCAAAATATCTACACTGCCTTCTCTATAAACATGAAAATACCTGCACTGACATCTCCATAAACATGGAACTAGGTACACCGCCATCTGGATAAACTAGGAAATATATACACCGCCATCTGTATAAACGTGGAAATAACTACACAATCATCTGTATAAACATGGAAATATCTACACCGCTCTCTCTATAAACCCCAAAATATCTACACTGCCTTCTCTATATACATGAAAATACCTGAACTGACATCTCCATATACATGGGACTATCTACACCGCCATCTGTATAAACGTGGAAATATCTGCACTGCCATCTGCATAAAGATGTAAGCATCTACGCCGCGAGCTGTATAAACATGGAAATATCTACACCGCCATCTGTATAAACATGGAAATATCCACACCGCCATCTGTATGAACATGGAAATGTCTACACCGCCATCTGTAGAAAGATGGAAATATCTACACCGAGATCTGTATAAACATGGAAATATCTACACAATGATCTGTATAAACATGGAAATATCTGCACCGCTAACTGTATAAACATGGAAATATCTACACTACAATCTGTATAAATATGGAAATATTTACACCGCTATCCCTATAAAGATGAAAATATCTAAAAAGCTATCTGTACAAACATGGAAATATATACACTGCCTTCTGCATAAAGATGCAAGTATCTAAGCCGCGAGCTGTATAAACATGGAAATATCCGCACGCCATCTGTATAAACATGGAAATATCTACACTGCCATCTACATAAACAAGGAAATATCTACACCGCCATCTATATAAATATGGAAATGTCTACACCGCCATCTATATAAATATGGAAATATCTACACTGCCATCTGTATAAACATGGAAATATCTACACCGCCATCTGTATAAACATGGAAATATCTACACAGCCATCTGTAGAAAGATGGAAATATCTACATCACGATCTGTATAAACATGGAAATATCTACACTGCTACCCTGTATAAACATGGAAATACCTAAACAGTCATCTGTATAAACATGGAAATACCTTCACCGCCATCTGTATAAACATGGAAATATCTACACCACCATCTGTATAAACATGGAAATGTCTAAACCGCTATCTGTATAAAAATGGAAATATTTACACCGCTATCTCTATAAAATGGAAATATCTTCACCGCCATCTGTGTAAACATGGAAACATCTACACCGCCATCTGTATAAACATGGAAATATCTACTCCGCCATCTGAATAAACATGGAAATTTCTACACAGTCATCAGTATAAACATGGAAATATCTACACCGCCATGTGTATAAACATGGAAATATCTACACCGCCATCTGTATAAACATGGAAATATCTACACTGCCTTCTGTATAAACATGGAAATATCTACACAGCCATCTGAATAAACATGGAAATATCTACACCACTATCTCTATAAACATGGAAGTATCAACACCGCTATCTGTATAAACATGGAAATATCTACACCTCTATCTGTATAAACATGGAAATATCTACACCGTGATCTATATAAACATGGAAATATCTACACCGCGATCTGTATAAACATGCAAATATCTACACTGCTATCTGTTTAAATATGGAAATATGTACACCGCTATCTCCATATACATGGGAATATCTACACTGCTCTCTGTATAGCCATGGAAATATCTACACCGCTATCTCTATAAACATGGAAATATCTACACTGCCATCTGTAGAAACATGGAAATATCTACACAGTCATCTGTATAAACATGGAAATATCTACACTGCCATCTGTATACACATGGAAATATCTACACAATGATCTGTATAAACATGGAAATATCTACACTGCTGTCTGCTTAAACATGAAAATATCTACACCGCAATCTGAATAAACATGTAAATATGTACACCACTATCTGTATAAGCATTGAAATATCTACACCGCTATCTGTATAAATATGGAAATATCTCCACCACTATCTCTATAAACATGGAAATGTCTACATCGCAATCTCTATAAACATGGATATATGTACAATGCCATCTCTATAAACATGAAAATATCTACACTGGCATCTCAATAAACATGGAACTGTCTACACCGCCATCTGTATAAACATGGAAATATCTACACTGACATCTGTATAAAGATGTAATTATCTACACTGCGAGCTGTATAAACATGGAAATAACAACACCGCTATCTGTATAAACATGGAAATAGGTACACCGCTTTCTGTATAAACATGGAAATATCTACACCGCTATCTGTATAAACATGGAAATATCTACACCACTATCTGTATAAATATGGAAATATTTACACCGCTATCTCTATAAACATGGACATATCTGCACCGCTAACTGTATGAATATGGAAATATCTACACTGCCATCTGCATAAAGATGTAAGTATCTCCACCGCGAGCTGTATAAACATGGAAATATCTGCACCGCCTTCTGTATAAACATGGTAATATATACACCGCTTTCCTTATAAACATGGAAATATCTACACCGCTATCCCTATAAACATGGAAATACCTTCACCGCTAGCTCAATAAACGTGGAAATATCTACACTGCAATCCCTATAAACATGGAAATGTCTACACCGCCATTTCTATCAACTTGGAAATATCTACACCGCCATCTGCATAAACATGGAAATATCTACACCGCCTTTTGCATAAACATGGAAATATCTACACCGCCATCTGTATAAACATGGAAATATCTACACCGCCATCGGTATAAACATGGAAATATCTACACCACCATCTGTTTAAACATGGAAATATCTAAATGGCCATCTGTATAAAGATGGAAATATCAACACCGCGAGCTGTATGAACATGGAAATACCTACAGAATGCTCTGTATAAACATGGAAATATCTACCCCGCTGTCTGTATAAACTTGGAAATATCTACACCGCCATCTATATAAACTTGGAAACACCTACCCCGCCATCTGTATAAACATGGAAATATATACACAGTCATCTACATAAACATGGAAATATCTACACGGCCATCTGTATAAACATGGAAATATCTAAACAGCCATCTGTATAAACATGGAAATATCTACACAGCCATCTGAGTAAACATGGAAATATCTACACCGCTAACTGTATATACATGGAAATATCTACAGCGCTATCTGTATAAATATGGAATTATCTATAACACTATCTGTTTAAACATGGAAATATCTACACAGATATCTGTGTAAACATGGAAATATGTACAACGCTATCTGTGTAAAGATGGAAATATCTACACCAATATTTGTACAAACATGGAAATATCTACACCGCAGCCTCTGTAAACATGGAAATATGTAAACCACTATCTCTATAACCATGGAAATATCTACACTGCTATCTGTATAAACAAGGAAATATCTACACCAGGATCTGCATAAACATTTAAATATCTACACCGCTATCTGTATAAACATGGAAATATCAACACTGCTATGTGTTTAAACATGGATATCTATAAACCGCAATCTGTATAAACATGGAAATATCTACATCACTATCTGTATAAACATGGAAATAGCCAAACTGCTATCTGTATAAACATGGAAATACCTACACCGCTATCTGTATAAACCTGGAAATATCTACACCGCCATCTGCATAAACATGGAAATACCTACAGAATTATCTGAATAAACATGGAAATATCTACACCACAATCTGTATAAACATGGAAATATCGACATCGCTATCTCTATAAACATGGAAATATCTCCACCGATATCTCTATAAACTTGGAAATATCTACACTGCTATCTTTATAAACATGGAAATAACTACACCGCTATCTGTATAAACATGGAAATATTTATAACACTATCTGTGTAAACATGGAAATATCTATAACACTATCTGTGTAAACATGGAAATATCTACACAGCTATCTGTGTAAACAAGGAAATATGTACACCGCTATCTGTGTAATGATGGAAATATCTACATCACTATCTGTATAAACATGGAAATATCTACACAGCTATCTCTGTAAACATGGAAATATGTACACCGCTAACTGTATAAACATGGAAATATCTACACCGCTATCTGTATAAACATGGAAATATCTACACCACGATCTGCATAAACATTTAAATATCTACACCGCTATCAGTATAAACATGGAAATATCTACACCGCTATCTGAATATACATGTAAACATCTACACCGCTATCTGTATAAATATGGATATATCGACACTGTTATCACTATAAACATGGAAATGTCTACAACGCTATCTGTATAAACATGAAAATAGCTACATGGCTATCTCTATAAACATCGAAATATCTACACCGCCATCAGTATAAACATGGAAATACCGAAATAGTCATCTGTATAAACATGGAAATATTTACACCACTATCTGAATAAACATGCAAATATCTACACGGCCATCTGTATAAACATGGAAATATTTCACAGCCATCTCTGTAAACATGGAAATATCTACACCGCTATCTGTATAAACATGGATATATCTCCACTGCTGTCTGTATAAGCATGGAAACATCTACCCCGATATCTGTATAAACATGGAAATATGTACACCGCTATCTGTATAAACATGGATATAACTACAACGCTATCTGTGTAAACATGGAAATATCTACACAGCTATCAGTGTGAACATGGAAATATGTACACCGCTATCTCTATAAACATGGAAATACCTACACAGCAATCTGTAAACATGGAAATAACTAATCCGCAATCCCTATATACATGGAATTATCTACACCGCAATCTCTATAAACATGGAAATATCTACACCGCCATCTCTATAAACATGAAAATATCTACACCGCCGTCTCCATAAACATGGAAATATCTACACCGCCATCTGTGTAAACATGGAAATATCTACTCTGCAATCAGAGCAAATATGGAAATATCTCTACCGCTATCCCTGTAAACATGGAAATATCTAAACTGCCATCTGTAGAAAGATGGAAATATCTACACCACCCTCCGTATAAGCATGGAAATATCTACACCACCATCTGAACAAACATGGAAATTTCTACACAGTCATCTGTATAAACATGGAAATATCTACACCGCCATCTGTATAAACGTGGAAATAACTACACAGTCATCTGTATAAACATGGAAATATCTACACCGCTCTCTCTATAAACCCCTAAATATCTACACTGCCTTCTCTATAAACATGAAAATACCTGGACTGACATCTCCATAAGCATGGAACTAGGTACACCGCCATCTGGATAAACATGGAAATATATACACCTCCATCTGTATAAACGTGGAAATAACTACACAATCATCTGCATAAACATGGAAATATCTACACCGCTCTCTCTATAAACCCCAAAATATCTACACTGCCTTCTCTATATACATGAAAATACCTGAACTGACATCTCCATAAACATGGGACTATCTACACCGCCATCTGTATAAACGTGGAAATATCTGCACTGCCATCTGCATAAAGATGTAAGCATCTACGCCGCGAGCTGTATAAACATGAAAATATCTACACTGCCATCTGTATAAACATGGAAATATCCACATCTCCATCTGTATGAACATGGAAATGTCTACACCGCCATCTGTAGAAAGATGGAAATATCTACACCGCGATCTGTATAAACATGGAAATATCTACACAATGATCTGTATAAACGTGGAAATATCTGCTCCGCTAACTGTATAAACATGGAAATATCTACACTACAATCTGTATAAATATGGAAATATTTACACCGCTATCCTTATAAACATGAAAATATCTAAAAAGCTATCTGTACAAACATGGAAATATATACACTGCCTTCTGCATAAAGATGTAAGTATCTAAGCCGCGAGCTGTATAAACATGGAAATATCCGCATGCCATCTGTATAAACATGGAAATATCTACACTGCCATCTACATAAACAAGGATATATCTACACCGCCATCTATATAAATATGGAAATATCTACACCGTCATCTATATAAATATGGAAATACCTACACTGCCATCTGTATAAACATGGAAATATCTACACCGCCATCTGTATAAACATGGAAATATCTACACAGCCATCTGTAGAAAGATGGAAATATCTACATCACGATCTGTATAAACATGGAAATATCTACACTGCTACCCTGTATAAACATGGAAATAGCCAAACCGCTATCTGTAAACTTGGAAATACCTTCACCAGTATCTGTAGAAACATAGAAATATCTACACCACTATGTGTATAAACATGGAAATACCTACACCGCTATCTGTATAAACTTGGAAATATCTACACCGCCATCTGTATAAACATGGAAATATCTACATCACTATCTGTATAAACATGGAAATATCTACACCGCTATCTGTTTAAACATGTAAATATCTACACCGCTATCTGTATATACATGGAAATATCTACACAACTATCTGTATAAACATGGAAATATCTACATCGCTATCTCTATAAACATGGAAATATCTCCACCGCTATCTCTGTAAACTTGGAAATATCTACACCGCTATCTTTATAAACATGGAAAAAACTACACCGCTATCTGTATAAACATGGAAATATCTATAACACTATCTGTGTAAACATGGAAATATCTACACAGCTATCTGTGTAAACAAGGAAATATGTACACCGCTATCCGTGTAAAGATGGAAATATCTACATCACTATCTGTATATACATGGAAATATCTACACCGCTATCTCTGTAAACATGGAAATATGTACACCGCTAACTGTATAAACATGGAAATATCTATACCACTGTCTGTATATACATGTAAATATCTACACCGCTATCTGTATAAATAGGGATATATCGACACTGTTATCACTATAAACATGGAAATGTCTACAACGCTATCTGTATAAACATGAAAATAGCTACATGGCTATCTCTATAAACATCGAAATATCTACACCGCCATCAGTATAAACATGGAAATAGCGACATAGTCATCTGTATAAACATGGAAATATTTACACCACTATCTGAATAAACATGCAAATATCTACACGGCCATCTTTATAAACATGGAAATATTTCACAGCCATCTCTGTAAACATGGAAATATCTACACCGCTATCTGTATAAACATGGATATATCTCCACTGCTATCTGTATAAGCATGGAAACATCTATACCGATATCTGTATAAACATGGAAATATGTACACCGCTATCTGTATAAACATGGATATAACTACAACGCTATCTGTGTAAACATGGAAATATCTACACAGCTATCAGTGTGAACATGGAAATATCTAAACCGCTATCTCTAAAAACATGGAAATACCTACACAGCAATCTGTAAACATGGAAATAACTAATCCGCAATCCCTATATACATGGAATTATCTACACCGCAATCTCTATAAACATGGAAATATCTACACCGCCATCTCTATAAACATGAAAATATCTACACCGCCATCTCCATAAACATGGAAATATCTACACCGCCATCTGTGTAAACATGGAAATATCTACTCTGCAATCAGAGCAAATATGGAAATATCTCTACCGCTATCCCTGTAAACATGGAAATATCTAAACTGCCATCTGTAGAAAGATGGAAATATCTACACCACCCTCCGTATAAACATGGAAATATCTACACCACCATCTGAACAAACATGGAAATTTCTACACAGTAATCTGAATAAACATGGAAATATCTACACCGCCATCTGTATAAACGTGGAAATAACTACACAATCATCTGTATAAACATGGAAATATCTACACCGCTCTCTCTATAAACCCCAAAATATCTACACTGCCTTCTCTATAAACATGAAAATACCTGCACTGACATCTCCATAAACATGGAACTAGGTACACCGCCATCTGGATAAACTAGGAAATATATACACCGCCATCTGTATAAACGTGGAAATAACTACACAATCATCTGTATAAACATGGAAATATCTACACCGCTCTCTCTATAAACCCCAAAATATCTACACTGCCTTCTCTATATACATGAAAATACCTGAACTGACATCTCCATATACATGGGACTATCTACACCGCCATCTGTATAAACGTGGAAATATCTGCACTGCCATCTGCATAAAGATGTAAGCATCTACGCCGCGAGCTGTATAAACATGGAAATATCTACACCGCCATCTGTATAAACATGGAAATATCCACACCGCCATCTGTATGAACATGGAAATGTCTACACCGCCATCTGTAGAAAGATGGAAATATCTACACCGAGATCTGTATAAACATGGAAATATCTACACAATGATCTGTATAAACATGGAAATATCTGCACCGCTAACTGTATAAACATGGAAATATCTACACTACAATCTGTATAAATATGGAAATATTTACACCGCTATCCCTATAAAGATGAAAATATCTAAAAAGCTATCTGTACAAACATGGAAATATATACACTGCCTTCTGCATAAAGATGCAAGTATCTAAGCCGCGAGCTGTATAAACATGGAAATATCCGCACGCCATCTGTATAAACATGGAAATATCTACACTGCCATCTACATAAACAAGGAAATATCTACACCGCCATCTATATAAATATGGAAATGTCTACACCGCCATCTATATAAATATGGAAATATCTACACTGCCATCTGTATAAACATGGAAATATCTACACCGCCATCTGTATAAACATGGAAATATCTACACAGCCATCTGTAGAAAGATGGAAATATCTACATCACGATCTGTATAAACATGGAAATATCTACACTGCTACCCTGTATAAACATGGAAATACCTAAACAGTCATCTGTATAAACATGGAAATACCTTCACCGCCATCTGTATAAACATGGAAATATCTACACCACCATCTGTATAAACATGGAAATGTCTAAACCGCTATCTGTATAAAAATGGAAATATTTACACCGCTATCTCTATAAAATGGAAATATCTTCACCGCCATCTGTGTAAACATGGAAACATCTACACCGCCATCTGTATAAACATGGAAATATCTACTCCGCCATCTGAATAAACATGGAAATTTCTACACAGTCATCAGTATAAACATGGAAATATCTACACCGCCATGTGTATAAACATGGAAATATCTACACCGCCATCTGTATAAACATGGAAATATCTACACTGCCTTCTGTATAAACATGGAAATATCTACACAGCCATCTGAATAAACATGGAAATATCTACACCACTATCTCTATAAACATGGAAGTATCAACACCGCTATCTGTATAAACATGGAAATATCTACACCTCTATCTGTATAAACATGGAAATATCTACACCGTGATCTATATAAACATGGAAATATCTACACCGCGATCTGTATAAACATGCAAATATCTACACTGCTATCTGTATAAATATGGAAATATGTACACCGCTATCTCCATATACATGGGAATATCTACACTGTTCTCTGTATAGCCATGGAAATATCTACACCGCTATCTCTATAAACATGGAAATATCTACACTGCCATCTGTAGAAACATGGAAATATCTACACAGTCATCTGTATAAACATGGAAATATCTACACTGCCATCTGTATACACATGGAAATATCTACACAATGATCTGTATAAACATGGAAATATCTACACTGCTGTCTGCTTAAACATGAAAATATCTACACCGCAATCTGAATAAACATGTAAATATGTACACCACTATCTGTATAAGCATTGAAATATCTACACCGCTATCTGTATAAATATGGAAATATCTCCACCACTATCTCTATAAACATGGAAATGTCTACATCGCAATCTCTATAAACATGGATATATGTACAATGCCATCTCTATAAACATGAAAATATCTACACTGGCATCTCAATAAACATGGAACTGTCTACACCGCCATCTGTATAAACATGGAAATATCTACACTGACATCTGTATAAAGATGTAATTATCTACACTGCGAGCTGTATAAACATGGAAATAACAACACCGCTATCTGTATAAACATGGAAATAGGTACACCGCTTTCTGTATAAACACGGAAATATCTACACCGCTATCTGTATAAACATGGAAATATCTACACCACTATCTGTATAAATATGGAAATATTTACACCGCTATCTCTATAAACATGGACATATCTGCACCGCTAACTGTATGAATATGGAAATATCTACACTGCCATCTGCATAAAGATGTAAGTATCTCCACCGCGAGCTGTATAAACATGGAAATATCTGCACCGCCTTCTGTATAAACATGGTAATATATACACCGCTTTCCTTATAAACATGGAAATATCTACACCGCTATCCCTATAAACATGGAAATACCTTCACCGCTAGCTCAATAAACGTGGAAATATCTACACTGCAATCCCTATAAACATGGAAATGTCTACACCGCCATTTCTATCAACTTGGAAATATCTACACCGCCATCTGCATAAACATGGAAATATCTACACCGCCTTTTGCATAAACATGGAAATATCTACACCGCCATCTGTATAAACATGGAAATATCTACACCGCCATCGGTATAAACATGGAAATATCTACACCACCATCTGTTTAAACATGGAAATATCTAAATGGCCATCTGTATAAAGATGGAAATATCAACACCGCGAGCTGTATGAACATGGAAATACCTACAGAATGCTCTGTATAAACATGGAAATATCTACCCCGCTGTCTGTATAAACTTGGAAATATCTACACCGCCATCTATATAAACTTGGAAACACCTACCCCGCCATCTGTATAAACATGGAAATATATACACAGTCATCTACATAAACATGGAAATATCTACACGGCCATCTGTATAAACATGGAAATATCTAAACAGCCATCTGTATAAACATGGAAATATCTACACAGCCATCTGAGTAAACATGGAAATATCTACACCGCTAACTGTATATACATGGAAATATCTACAGCGCTATCTGTATAAATATGGAATTATCTATAACACTATCTGTTTAAACATGGAAATATCTACACAGATATCTGTGTAAACATGGAAATATGTACAACGCTATCTGTGTAAAGATGGAAATATCTACACCACTATTTGTACAAACATGGAAATATCTACACCGCAGCCTCTGTAAACATGGAAATATGTAAACCACTATCTCTATAACCATGGAAATATCTACACTGCTATCTGTATAAACAAGGAAATATCTACACCAGGATCTGCATAAACATTTAAATATCTACACCGCTATCTGTATAAACATGGAAATACCTACACCGCCATCTCTATAAACATGGAATTATCTACACCGATATCTCTATAAACATAGAAATATCTACACTGCCACCTCTATAAACATGGAAATGTCTTCACCGCCATCTGCATGAACATGGAAATATCTACACGGCTATCTCTATAAATATGGAAATATTTAAACCGCCATCTGTATAAACGTTGAAATATCTACACAGTCATCTGTATAAACATGGAAATATCTACACCGCAGTCTGTATAAACATGGAAATATCTACACCGCTATCTGTATAAACTTGGAAATATCTACACTGCCATCTGTATAAACATTGAAATATCTCCACTGCTATCTGTACAAACATGGAAATACCTACACCGCTATCTGTATAAACATGGAAATATCGGCACCGCCATCTGCATAAACATGGAAATATCTACACCGCCATCTGTATGAACATGGAAATATCTACACTGCCATATGTATAAACATGGAAATATCTACAAAGCCAACTCTATAAACATGGAAACATCTACACTGCTATCTGTATGAACGTGGAAATAGCCACACCGATATATGTATAAACATGGAAATATCTACAACGCCATCTGTATAAACATGGAAATAACTACAAAGCCATCTCTATAAACATGGAAATATCTACACTGCTATCTGAATGAACGTGGAAATAGCCACACCGCTATCTGTATAAACATGGAAATATCTACAATGCCATCTGCAAATACATGAAAATATCTACTCATTCATCAGTATAAATAGGGAAATATCTACACCTTCGTCTGTATAAACATGGAAATATCTGCAAAGCCATCTGTATAAACATGGAAATATCTACACCGCTATCTCTATAAACATGGAAATACCTACACCACAATCAGTATAAACATGGAAATATCTACCACCATAACTGTATAAACATGGAAATATCTACAACGAAATCTGTATAAACAGGGAAATATCTACACCACTATCTGTATAAACATGGAAATATCTACATCGCTATCAGTATATTCTTGGAAATACCTCCACCGCTATCTCTATAAACATGGAAATATCTACAACGCTATCTTTATAAACATGGAAATATCTACACCGTTATCTGTATAAACATGGAAATATCTACAACACTATCTGTGAAAACATGGAAATATCTACACAGCTATCTGTGTAAACATGGAAATTTGTAACCCGCTATCTGTGTAAAGATGTAAATATGTACGCCGCAATCTGTGAAAATTTGGAAAAATCTACACCGCTATCTCTGTAAACATGGAAATATCTACACCGCTATCTGTATAAATGTGGAAATATCTACACTGCTATCTGTATAAACATGGAAATATCTACAGCACGATCTGTATAAGCATGGAAATCTCTACACCGCTATCTGTATGAACATGGAAATATCTATACTGCTATCTGTATAAACACGGAAATATCTACACCGCTATCTGTATAAATATGGAAATATCTACAACGCCATCTCTATAAACATGGAAATGTCTACATCGCTATCTGTATAAACATGGAAATATCTACATGGCTATCTCTATAAACATGGAAATATCTACACCGACATCTGTATAAACGTGGAAATAACTACACAGTCATCTGTATAAACATGGAAATATCTACACCGTTATCTGTATAAACATGGAAATATCTGCACCGCCATCTGCATAAACATGGAAATATCCACACCGCTTTCTCTATAAACATGGAAATGCCTTCACCGCTACCTCTATAAACATGTGAATACCTACACCACAATCTGTATAAACATGGAAATATCTACACCAGTATCTGTATAAACATGGAAATATCTACACCGCTATCTGTATAAACTTGGAAATATATACATCGCTATCTGTATAAACATGGAAATATGTACATCGCTATCTGTATAAACATTGAAATATCTCCACCGCTATCTCTGTAAACATGGAAATATCTACACCGCTATCTTTCTGACCATGGAAATATCTACACCGCTATCTGTATAAACATGGAAATATCTACATTGCTATCTGTATAAACGTGGAAATATCTACACCGCCATCTCTATAAACATGAAAATATCTACACCGCCATCTCCATAAACATGGAATTATCTACACCGCCATCTGGTTAAAATGGAAATATCTACACCACTATCTGTATAAACATGGAAATATCTACACTGCCATCTGTATACAGATGAGACTTTCTACACCGTCAGCTGTATAAACATGGAAATATCTACACCACTATCTCTATAAACATGGAAATACCAACACCGCTATCTGTATAAACATGGAAATATCTACACCGCTATCTGAATAAACATGGAAATATCTACACCACTATCTCTATAAACATGGAAATACCTACACTGCCATCTCTATAAACATGGAATTATCTACACCGATATCTCTATAAACATAGAAATATCTACACTGCCACCTCTATAAACATGGAAATGTCTTCACCGCCATCTGCATGAACATGGAAATATCTACACGGCTATCTCTATAAATATGGAAATATTTAAACCGCCTTCTGTATAAACGTTGAAATATCTACACAGTCATCTGTATAAACATGGAAATATCTACACCGCAGTCTGTATAAACATGGAAATATCTACACCGCTATCTGTATAAACTTGGAAATATCTACACTGCCATCTGTATAAACATTGAAATATCTCCACCGCTATCTGTATAAACATGGAAATATCTCCACCGCTATCTGTACAAACATGGAAATACCTACACCGCTATCTGTATAAACATGGAAATATCGGCACCGCCATCTGCATAAACATGGAAATATCTACACCGCCATCTGTATGAACATGGAAATATCTACACTGCCATATGTATAAACATGGAAATATCTACAAAGCCATCTCTATAAACATGGAAATATCTACACTGCTATCTGTATGAACGTGGAAATAGCCACACCGATATCTGTATAAACATGGAAATATCTACAACGCCATCTGTATAAACATGGAAATATCTACAAAGCCATCTCTATAAACATGGAAATATCTACACTGCTATCTGAATGAACGTGGAAATAGCCACACCGCTATCTGTATAAACATGGAAATATCTACAACGCCATCTGCAAATACATGAAAATATCTACTCAGTCATCAGTATAAATAGGGAAATACCTACACCTTCGTCTGTATAAACATGGAAATATCTGCAAAGCCATCTGTATAAACATGGAAATATCTACACCGCTATCTCTATAAACATGGAAATACCTACACCACAATCTGTATAAACATGGAAATATCTACCACCCTAACTGTATAAACATGGAAATATCTATAATGAAATCTGTATAAACAGGGAAATATCTACACCACTATCTGTATAAACATGGAAATATCTACATCGCTATCAGTATATTCATGGAAATACCTCCACCGCTATCTCTATAAACATGGAAATATCTACAACGCTATCTTTATAAACATGGAAATATCTACACCGTTATCTGTATAAACATGGAAATATCTACAACACTATCTGTGAAAACATGGAAATATCTACACAGCTGTCTGTGTAAACATGGAAATTTGTAACCCGCTATCTGTGTAAAGATGGAAATATGTACGCCGCAATCTGTGAAAATTTGGAAATATCTACACCGCTATCTCTGTAAACATGGAATTATCTACACCGCTATCTGTATAAATGTGGAAATATCTACACTGCTATCTGTATAAACATGGAAATATCTACAGCACGATCTGTATAAGCATGGAAATCTCTACACCGCTATCTGTATGAACATGGAAATATCTATACTGCTATCTGTATAAACATGGAAATATCTACACCGCTATCTGTATAAACTTGGAAATATCTACACTGCCATCTGTATAAACATTGAAATATCTCCACCGCTATCTGTACAAACATGGAAATACCTACACTGCTATCTGTATAAACATGGAAATATCGGCACCGCCATCTGCATAAACATGGAAATATCTACACCGCCATCTGTATGAACATGGAAATATCTACACTGCCATATGTATAAACATGGAAATATCTACAAAGCCAACTCTATAAACATGGAAATATCTACACTGCTATCTGTATGAACGTGGAAATAGCCACACCGATATCTGTATAAACATGGAAATATCTACAACGCCATCTGTATAAACATGGAAATATCTACAAAGCCATCTCTATAAACATGGAAATATCTACACTGCTATCTGAATGAACGTGGAAATAGCCACACCGCTATCTGTATAAACATGGAAATATCTACAATGCCATCTGCAAATACATGAAAATATCTACTCAGTCATCAGTATAAATAGGGAAATACCTACACCTTCGTCTGTATAAACATGGAAATATCTGCAAAGCCATCTGTATAAACATGGAAATATCTACACCGCTATCTCTATAAACATGGAAATACCTACACCACTATCTGTATAAACATGGAAATATCTACCACCCTAACTGTATAAACATGGAAATATCTATAATGAAATCTGTATAAACAGGGAAATATCTACACCACTATCTGTATAAACATGGAAATATCTACATCGCTATCAGTATATTCATGGAAATACCTCCACCGCTATCTCTATAAACATGGAAATATCTACAACGCTATCTTTATAAACATGGAAATATCTACACCGTTATCTGTATAAACATGGAAATATCTACAACACTATCTGTGAAAACAGGGAAATATCTACACAGCTGTCTGTGTAAACATGGAAATTTGTAACCCGCTATCTGTGTAAAGATGGAAATATGTACGCCGCAATCTGTGAAAATTTGGAAATATCTACACCGCTATCTCTGTAAACATGGAATTATCTACACCGCTATCTGTATAAATGTGGAAATATCTACACTGCTATCTGTATAAACATGGAAATATCTACAGCACGATCTGTATAAGCATGGAAATCTCTACACCGCTATCTGTATGAACATGGAAATATCTATACTGCTATCTGTATAAACACGGAAATATCTACACCGCTATCTGTATAAATATGGAAATATCTACAACGCCATCTCTATAAACATGGAAATGTCTACATCGCTATCTGTATAAACATGGAAATATCTACATGGCTATCTCTATAAACATGGAAATATCTACACCGACATCTGTATAAACGTCGAAATAACTACACAGTCATCTGTATAAACATGGAAATATCTACACCGTTATCTGTATAAACATGGAAATATCTGCACCGCCATCTGCATAAACATGGAAATATCCACAACGCTTTCTCTATAAACATGGAAATGCCTTCACCGCTACCTCTATAAACATGTGAATACCTACACCACAATCTGTATAAACATGGAAATATCTACACCAGTATCTGTATAAACATGGAAATATCTACACCGCTATCTGTATAAACTTGGAAATATATACATCGCTATCTGTATAAACATGGAAATATGTACATCGCTATCTGTATAAACATTGAAATATCTCCACCGCTATCTCTGTAAACATGGAAATATCTACACCGCTATCTTTCTGAACATGGAAATATCTACACCGCTATCTGTATAAACATGGAAATATCTACATTGCTATCTGTATAAACGTGGAAATATCTACACCGCCATCTCTATAAACATGAAAATATCTACACCGCCATCTCCATAAACATGGAATTATCTACACCGCCATCTGGTTAAAAATGGAAATATCTACACCACTATCTGTATAAACATGGAAATATCTACAATGCCATCTGTATACAGATGAGACTTTCTACACCGTCAGCTGTATAAACATGGAAATATCTACACCACTATCTCTATAAACATGGAAATACCAACACCGCTATCTGTATAAACATGGAAATATCTACACCGCTATCTGAATAAACATGGAAATATCTACACCACTATCTCTATAAACATGGAAATACCTACACTGCCATCTCTATAAACATGGAATTATCTACACCGATATCTCTATAAACATAGAAATATCTACACTGCCACCTCTATAAACATGGAAATGTCTTCACCGCCATCTGCATGAACATGGAAATATCTACACGGCTATCTCTATAAATATGGAAATATTTAAACCGCCATCTGTATAAACGTTGAAATATCTACACAGTCATCTGTATAAACATGGAAATATCTACACCGCAGTCTGTATAAACATGGAAATATCTACACCGCTATCTGTATAAACTTGGAAATATCTACACTGCCATCTGTATAAACATTGAAATATCTCCACCGCTATCTGTATAAACATGGAAATATCTCCACCGCTATCTGTACAAACATGGAAATACCTACACCGCTATCTGTATAAACATGGAAATATCGGCACCGCCATCTGCATAAACATGGAAATATCTACACCGCCATCTGTATGAACATGGAAATATCTACACTGCCATATGTATAAACATGGAAATATCTACAAAGCCATCTCTATAAACATGGAAATATCTACACTGCTATCTGTATGAACGTGGAAATAGCCACAACGATATCTGTATAAACATGGAAATATCTACAAAGCCATCTCTATAAACATGGAAATATCTAGACTGCTATCTGAATGAACGTGGAAATAGCCACACTGCTATCTGTATAAACATGGAAATATCTACAACGCCATCTGCAAATACATGAAAATATCTACACTGTCATCAGTATAAATAGGGAAATATCTACACCTTCGTCTGTATAAACATGGAAATATCTGCAAAGCCATCTGTATAAACATGGAAATATCTACACCGCTATCTCTATAAACATGGAAATACCTACACCACAATCTGTATAAACATGGAAATATCTACCACCCTAACTGTATAAACATGGAAATATCTACACCAAAATCTGTATAAACAGGGAAATATATACACCACTATCTGTATAAACATGGAAATATCTACATCGCTATCAGCATATTCATGGAAATACCTCCACCGCTATCTCTATAAACATGGAAATATCTACAACGCTATCTTTATAAACATGGAAATATCTACACCGTTATCTGTATAAACATGGAAATATCTACAACACTATCTGTGAAAACATGGAAATATCTAAACAGCTATCTGTGTAAACATGGAAATTTGTAACCCGCTATCTGTGTAAAGATGGAAATATGTACGCCGCAATCTGTGAAAATTTGGAAATATCTACACCGCTATCTCTGTAAACATGGAATTATCTACACCGCTATCTGTATAAATGTGGAAATATCTACACTGCTATCTGTATAAACATGGAAATATCTACAGCACGATCTGTATAAGCATGGAAATCTCTACACCACTATCTGTATGAACATGGAAATATCTATACTGCTATCTGTATAAACACGGAAATATCTACACCGCTATCTGTATAAATATGGAAATATCTACAACGCCATCTCTATAAACATGGAAATGTCTACATCGCTATCTGTATAAACATGGAAATATCTACATGGCTATCTCTATAAACATGGAAATATCTACACCGACATCTGTATAAACGTGGAAATAACTACACAGTCATCTGTATAAACATGGAAATATCTACACCGTTATCTGTATAAACATGGAAATATCTGCACCGCCATCTGCATAAACATGGAAATATCCACACCGCTTTCTCTATAAACATGGAAATGCCTTCATCGCTACCTCTATAAACATGTGAATACCTACACCACAATCTGTATAAACATGGAAATATCTACACCAGTATCTGTATAAACATGGAAATATCTACACCGCTATCTGTATAAACTTGGAAATATATACATCGCTATCTGTATAAACATGGAAATATGTACATCGTTATCTGTATAAACATTGAAATATCTCCACCGCTATCTCTGTAAACATGGAAATATCTACACCGCTATCTTTCTGAACATGGAAATATCTACACCGCTATCTGTATAAACATGGAAATATCTACATTGCTATCTGTATAAACGTGGAAATATCTACACCGCCATCTCTATAAACATGAAAATATCTACACCGCCATCTCCATAAACATGGAACTATCTACACCGCCATCTGGTTAAAAATGGAAATATCTACACCACTATCTGTATAAACATGGAAATATCTACACTGCCATCTGTATAGAGATGAGACTTTCTACACCGTCAGCTGTATAAACATGGAAATATCTACACCACTATCTCTATAAACATGGAAATACCAACACCGCTATCTGTATAAACATGGAAATATCTACACCGCTATCTGTATAAACATGGAAATATCTACACCACTATCTCTATAAACATGGAAATACCTACACCGCCATCTCTATAAACATGGAATTATCTACACCGATATCTCTATAAACATAGAAATATCTACACTGTCACCTCTATAAACATGGAAATGTCTTCTCCGCCATCTGCATGAACATGGAAATATCTACACGGCTATCTCTATAAATATGGAAATATTTAAACCGCCATCTGTATAAACGTGAAATATCTACACAGTCATCTGTATAAACATGGAAATATCTACACCGCAGTCTGTATAAACATGGAAATATCTACACCGCTATCTGTATAGACTTGGAAATATCTACACTGCCATCTGTATAAACATTGAAATATCTCCACCGCTATCTGTATAAACATGGAAATATCTCCACTGCTATCTGTACAAACATGGAAATACCTACACCGCTATCTGTATAAACATGGAAATATCGGCACCGCCATCTGCATAAACATGGAAATATCTACACCGCCATCTGTATAAACATGGAAATATCTACACTGCCATATGTATAAACATGGAAATATCTACAAAGCCATCTCTATAAACATGGAAATATCTACACTGCTATCTGTATGAACGTGGAAATAGCCACACCGATATCTGTATAAACATGGAAATATCTACAACGCCATCTGTATAAACATGGAAATATCTACAAAGCCATCTCTATAAACATGGAAATATCTACACTGCTATCTGAATGAACGTGGAAATAGACACACCGCTATCTGTATAAACATGGAAATATCTACAACGCCATCTGCAAATACATGAAAATATCTACTCAGTCATCAGTATAAATAGGGAAATATCTACACCTTCGTCTGTATAAACATGGAAATATCTGCAAAGCCATCTGTATAAACATGGAAATATCTACACCGCTATCTCTATAAACATGGAAATACCTACACCACAATCTGTATAAACATGGAAATATCTACCACCCTAACTGTATAAACATGGAAATATCTACAACGAAATCTGTATAAACAGGGAAATATCTACACCACTATCTGTATAAACATGGAAATATCTACATCGCTATCAGTATATTCATGGAAATACCTCCACCGCTATCTCTATAAACATGGAAATATCTACAAGGCTATCTTTATAAACATGGAAATATCTACACCGTTATCTGTATAAACATGGAAATATCTACAACACTATCTGTGAAAACATGGAAATATCTACACAGCTGTCTGTGTAAACATGGAAATTTGTAACCCGCTATCTGTGTAAAGATGGAAATATGTACGCCGCAATCTGTGAAAATTTGGAAATATCTACACCGCTATCTCTGTAAACATGGAATTATCTACACCGCTATCTGTATAAATTTGGAAATATCTACACCACTATCTGTATAAACATGGAAATATCTACAGCACGATCTGTATAAGCATGTAAATATCTACACCGCTATCTGTATGAACATGGAAATATCTATACTGCTATCTGTATAAACACGGAAATATCTACACCGCTATCTGTATAAATATGGAAATATCTACAACGCCATCTCCATAAACATGGAAATGTCTACACCGCTATCTGTATAAACATGGAAATATCTACATGGCTATCTCTATAAACATGGAAATATCTACACCGACATCTGTATAAACGTGGTAATAACTACACAGTCATCTGTATAAACATGGAAATATCTACACCGTTATCTGTATAAACATGGAAATATCTGCACCGCCATCTGCATAAACATGGAAATATCCACACTGCTTTCTCTATAAACATGGAAATGCCTTCACCGCTACCTCTATAAACATGTGAATACCTACACCACAATCTGTATAAACATGGAAATATCTACACCAGTATCTGTATAAACATGGAAATATCTACACCGCTATCTGTATAAACTTGGAAATATATACATCGCTATCTGTATAAACATGGAAATATGTACATCGCTATCTGTATAAACATTGAAATATCTCCACCGCTATCTCTGTAAACATGGAAATATCTACAACGCTATCTTTCTGACCATGGAAATATCTACACCGCTATCTGTATAAACATGGAAATATCTACATTGCTATCTGTATAAACGTGGAAATATCTACACCTCCATCTCTATAAACATGAAAATATCTACACCGCCATCTGCATAAACATGGAACTATCTACACCGCCATCTGGTTAAAAATGGAAATATCTACACCACTATCTGTATAAACATGGAGATATCTACACTGCCATCTGTATACAGATGAGACTTTCTACACCGTCAGCTGTATAAACATGGAAATATCAACACCACTATCTCTATAAACATGGAAATACCAACACCGCTATCTGTATAAACATGGAAATATCTACACCGCTATCTGTATAAACATGGAAATGTCTACACCACTATCTCTATAAACATGGAAATACCTACACCGCCATCTCTATAAACATGGAATTATCTACACCGATATCTCTATAAACATAGAAATATCTACACTGCCACCTCTATAAACATGGAAATGTCTTCACCGCCATCTGCATGAACATGGAAATATCTACACGGCTCTCTCTATAAATATGGAAATATTTAAACCTTCATCTGTATAAACGTTGAAATATCTACACAATCATCTGTATAAACATGGAAATATCTACACCGCTATCTGTATAAACTTGGAAATATCTACACTGCCATCTGTATAAATATTGAAATATCTCCACCGCTATCTGTATAAACATGGAAATATCTCCACCGCTATCTGTACAAACATGGAAATACCTACACCGCTATCTGTATAAACATGGAAATATCGGCACCGCCATCTGCATAAACATGGAAATATCTACACCGCCATCTGTATAAACATGGAAATATCTACACTGCCATATGTATAAACATGGAAATATCTACAAAGCCATCTCTATAAACATGGAAATATCTACACTTCTATCTGTATGAACGTGGAAATAGCCACACCGATATCTGTATAAACATGGAAATATCTACAACGCCATCTGTATAAACATGGAAATATCTACAAAGCCATCTCTATAAACCTGGAAATATCTACACTGCTATCTGAATGAACGTGGAAATAGCCACACCGCTATCTGTATAAACATGGAAATATCTACAACGCCATCTGCAAATACATGAAAATATCTACTCAGTCATCAGTATAAATAGGGAAATACCTACACCTTCGTCTGTATAAACATGGAAATATCTGCAAAGCCATCTGTATAAACATGGAAATATCTACACCGCTATCTCTATAAACATGGAAATACCTACACCACAATCTGTATAAACATGGAAATATCTACCACCCTAACTGTATAAACATGGAAATATCTATAATGAAATCTGTATAAACAGGGAAATATCTACACCACTATCTGTATAAACATGGAAATATCTACATCGCTATCAGTATATTCATGGAAATACCTCCACCGCTATCTCTATAAACATGGAAATATCTACAACGCTATCTTTATAAACATGGAAATATCTACACCGTTATCTGTATAAACATGGAAATATCTACAACACTATCTGTGAAAACATGGAAATATCTACACAGCTGTCTGTGTAAACATGGAAATTTGTAACCCGCTATCTGTGTAAAGATGTAAATATGTACGCCGCAATCTGTGAAAATTTGGAAATATCTACACCGCTATCTCTGTAAACATGGAATTATCTACACCGCTATCTGTATAAATGTGGAAATATCTACACTGCTATCTGTATAAACATGGAAATATCTACAGCACGATCTGTATAAGCATGGAAATCTCTACACCGCTATCTGTATGAACATGGAAATATCTATACTGCTATCTGTATAAACACGGAAATATCTACACCGCTATCTGTATAAATATGGAAATATCTACAACGCCATCTCTATAAACATGGAAATGTCTACATCGCTATCTGTATAAACATGGAAATATCTACATGGCTATCTCTATAAACATGGAAATATCTACACCGACATCTGTATAAACGTGGAAATAACTACACAGTCATCTGTATAAACATGGAAATATCTACACCGTTATCTGTATAAACATGGAAATATCTGCACCGCCATCTGCATAAACATGGAAATATCCACAACGCTTTCTCTATAAACATGGAAATGCCTTCACAGCTACCTCTATAAACATGTGAATACCTACACCACAATCTGTATAAACATGGAAATATCTACACCAGTATCTGTATAAACATGGAAATATCTACACCGCTATCTGTATAAACTTGGAAATATATACATCGCTATCTGTATAAACATGGAAATATGTACATCGCTATCTGTATAAACATTGAAATATCTCCACCGCTATCTCTGTAAACATGGAAATATCTACACCGCTATCTTTCTGAACATGGAAATATCTACACCGCTATCTGTATAAACATGGAAATATCTACATTGCTATCTGTATAAACGTGGAAATATCTACACCGCCATCTCTATAAACATGAAAATATCTACACCGCCATCTCCATAAACATGGAATTATCTACACCGCCATCTGGTTAAAAATGGAAATATCTACACCACTATCTGTATAAACATGGAAATATCTACACTGCCATCTGTATACAGATGAGACTTTCTACACCGTCAGCTGTATAAACATGGAAATATCTACACCACTATCTCTATAAACATGGAAATACCAACACCGCTATCTGTATAAACATGGAAATATCTACACCGCTATCTGAATAAACATGGAAATATCTACACCACTATCTCTATAAACATGGAAATACCTACACCGCCATCTCTATAAACATGGAATTATCTACACCGATATCTCTATAAACATAGAAATATCTACACTGCCACCTCTATAAACATGGAAATGTCTTCACCGCCATCTGCATGAACATGGAAATATCTACACGGCTATCTCTATAAATATGGAAATATTTAAACCGCCATCTGTATAAACGTTGAAATATCTACACAGTCATCTGTATAAACATGGAAATATCTACACCGCAGTCTGTATAAACATGGAAATATCTACACCGCTATCTGTATAAACTTGGAAATATCTACACTGCCATCTGTATAAACATTGAAATATCTCCACCGCTATCTGTATAAACATGGAAATATCTCCACCGCTATCTGTACAAACATGGAAATACCTACACCGCTATCTGTATAAACATGGAAATATCGGCACCGCCATCTGCATAATCATGGAAATATCTACACCGCCATCTGTATGAACATGGAAATATCTACACTGCCATATGTATAAACATGGAAATATCTACAAAGCCATCTCTATAAACATGGAAATATCTACACTGCTATATGTATGAACGTGGAAATAGCCACACCGATATCTGTATAAACATGGAAATATCTACAACGCCATCTGTATAAACATGGAAATATCTACAAAGCCATCTCTATAAACATGGAAATATCTACACTGCTATCTGAATGAACGTGGAAATAGCCACACCGCTATCTGTATAAACATGGAAATATCTACAACGCCATCTGCAAATACATGAAAATATCTACTCAGTCATCAGTATAAATAGGGAAATACCTACACCTTCGTCTGTATAAACATGGAAATATCTGCAAAGCCATCTGTATAAACATGGAAATATCTACACCGCTATCTCTATAAACATGGAAATACCTACACCACAATCTGTATAAACATGGAAATATCTACCACCCTAACTGTATAAACATGGAAATATCTATAATGAAATCTGTATAAACAGGGAAATATCTACACCACTATCTGTATAAACATGGAAATATCTACATCGCTATCAGTATATTCATGGAAATACCTCCACCGCTATCTCTATAAACATGGAAATATCTACAACGCTATCTTTATAAACATGGAAATATCTACACCGTTATCTGTATAAACATGGAAATATCTACAACACTATCTGTGAAAACATGGAAATATCTACACAGCTGTCTGTGTAAACATGGAAATTTGTAACCCGCTATCTGTGTAAAGATGGAAATATGTACGCCGCAATCTGTGAAAATTTGGAAATATCTACACCGCTATCTCTGTAAACATGGAATTATCTACACCGCTATCTGTATAAATTTGGTAATATCTACACCGCTATCTGTATAAACATGGAAATATCTACAGCACGATCTGAATAAGCATGGAAATATCTACACCGCTATCTGTATGAACATGGAAATATCTATACTGCTATCTGTATAAACACGGAAATATCTACACCGCTATCTGTATAAATATGGAAATATCTACAACGCCATCTCTATAAACATGGAAATGTCTACACCGCTATCTGTATAAACATGGAAATATCCACATGGCTATCTCTATAAACATGGAAATATCTACACCGGCATCTGTATAAACGTGGAAATAACTACACAGTCATCTGTATAAACATGGAAATATCTACACCGTTATCTGTATAAACATGGAAATATCTGCACCGCCATCTGCATAAACATGGAAATATCCACACCGCTTTCTCTATAAACATGGAAATGCCTTCACCGCTACCTCTATAAACATGTGAATACCTACACCACAATCTGTATAAACATGGAAATATCTACACCAGTATCTGTATAAACATGGAAATATCTACAGCGCTATCTGTATAAACTTGGAAATATATACATCGCTATCTGTATAAACATGGAAATATGTACATCGCTATCTGTATAAACATTGAAATATCTCCACCGCTATCTCTGTAAACATGGAAATATCTACAACGCTATCTTTCCGACCATGGAAATATCTACACCGCTATCTGTATAAACATGGAAATATCTACATTGCTATCTGTATAAACGTGGAAATATCTACACCTCCATCTCTATAAACATGAAAATTTCTACACCGCCATCTCCATAAACATGGAACTATCTACACCGCCATCTGGTTAAAAATGGAAATATCTACACCACTATCTGTATAAACATGGAGATATCTACACTGCCATCTGTATACAGATGAGACTTTCTACACCGTCAGCTGTATAAACATGGAAATATCTACACCACTATCTCTATAAACATGGAAATACCAACACCGCTATCTGTATAAACATGGAAATGTCTACACCGCTATCTGTATAAACATGGAAATATCTACACCACTATCTCTATAAACATGGAAATACCTACACCGCCATCTCTATAAACATGGAATTATCTACACCGATATCTCTATAAACATAGAAATATCTACACTGCCACCTCTATAAACATGGAAGTGTCTTCACCGCCATCTGCATGAACATGGAAATATCTACACGGCTCTCTCTATAAATATGGAAATATTTAAACCGCCTTCTGTATAAACGTTGAAATATCTACACAGTCATCTGTATAAACATGGAAATATCTACACCGCAGTCTGTATAAACATGGAAATATCTACACCGCTATCTGTATAAACTTGGAAATATCTACACTGCCATCTGTATAAACATTGAAATATCTCCACCGCTATCTGTATAAACATGGAAATATCTCCACCGCTATCTGTACAAACATGGAAATACCTACATCGCTATCTGTATAAACATGGAAATATCGGCACCGCCATCTGCATAAACATGGAAATATCAACCCCGCCATCTGTATAAACATGGAAATATCTACACTGCCATATGTATAAACATGGAAATATCTACAAAGCCATCTCTATAAACATGGAAATATCTACACTGCTATCTGTATGAACGTGGAAATAGCCACACCGATATCTGTATAAACATGGAAATATCTACAAAGCCATCTCTATAAACATGGAAATATCTAGACTGCTATCTGAATGAACGTGGAAATAGCCACACTGCTATCTGTATAAACATGGAAATATCTACAACGCCATCTGCAAATACATGAAAATATCTACACTGTCATCAGTATAAATAGGGAAATATCTACACCTTCGTCTGTATAAACATGGAAATATCTGCAAAGCCATCTGTATAAACATGGAAATATCTACACCGCTATCTCTATAAACATGGAAATACCTACACCACAATCTGTATAAACATGGAAATATCTACCACCCTAACTGTATAAACATGGAAATATCTACACCAAAATCTGTATAAACAGGGAAATATATACACCACTATCTGTATAAACATGGAAATATCTACATCGCTATCAGCATATTCATGGAAATACCTCCACCGCTATCTCTATAAACATGGAAATATCTACAACGCTATCTTTATAAACATGGAAATATCTACACCGTTATCTGTATAAACATGGAAATATCTACAACACTATCTGTGAAAACATGGAAATATCTAAACAGCTATCTGTGTAAACATGGAAATTTGTAACCCGCTATCTGTGTAAAGATGTAAATATGTACGCCGCAATCTGTGAAAATTTGGAAATATCTACACCACTATCTCTGTAAACATGGAATTATCTACACCGCTATCTGTATAAATGTGGAAATATCTACACTGCTATCTGTATAAACATGGAAATATCTACAGCACGATCTGTATAAGCATGGAAATCTCTACACCACTATCTGTATGAACATGGAAATATCTATACTGCTATCTGTATAAACACGGAAATATCTACACCGCTATCTGTATAAATATGGAAATATCTACAACGCCATCTCTATAAACATGGAAATGTCTACATCGCTATCTGTATAAACATGGAAATATCTACATGGCTATCTCTATAAACATGGAAATATCTACACCGACATCTGTATAAACGTGGAAATAACTACACAGTCATCTGTATAAACATGGAAATATCTACACCGTTATCTGTATAAACATGGAAATATCTGCACCGCCATCTGCATAAACATGGAAATATCCACACCGCTTTCTCTATAAACATGGAAATGCCTTCATCGCTACCTCTATAAACATGTGAATACCTACACCACAATCTGTATAAACATGGAAATATCTACACCAGTATCTGTATAAACATGGAAATATCTACACCGCTATCTGTATAAACTTGGAAATATATACATCGCTATCTGTATAAACATGGAAATATGTACATCGCTATCTGTATAAACATTGAAATATCTCCACCGCTATCTCTGTAAACATGGAAATATCTACACCGCTATCTTTCTGAACATGGAAATATCTACACCGCTATCTGTATAAACATGGAAATATCTACATTGCTATCTGTATAAACGTGGAAATATCTACACCGCCATCTCTATAAACATGAAAATATCTACACCGCCATCTCCATAAACATGGAACTATCTACACCGCCATCTGGTTAAAAATGGAAATATCTACACCACTATCTGTATAAACATGGAAATATCTACACTGCCATCTGTATAGAGATGAGACTTTCTACACCGTCAGCTGTATAAACATGGAAATATCTACACCACTATCTCTATAAACATGGAAATACCAACACCGCTATCTGTATAAACATGGAAATATCTACACCGCTATCTGTATAAACATGGAAATATCTACACCACTATCCTATAAACATGGAAATACCTACACCGCCATCTCTATAAACATGGAATTATCTACACCGATATCTCTATAAACATAGAAATATCTACACTGTCACCTCTATAAACATGGAAATGTCTTCACCGCCATCTGCATGAACATGGAAATATCTACACGGCTATCTCTATAAATATGGAAATATTTAAACCGCCATCTGTATAAACGTGAAATATCTACACAGTCATCTGTATAAACATGGAAATATCTACACCGCAGTCTGTATAAACATGGAAATATCTACACCGCTATCTGTATAGACTTGGAAATATCTACACTGCCATCTGTATAAACATTGAAATATCTCCACCGCTATCTGTATAAACATGGAAATATCTCCACTGCTATCTGTACAAACATGGAAATACCTACACCGCTATCTGTATAAACATGGAAATATCGGCACCGCCATCTGCATAAACATGGAAATATCTACACCGCCATCTGTATAAACATGGAAATATCTACACTGCCATATGTATAAACATGGAAATATCTACAAAGCCATCTCTATAAACATGGAAATATCTACACTGCTATCTGTATGAACGTGGAAATAGCCACACCGATATCTGTATAAACATGGAAATATCTACAACGGCATCTGTATAAACATGGAAATATCTACAAAGCCATCTCTATAAACATGGAAATATCTACACTGCTATCTGAATGAACGTGGAAATAGCCACACCGCTATCTGTATAAACATGGAAATATCTACAACGCCATCTGCAAATACATGAAAATATCTACTCAGTCATCAGTATAAATAGGGAAATATCTACACCTTCGTCTGTATAAACATGGAAATATCTGCAAAGCCATCTGTATAAACATGGAAATATCTACACCGCTATCTCTATAAACATGGAAATACCTACACCACAATCTGTATAAACATGGAAATATCTACCACCCTAACTGTATAAACATGGAAATATCTACAACGAAATCTGTATAAACAGGGAAATATCTACACCACTATCTGTATAAACATGGAAATATCTACATCGCTATCAGTATATTCATGGAAATACCTCCACCGCTATCTCTATAAACATGGAAATATCTACAAGGCTATCTTTATAAACATGGAAATATCTACACCGTTATCTGTATAAACATGGAAATATCTACAACACTATCTGTGAAAACATGGAAATATCTACACAGCTGTCTGTGTAAACATGGAAATTTGTAACCCGCTATCTGTGTAAAGATGGAAATATGTACGCCGCAATCTGTGAAAATTTGGAAATATCTACACCGCTATCTCTGTAAACATGGAATTATCTACACCGCTATCTGTATAAATTTGGAAATATTTACACCGCTATCTGTATAAACATGGAAATATCTACAGCACGATCTGTATAAGCATGGAAATATCTACACCGCTATCTGTATGAACATGGAAATATCTATACTGCTATCTGTATAAACACGGAAATATCTACACCGCTATCTGTATAAATATGGAAATATCTACAACACCATCTCTATAAACATGGAAATGTCTACACCGCTATCTGTATAAACATGGAAATATCTACATGGCTATCTCTATAAACATGGAAATATCTACACCGACATCTGTATAAACGTGGAAATAACTACACAGTCATCTGTATAAACATGGAAATATCTACACCGTTATCTGTATAAACATGGAAATATCTGCACCGCCATCTGCATAAACATGGAAATATCCACACCGCTTTCTCTATAAACATGGAAATGCCTTCACCGCTACCTCTATAAACATGTGAATACCTACACCACAATCTGTATAAACATGGAAATATCTACACCAGTATCTGTATAAACATGGAAATATCTACACCGCTATCTGTATAAACTTGGAAATATATACATCGCTATCTGTATAAACATGGAAATATGTACATCGCTATCTGTATAAACATTGAAATATCTCCACCGCTATCTCTGTAAACATGGAAATATCTACAACGCTATCTTTCTGACCATGGAAATATCTACACCGCTATCTGTACAAACATGGAAATATCTACATTGCTATCTGTATAAACGTGGAAATATCTACACCTCCATCTCTATAAACATGAAAATATCTACACCACCATCTGCATAAACATGGAACTATCTACACCGCCATCTGGTTAAAAATGGAAATATCTACACCACTATCTGTATAAACATGGAGATATCTACACTGCCATCTGTATACAGATGAGACTTTCTACACCGTCAGCTGTATAAACATGGAAATATCAACACCACTATCTCTATAAACATGGAAATACCAACACCGCTATCTGTATAAACATGGAAATATCTACACCGCTATATGTATAAACATGGAAATGTCTACACCACTATCTCTATAAACATGGAAATACCTACACCGCCATCTCTATAAACATGGAATTATCTACACCGATATCTCTATAAACATAGAAATATCTACACTGCCACCTCTATAAACATGGAAATGTCTTCACCGCCATCTGCATGAACATAGAAATATCTACACGGCTCTCTCTATAAATATGGAAATATTTAAACCGTCATCTGTATAAACGTTGAAATATCTACACAATCATCTGTATAAACATGGAAATATCTACACCGCTATCTGTATAAACTTGGAAATATCTACACTGCCATCTGTATAAACATTGAAATATCTCCACCGCTATCTGTATAAACATGGAAATATCTCCACCGCTATCTGTACAAACATGGAAATACCTACACCGCTACCTGCATAAACATGGAAATATCGGCACCGCCATCTGCATAAACATGGAAATATCTACACCGCCATCTGTATAAACATGGAAATATCTACACTGCCATATGTATAAACATGGAAATATCTACAAAGCCATCTCTATAAACATGGAAATATCTACACTGCTATCTGTATGAACGTGGAAATAGCCACACCGATATCTGTATAAACATGGAAATATCTACAACGCCATCTGTATAAACATGGAAATATCTACAAAGCCATCTCTATAAACATGGAAATATCTACACTGCTATCTGAATGAACGTGGAAATAGCCACACTGCTATCTGTATAAACATGGAAATATCTACAATGCCATCTGCAAATACATGAAAATATGTACACAGTCATCAGTATAAATAGGGAAATATCTACACCTTCGTCTGTATAAACATGGAAATATCTGCAAAGCCATCTGTATAAACATGGAAATATATACACCGCTATCTCTATAAACATGGAAATACCTACACCACAATCTGTATAAACATGGAAATATCTACCACCCTAACTGAATAAACATGGAAATATCTACACCAAAATCTGTATAAACAGGGAAATATCTACACCACTATCTGTATAAACATGGAAATATCTACATCGCTATCAGCATATTCATGGAAATACCTCCACCGCTATCTCTATAAACATGGAAATATCTACAACGCTATCTTTATAAACATGGAAATATCTACACCGTTATCTGTATAAACATGGAAATATCTACAACACTATCTGTGAAAACATGGAAATATCTACACAGCTATCTGTGTAAACATGGAAATTTGTAACCCGCTATCTGTGTAAAGATGGAAATATGTACGCCGCAATCTGTGAAAGTTTGGAAATATCTACACCGCTATCTCTGTAAACATGGAATTATCTACACCGCTATCTGTATAAATGTGGAAATATCTACACTGCTATCTTTATAAACATGGAAATATCTACAGCACGATCTGTATAAGCATGGAAATATCTACACCGCTATCTGTATGAACATGGAAATATCTATACTGCAATCTGTATAAACACGGAAATATCTACACCGCTGTCTGTATAAATATGGAAATATCTACAACGCCATCTCTATAAACATGGAAATGTCTACACCGCTATCTGTATAAACATGGAAATATCTACATGGCTATCTCTATAAACATGGAAATATCTACACCGACATCTGTATAAACGTGGAAATAACTACACAGTCATCTGTATAAACATGGAAATATCTACACCGTTATCTGTATAAACATGGAAATATCTGCACCGCCATCTGCATAAACATGAAAATATCCACACCGCTTTCTCTATAAACATGGAAATGCCTTCACCGCTACCTCTATAAACATGTGAATAGCTACACCACAATCTGTATAAACATGGAAATATCTACACCAGTATCTGTATAAACATGGAAATATCTACACCGCTATCTGTATCAACTTGGAAATATATACATCGCTATCTGTATAAACATGGAAATATGTACATCGCTATCTGTATAAACATTGAAATATCTCCACCGCTATCTCTGTCAACATGGAAATATCTACACCGCTATCTTTCTGAACATGGAAATATCTACACCGCTATCTGTATAAACATGGAAATATCTACATTGCTATCTGTATAAACGTGGAAATATCTACACCGCCATCTCTATAAACATCAAAATATCTACACCGCCATCTCCATAAACATGGAACTATCTACACCGCCATCTGGTTAAAAATGGAAATATCTACACCACTATCTGTATAAACATGGAAATATCTACACTGCCATCTGTATACAGATGAAACTTTCTACACCGTCAGCTGTATAAACATGGAAATATCTACACCACTATCTCTATAAACATGGAAATACCAACACCGCTATCTGTATAAACATGGAAATAACTACACTGCTATCTGTATAAACATGGAAATATCTACACCACTATCTCTATAAACATGGAGATACCTACACCGCCATCTCTATAAACATGGAATTATCTACACCGATATCTCTATAAACATAGAAATATCTACACTGCCACCTCTATAAACATGGAAATGTCTTCACAGCCATCTGCATGAACATGGAAATATCTACACGGCTATCTCTATAAATATGGAAATATTTAAACCGCCATCTGTATAAACGTTGAAATATCTACACAGTCATCTGTATAAACATGGAAATATCTACACCGCAGTCTGTATAAACATGGAAATATCTACACCGCTATCTGTATAAACTTGGAAATATCTACACTGCCATCTGTATAAACATTGAAATATCTCCACCGCTATCTGTATAAACATGGAAATATCTCCACCGCTATCTGTACAAACATGGAAATACCTACACCGCTATCTGTATAAACATGGAAATATCGACACCGCCATCTGCATAAACATGGAAATATCTACACCGCCATCTGTATAAACATGGAAATATCTACATTGCCATATGTATAAACATGGAAATATCTACAAAGCCATCTCTATAAACATGGGAATATCTACACTGCTATCTGTATGAACGTGGAAATAGCCACACCGATATCTGTATAAACATGGAAATATCTATAACGCCATCTGTATAAACATGGAAATATCTACAAAGCCATCTCTATAAACATGGAAATATCTACACTGCTATCTGAATGAACGTGGAAATAGCCACACCGCTATCTGTATAAACATGGAAATATCTACAACGCCATCTGCAAATACATGAAAATATCTACACAGTCATCAGTATAAATAGGGAAATATCTACACCTTCGTCTGTATAAACATGGAAATATCTGCAAAGCTATCTGTATAAACATGGAAATATCTACACCGCTATCTCTATAAACATGGAAATACCTACACCACAATCTGTATAAACATGGAAATATCTACCACCCTAACTGTATAAACATGGAAATATCTACACCGAAATCTGTATAAACAGGGAAATATCTACACCACTATCTGTATAAACATGGAAATATCTACATCGCTATCAGTATATTCATGGAAATACCTCCACCGCTATCTCTATAAACATGGAAATGTCTACACCGCTATCTGTATAAACATGGAAATATCTACATGGCTATCTCTATAAACATGGAAATATCTACACCGACATCTGTATAAACGTGGAAATAACTACACAGTCATCTGTATAAACATGGAAATATCTACACCGTTATCTGTATAAACATGGAAATATCTGCACCGCCATCTGCATAAACATGGAAATATCCACACCGCTTTCTCTATAAACATGGAAATGCCTTCACCGCTACCTCTATAAACATGGAAATACCTACACCACCATCTGTATAAACATGGAAATAGCTACTCCAGTATCTGTATAAACATGGAAATATCTACACCGCTATCTGTATAAACTTCGAAATATATACATCGATATCTGTATAAACATGGAAATATGTACATCGCTATCTGTATAAACATTGAAATAAATCCACCGCTATCTCTGTAAACATGGAAATATCTACACCGCTATCTTTCTGAACATGGAAATATCTACACCGCTATCTGCTTAAACATGGAAATATCTACATTGCTATCTGTATAAACGTGGAAATATCTACACCGCCATCTCTATAAGCATGAAGATATCTACACCGCCATCTCCATAAACATGGAACTATCTACACCGCCATCTGGTTAAAAATGGAAGTATCTACACCACTATCTGTATAAACATGGAAATATCTACAATGTCATCTGTATACAGATGAAACTTTCTACACCGTCAGCTGTATAAACATGGAAATATCTACACCACTGTCTCCATAAACATGGAAATACCAACACCGCTATCTGTATAAACATGGAAATATCTACACCGCTATCTGTATAAACATGGAAGTATCTACACCACTATCTCTATAAACATGGAAATACCTACACCGCCATCTCTATAAACATGGAATTATCTACACCGATATCTCTATAAACATAGAAATATCTACACTGCCACCTCTATAAACATGGAAATGTCTTCACCGCCATCTGCATGAACATGGAAATATCTACACGGCTATCTCTATAAATATGGAAATATCTAAACCACCATCTGTATAAACGTTGAAATATCTACGCAGTCATCTGTATAAACATGGAAATATCTACACCGCAGTCTGTATAACCATGGAAATATCTCCACCGCTATCTGTATAAACTTGGAAATATCTACACTGCCATCTGTATAAACATGGAAATATCTACAAAGCCATCTCTATAAACATGGAAATATCTACATTGCTATCTGAATGAACGTGGAAATAGCCACACCGATATCTGTATAAACATGGAAATATCTACAACGCCATCTGTATAAACATGGAAATATCTACAAAGCCATCTGTATAAACATGGAAATATCTACACTGCTATCTGAATGAACGTGGAAATAGCCACACCGCTATCTGTATAAACATGGAAATATCTACAACGCCATCTGCAAATACATGAAAATATCTACACAGTCATCAGTATAAATAGGGAAATATCTACACCTTCGTCTGTATAAACATGGAAATATCTGCAAAGCTATCTGTATAAACATGGAAATATCTACACCGCTATCTCTATAAACATGGAAATACCTACACCACAATCTGTATAAACATGGAAATATCTACCACCCTAACTGTATAAACATGGAAATATCTACACCGAAATCTGTATAAACAGGGAAATATCTACACCACTATCTGTATAAACATGGAAATATCTACATCGCTATCAGTATATTCATGGAAATACCTCCACCGCTATCTCTATAAACATGGAAATATCTACAACGCTATCTTTATAAACATGGAAATATCTACACCGTTATCTGTATAAACATGGAAATATCTACAACACTATCTGTGAAAACATGGAAATATCTACACAGCTATCTGTGTAAACATGGAAATTTGTAACCCGCTATCTGTGTAAAGATGGAAATATGTACGCCGCAATCTGTGAAAGTTTGGAAATATCTACACCGCTATCTCTGTAAACATGGAATTATCTACACCGCTATCTGTATAAATGTGGAAATATCTACACTGCTATCTTTATAAACATGGAAATATCTACAGCACGATCTGTATAAGCATGGAAATATCTACACCGCTATCTGTATGAACATGGAAATATCTATACTGCAATCTGTATAAACACGGAAATATCTACACCGCTGTCTGTATAAATATGGAAATATCTACAACGCCATCTCTATAAACATGGAAATGTCTACACCGCTATCTGTATAAACATGGAAATATCTACATGGCTATCTCTATAAACATGGAAATATCTACACCGACATCTGTATAAACGTGGAAATAACTACACAGTCATCTGTATAAACATGGAAATATCTACACCGTTATCTGTATAAACATGGAAATATCTGCACCGCCATCTGCATAAACATGAAAATATCCACACCGCTTTCTCTATAAACATGGAAATGCCTTCACCGCTACCTCTATAAACATGTGAATAGCTACACCACAATCTGTATAAACATGGAAATATCTACACCAGTATCTGTATAAACATGGAAATATCTACACCGCTATCTGTATCAACTTGGAAATATATACATCGCTATCTGTATAAACATGGAAATATGTACATCGCTATCTGTATAAACATTGAAATATCTCCACCGCTATCTCTGTCAACATGGAAATATCTACACCGCTATCTTTCTGAACATGGAAATATCTACACCGCTATCTGTATAAACATGGAAATATCTACATTGCTATCTGTATAAACGTGGAAATATCTACACCGCCATCTCTATAAACATCAAAATATCTACACCGCCATCTCCATAAACATGGAACTATCTACACCGCCATCTGGTTAAAAATGGAAATATCTACACCACTATCTGTATAAACATGGAAATATCTACACTGCCATCTGTATACAGATGAAACTTTCTACACCGTCAGCTGTATAAACATGGAAATATCTACACCACTATCTCTATAAACATGGAAATACCAACACCGCTATCTGTATAAACATGGAAATATCTACACTGCTATCTGTATAAACATGGAAATATCTACACCACTATCTCTATAAACATGGAGATACCTACACCGCCATCTCTATAAACATGGAATTATCTACACCGATATCTCTATAAACATAGAAATATCTACACTGCCACCTCTATAAACATGGAAATGTCTTCACCGCCATCTGCATGAACATGGAAATATCTACACGGCTATCTCTATAAATATGGAAATATTTAAACCGCCATCTGTATAAACGTTGAAATATCTACACAGTCATCTGTATAAACATGGAAATATCTACACCGCAGTCTGTATCAACATGGAAATATCTACACCGCTATCTGTATAAACTTGGAAATATCTACACTGCCATCTGTATAAACATTGAAATATCTCCACCGCTATCTGTATAAACATGGAAATATCTCCACCGCTATCTGTACAAACATGGAAATACCTACAACGCTATCTGTATAAACATGGAAATATCGGCACCGCCATCTGCATAAACATGGAAATATCTACCCCGCCATCTGTATAAACATGGAAATATCTACACCACTATCTCTATAAACATGGAAATACCTACACCGCCATCTCTATAAACATGGAATTATCTACACCGATATCTCTATAAACATAGAAATATCTACACTGCCACCTCTATAAACATGGAAATGTCTTCACCGCCATCTGCATGAACATGGAAATATCTACACGGCTATCTCTATAAATATGGAAATATCTAAACCACCATCTGTATAAACGTTGAAATATCTACGCAGTCATCTGTATAAACATGGAAATATCTACACCGCAGTCTGTATAACCATGGAAATATCTCCAACGCTATCTGTATAAACTTGGAAATATCTACACTGCCATATGTATAAACATGGAAATATCTACAAAGCCATCTCTGTAAACATGGAAATATCTACACTGCTATCTGAATGAACGTGGAAATAGCCACACCGATATCTGTATAAACATGGAAATATCTACAACGCCATCTGTATAAACATGGAAATATCTACAACGCCATCTGCAAATACATGAAAATATCTACTCAGTCATCAGTATAAATAGGGAAATATCTACACCTTCGTCTGTATAAACATGGAAATATCTGCAAAGCCATCTGTATAAACATGGAAATATCTACACGGCTATCTCTATAAACATGGAAATATCTACACCGCTATCTCTATAAACATTGAAATACCTACACCACAATCTGTATAAGCATGGAAATATCTACCACCCTAACTGTATAAACATGGAAATATCTACACCGAAATCTGTATAAACAGGGAAATATCTACACCACTATCTGTATAAACATGGAAATATCTACATCGCTATCAGTATATTCATGGAAATACCTCTACCGCTATCTCTATAAACATGGAAATATCTACAACGCTATCTTTATAAACATGGAAATATCTACACCGTTATCTGTATAAACATGGAAATAACTACAACACTATCTGTGAAAACATGGAAATATCTACACAGCTATCTGTGTAAACATGGAAATTTGTAACCCGCTATCTGTGTAAAGATGGAAATATGTATGCCACAATCTGTGAAAATTTGGAAATATCTACACCGCTATCTCTGTAAACATGGAATTATCTACACCGCTATCTGTATAAATGTGGAAATATCTACACTGCTATCTTTATAAACATGGAAATATCTACAGCACGATCTGTATAAGCATGGAAATATCTACACCGCTATCTGTATGAACATGGAAATATCTATACTGCAATCTGTATAAACACGGAAATATCTACACCGCTGTCTGTATAAATATGGAAATATCTACAACGCCATCTCTATAAACATGGAAATGTCTACACCGCTATCTGTATAAACATGGAAATATCTACATGGCTATCTCTATAAACATGGAAATATCTACACCGACATCTGTATAAACGTGGAAATAACTACACAGTCATCTGTATAAACATGGAAATATCTACACCGTTATCTGTATAAACATGGAAATATCTGCACCGCCATCTGCATAAACATGAAAATATCCACACCGCTTTCTCTATAAACATGGAAATGCCTTCACCGCTACCTCTATAAACATGTGAATAGCTACACCACAATCTGTATAAACATGGAAATATCTACACCAGTATCTGTATAAACATGGAAATATCTACACCGCTATCTGTATCAACTTGGAAATATATACATCGCTATCTGTATAAACATGGAAATATGTACATCGCTATCTGTATAAACATTGAAATATCTCCACCGCTATCTCTGTCAACATGGAAATATCTACACCGCTATCTTTCTGAACATGGAAATATCTACACCGCTATCTGTATAAACATGGAAATATCTACATTGCTATCTGTATAAACGTGGAAATATCTACACCGCCATCTCTATAAACATCAAAATATCTACACCGCCATCTCCATAAACATGGAACTATCTACACCGCCATCTGGTTAAAAATGGAAATATCTACACCACTATCTGTATAAACATGGAAATATCTACACTGCCATCTGTATACAGATGAAACTTTCTACACCGTCAGCTGTATAAACATGGAAATATCTACACCACTATCTCTATAAACATGGAAATACCAACACCGCTATCTGTATAAACATGGAAATATCTACACTGCTATCTGTATAAACATGGAAATATCTACACCACTATCTCTATAAACATGGAGATACCTACACCGCCATCTCTATAAACATGGAATTATCTACACCGATATCTCTATAAACATAGAAATATCTACACTGCCACCTCTATAAACATGGAAATGTCTTCACCGCCATCTGCATGAACATGGAAATATCTACACGGCTATCTCTATAAATATGGAAATATTTAAACCGCCATCTGTATAAACGTTGAAATATCTACACAGTCATCTGTATAAACATGGAAATATCTACACCGCAGTCTGTATCAACATGGAAATATCTACACCGCTATCTGTATAAACTTGGAAATATCTACACTGCCATCTGTATAAACATTGAAATATCTCCACCGCTATCTGTATAAACATGGAAATATCTCCACCGCTATCTGTACAAACATGGAAATACCTACACCGCTATCTGTATAAACATGGAAATATCGGCACCGCCATCTGCATAAACATGGAAATATCTACCCCGCCATCTGTATAAACATGGAAATATCTACACCACTATCTCTATAAACATGGAAATACCTACACCGCCATCTCTATAAACATGGAATTATCTACACCGATATCTCTATAAACATAGAAATATCTACACTGCCACCTCTATAAACATGGAAATGTCTTCACCGCCATCTGCATGAACATGGAAATATCTACACGGCTATCTCTATAAATATGGAAATATCTAAACCACCATCTGTATAAACGTTGAAATATCTACGCAGTCATCTGTATAAACATGGAAATATCTACACCGCAGTCTGTATAACCATGGAAATATCTCCAACGCTATCTGTATAAACTTGGAAATATCTACACTGCCATATGTATAAACATGGAAATATCTACAAAGCCATCTCTGTAAACATGGAAATATCTACACTGCTATCTGAATGAACGTGGAAATAGCCACACCGATATCTGTATAAACATGGAAATATCTACAACGCCATCTGTATAAACATGGAAATATCTACAACGCCATCTGCAAATACATGAAAATATCTACTCAGTCATCAGTATAAATAGGGAAATATCTACACCTTCGTCTGTATAAACATGGAAATATCTGCAAAGCCATCTGTATAAACATGGAAATATCTACACGGCTATCTCTATAAACATGGAAATATCTACACCGCTATCTCTATAAACATTGAAATACCTACACCACAATCTGTATAAGCATGGAAATATCTACCACCCTAACTGTATAAACATGGAAATATCTACACCGAAATCTGTATAAACAGGGAAATATCTACACCACTATCTGTATAAACATGGAAATATCTACATCGCTATCAGTATATTCATGGAAATACCTCTACCGCTATCTCTATAAACATGGAAATATCTACAACGCTATCTTTATAAACATGGAAATATCTACACCGTTATCTGTATAAACATGGAAATAACTACAACACTATCTGTGAAAACATGGAAATATCTACACAGCTATCTGTGTAAACATGGAAATTTGTAACCCGCTATCTGTGTAAAGATGGAAATATGTATGCCACAATCTGTGAAAATTTGGAAATATCTACACCGCTATCTCTGTAAACATGGAATTATCTACCCCGCTATCTGTATAAATGTGGAAATATCTACACTGCTATCTGTATAAACATGGAAATATCTACAGCAAGATCAGTATAAGCATGGAAATATCTACACCGCTATCTGTATGAACATGGAAATATCTATACTGCTATCTGTATAAACACGGAAATATCTACACCGCTATCTGTATAAATATGGAAATATCTACAACGCCATATCTATAAACATGGAAATGTCTACACCGCTATCTGTATAAACATGGAAATATCTACATGGCTATCTCTATAAACATGGAAATATCTACACCGACATATGTATAAACGTGGAAATAACTACACAGACATCTGTATAAACATGGAAATATCTACACCGTTATCTGTATAAACATGGAAATATCTGCACCGCCATCTGTATAAACATGGAAATATCTGCACCGCCATCTGCATAAACATGGAAATACGTACATCGCTATCTGTATAAACATTGAAATATCTCCACCGCTATCTCTGTAAACATGGAAATATCTACACTGCTATCTTTCTGAACATGGAAATATCTACACCGCTATCTGTATAAACATGGAAATATCTACATTGCTATCTGTATAAACGTGGAAATATCTACACCGCCATCTCTATAAACATGAAAATATCTACACCGCCATCTCCATAAACATGGAACTATCTACACCGCCATCTGGTTAAAAATGGAAATATCTACACCACTATCTGTATAATCATGGAAATAATTACACTGCCATCTGCATACAGATGAAACTTCCTACACCGTCAGCTGTATAAACATGGAAATATCTACACCACTATCTCTATAAACATGGAAATACCAACACCGCTATCTGTATAAACATGGAAATATCTACACCGCTATCTGTATAAACATGGAAATATCTACACCACTATCTCTATAAACATGGAAATACCTACACCGCCATCTCTATAAACATGGAATTATCTACACCCATATCTCTATAAGCATAGAAATATCTACACTGCCACCTCTATAAACATGGAAATGTCTTCACCGCCATCTGCATGAACATGGAAATATCTACACGGCTATCTCTATAAATATGGAAATATTTAAACCGCCATCTTTATAAACGTTGAAATATCTACACAGTCATCTGTATAAACATGGAAATATCTACACCGCAGTCTGTATAAACATGGAAATATCTACACCGCTATCTGTATAAACTTGGAAATATCTACACTGCCATCTGTATAAACATTGAAATATCTCCACCGCTATCTGTATAAACATGGAAATATCTCCACCGCTATCTGTACAAACATGGAAATACCTACACCGCTATCTGTATAAACATGGAAATATCGGCACCGCCATCTGCATAAACATGGAAATATCTACAACGCCATCTGTATAAACATGGAAATATCTACACTACCATATGTATAAACATGGAAATATCTACAAAGCCATCTCTATAAACATGGAAATATCTACACTGCTATCTGTATGAACGTGGAAATAGCCACACCGATATCTGTATAAACATGGAAATATCTACAACGTCATCTGTATAAACAATGAAATATCTACAAAGACATCTCTATAAACATGGAAATATCTACAGTGCTATCTGAATGAACGTGGAAATAGCCACACCGCTATCTGTATAAACATGGAAATATCTACAACGCCATCTGCAAATACATGAAAATATCTACACAGTCATCAGTATAAATAGGGAAATATCTACACCTTCCTCTGTATAAACATGGAAATATCTGCAAAGCCATCTGTATAAACATGGAAATATCTACACCGCTATCTCTATAAACATGGAAATATCTACACCACAATCTGTATAAACATGGAAATATCTACCACCCTAACTGTATAAACATGGAAATATCTACACCGAAATCTGTATAAACAGGGAAATATCTACACCACTATCTGTATAAACATGGAAATATCTACATCGCTATCAGTATATTCATGGAAATACCTCCACCGCTATCTCTATAAACATGGAAATATTTACAACGCTATCTTTATAAACATGGAAATATCTACACCGTTATCTGTATAAACATGGAAATATCTACAACACTATCTGTGAAAACATGGAAATGTCTACACAGCTATCTGTGTAAACATGGAAATTTGTAACCCGCTATCTGTGTAAAGATGGAAATATGTACGCCGCAATCTGTGAAAATTTGGAAATATCTACACCGCTATCTCTGTAAACATGGAATTATCTACACCGCTATCTGTATAAATGTGGAAATGTCTACACTGCTATCTGTATAAACATGGAAATATCTACAGCACGATCTGTATAAGCATGGAAATATCTACACTGCTATCTGTATGAACATGGAAATAACTATACTGCTATCTGTATAAACACGGAAATATCTACACCGCTATCTGTATAAATATGGAAATATCTACAACGCCATCTCTATAAACATGGAAATGTCTACACCGCTATCTGTATAAACATGGAAATATCTACATGTCTATCTCTGTAAACATGGAAATATCTACACCGACATCTGTATAAACGTGGAAATAACTACACAGTCATCTGTATAAACATGGAAATATCTACACCGTTATCTGTATAAACATGGAAATATCTGCACCGCCATCTGCATAAACATGGAAATATCCACACGCTTTCTCTATAAACATGGAAATGCCTTCACCGCTACCCCTATAAACATGGAAATACTTACACCACAATCTGTATAAACATGGAAATAGCTACACCAGTATCTGTATAAACATGGAAATATCTACACCGCTATCTGTATAAACTTGGAAATATATACATCGCTATCTGTATAAACATGGAAATATGTACATCGCTATCTGTATAAACATTGAAATATCTCCACCGCTACCTCTGTAAACATGGAAATACCTACTCCGCTATCTGTATAAACTTGGAAATATATACATCGCTATCTGTATAAACATGGAAATATGTACATCGCTATCTGTATAAACATTGAAATATCTCAACCGCTACCTCTGTAAACATGGAAATATCTACACCACTATCTTTCTGAACATGGAAATATCTACACCGCTATCTGTATAAACATGGAAATATCTACATAGCTATCTGTATAAACGTGGAAATATCTACACCGCCATCTCTATAAACATGAAAATATCTACACCGCCATCTCCATAAACATGGAACTATCTACACCGCCATCTGTTTAAAAATGGAAATATCTACACCACTATCTGTATAAACATGGAAATATCTACACTGCCATCTGTATACAGATGAAACTTTCTACACCGTCAGCTGTATAAACATGGAAATATCTACACCACTATCTCTATAAACATGGAAATACCAACACCGCTATCTGTATAAACATGGAAATATTTACAACGCTATCTGTATAAACATGGAAATATCTACACCACTATCTCTATAAACATGGAAATACCTACACCGCCATCTCTATAAACATGGAATTATCTACACCGATATCTCTATAAACATAGAAATATCTACACTGCCACCTCTATAAACATGGAAATGTCTTCACCGCCATCTGCATGAACATGGAAATATCTACACTGCTATCTCTATAAATATGGAAATATTTAAACCGCCATCTGTATAAACGTTGAAATATCTACACAGTCATCTGTATAAACATGGAAATATCTACACCGCAGTCTGTATAAACATGGAAATATCTACACCGCTATCTGTATAAACTTGGAAATATCTACACTGCCATCTGTATAAACATTGAAATATCTCCACCTCTATCTGTATAAACATGGAAATATCTCCACCCCTATCTGTACAAACATGGAAATACCTACACCGCTATCTGTATAAACATGGAAATATCGGCACCGCCATCTGCATAAACATGGAAATATCTACACCGCCATCTGTATAAACATGGAAATAACTACCCAGTCATCTGTATAAACATGGAAATATCAAAACCGCTGTCTGTATAAACATGGAAATCACTACACCGCTATCTGTATAAACATGGAAATATCTACACCACTATCTCTATAAACATGGAAATACCTACATCGCCATCTCTATAAACATGAAATTATCTACACCGATATCTCCATAAACATAGAAATATCTTCACTGCCATCTCTATAAACATGGAAATATCTTCACCACCATCTGCATGAACATGGACATATCTACACGGCTATCTCTATAAATATGGAAATATTTAAACCGCCATCTGTATAAACGTTGAAATATCTACACAGTCATCTGTATAAACATGGAAATATCTACAACACTATCTGTGAAAACATGGAAATATCTACACAGCTATCTGTGTCAACATGGAAATTTGTTACCCGCTATCTGTGTAAAGATGGAAATATGTACACCGCCATCTGTGAAAATTTGGAAATATCTACACCGCTATCTCTGAAAACGTGGAATTATCCACTCCGCTATCTGCATAAATGTGGAAATATCTACACCGCTATCTGTATAAACATGGAAATATCTACAGCACGATCTGTATAAACATGGAAATATCTACACAACTATCTGCATGAACATGGAAATATCTATACCGCTATCTGTATAAACACGGAAATATCTACACCGCTATCTGTATAAATATGGAAATATCTTCAACGCCATCTCTATAAACATGGAAATGTCTACACCGCTATCTGTATAAACATGAAAATATCTACATGGCTATCTCTATAAACATGGAAATATCTACACCGCCATCTGTATAAACATGGAAATAACGACCCAGTCATCTGTATAAACATGGAAATATCTACACCGCAATCTGTATAAACATGGAAATATCTGCACCGCCATCTACATAAACATGGAAATATCCACACCGCTTTCTCTATAAACATGGAAATGCCTTCACCGCTACCTCTATAAACATGGAAATATCTACAACGATATCTCTATAAACATGGAAATATCTACACCGCTATTTTTCTGAACATGGAAATATCTACACCACTATCTGTATAAACATGGATATATCTACACCGCTATCTGTATAAACGTGGAAATATCTACACCGCCATCTCTATAAACATGAAAATATCTACACCGCCATCTCCATAAACATGGAACTATCTACACCGCCATCTGGTTAAAAATGGAAATATCTCAACCACTATCTCTATAAACATGGAAATATCTACACTGCCATCTGTATACAGATGAAAATATCTACACCATCAGCTGTATAAACATGGAAATATCTACACCACTATCTGTATAAACATGGAAGTAACAACACCGCTATCAGTATAAACATGGAAATATCTACACCGCTATCTGTATAAACATGGAAATATCTACAACACTATCTCTATAAACATGAAAATACCTACAACGCCATCTCTATAAACATGGAATTATGTACACCGATATCTCTATAAACATAGAAATATCTACACTGCCATCTCTATAAACATGGAAATATCTTCACCGCCATCTGCATGAGCATGGAAATATCTACACGGCTATCTCTATAAATATGGAAATATTTAAACCACCATATGCAAAAACGTTGAAATATCTACACAGTCATCTGTATAAACATGGAAATATCTACACCGCAGTCTGTATAAACATGGAAATATCTACATCACTATCTGTATAAACTTGGAATTACCTACACTGCCATCTGTATAAACATTGAAATATCTCCACCGCTATCTGTATATACATGGAAATATCTCCCCCGCTATTTGTACAAACACGGAAGTACCTACACCGCTATCTGTATAAACTTGGAAATATATACATCGCTATCTGTATAAACATGGAAATATGTACATCGCTATCTGTATAAACATTGAATTATCTCCACCGCTATCTCTGTAAACATGGAAATATCTACACCGCTATCTTTCTGAACATGGAAATATCTACACCGCTATATGTATAAACATGGAAATATCTACACCGCTATATGTATAATCATGGAAATAACTTCACCGCCATATCTATAAACATGAAAATATCTGCACCGCCATCTCCATAAACATGGAACTATCTACAGCGCCATCTGGTTAAAAATGGAAATATCTACACCATTATCTGTATAAACATGGAAATATCTACACTGCCATCTGTATACAGAGGAAAATATCTACACCGTCAGCTGTATAAACATGGAAATATCTACACCGCTATCTATATAAAAATGGAAATACCCACTCCGCTATCTGTATAAACATGGAAATATCTACACCGCTATCTGTATAAACATGGAAATACCTACACCACTATCTCTATAAACATGGAAATATCTACACCGCCATCTCTATAAACATGGAAATAACTTCACCGCCATCTCTATAAACATGGAATTATCTACAGCGATTTCTCTATAAACACAGAAATACCTATACTGCCATCTCTATAAACATGGAACTATCTTCAGCGCCATCTGCATGAACATGGAAATATCTACACGGCTATCTCTGTAAATATGGAAGTATTTAAACCGCCATCTGTATAAACGTAGAAATATCTACACAGTCATCTGTATAAACATGGAAATATCTACACCGCAGTCTGTATAAACATGGAAATATCTACACTGCCATCTGTATAAACATTGAAATATCTCCACCGCTATCTGGATATACATGGAAATATCTCCACCGCTACCTGTACAAACATGGAAATACCTACGCCGCTATCTGTATAAACATGGAAATATCGGCACCGCCATGTGCATAAACATGGAAATATCTACACCTCCATCTGTATAAACATGGAAATATCTACACTGCCATATGTATAAACATGGAAATAGCTACAAAGCCATCTCTATAAACATGGAAATATCTACACTGCTATCTGTATGAACGTGGAAATAGCCACACCGCTATCTGTATACACATGGAAATGTCTACAATGCCATGTATATAAACATGGAAATATCTACAAAGCCATCTCTATAAACATGTAAATATCTACACTGCTATCTGAATGTTCATGGAAATAGCCACACCGCTATCTATATAAACATGGAAATATCTACCACACTATCTGCAAATACATGAAAATATCTACACAGTCATCAGTATAAATATGGAAATAACTACACCTTCATCTGTATAAACATGGAAATTTCTACAAAGCCATCTGTATAAACATGGAAATATCTACACCGCTATCTCTATAAACATGGAAATACCTACACCACAATCTGTATAAACATGGAAATATCTACCACCCTATCTTAATAAACATGGAAATATCTACAACGAAATCTGTATGAACAGGGAAATATCTACACCACTATCTGCATAAACATGGAAATATCTACATCGCTATCAGTATATACATGGAAATATCTCCACCGCTATCTCTATAGACATGGAAATATCTACACCGCTATCTTTATAAACATGGAAATATCTACACCGTCATCTGTATAAACATGCAAATATCTACAACACTATCTGTGAAAACATGGAAATATCTACACAGCTATCTGTGTAAACATGGAAATTTGTAACCCACTATCTGTGTAAAGATGGAAATATGTACGCCGCAATCTGTGAAAATTTGGAAATATCTACACCGCTATCTCTGAATACGTGGAATTACCTACTCCGCTATCTGTATAAATGTGGAAATATCTACACCGCTATCTGTATAAACATGTAAATATCTACAGCACGATCTGTATAAACATGGAAATATCTACACCACTATCTGTATGAACATGGAAATATCTATACCGCTATCTGTATAAACACGGAAATATCTACACCGCTATCTGTATAAATATGGAAATATCTTCAACGCCATCTCTATAAACATGGAAATGTCTACACCGCTATCTGTATAAACATGAAAATATCTACATGGCTATCTCTATAAACATGGAAATATCTACACCGCCATCTGTATAAACATGGAAATAACTACCCAGTCATCTGTATAAACATGGAAATATCTACACCGCAATCTGTATAAACATGGAAATATCTGCACCGCCATCTACATAAACATGGAAATATCCACACCACTTTCTCTATAAACATGGAAATGCCTTCACCGCTACCTCTATAAACATGGAAATATCTACAACGATATCTCTATAAACATGGAAATATCTACACTGCTATTTTTCTGTACATGGAAATATCTACACCGCTATCTGTATAAACATGGATATATCTACACCGCTATCTGTATAAACGTGGAAATATCTACACCGCCATCTCTATAAACATGAAAATATCTACACCGCCATCTCCATAAACATGGAACTATCTACACCGCCATCTGGATAAAAATGGAAATATCTCAACCACTATCTCTATAAACATGGAAATATCTACACTGCCATCTGTATACAGATGAAAATATCTACACCATCAGCTGTATAAACATGGAAATATCTACACCACTATCTGTATAAACATGGAAGTAACAACACCGCTATCAGTATAAACATGGAAATATCTACACCGCTATCTGTATAAACATGGAAATATCTACAACACTATCTCTATAAACATGAAAATACCTACAACGCCATCTCTATAAACATGGAATTATCTACACCGATATCTCTATAAACATAGAAATATCTACACTGCCATCTCTATAAACATGGAAATATCTTCACCGCCATCTGCATGAACATGGAAATATTTACACGGCTATCTCTATAAATATGGAAATATTTAAACCACCATCTGCAAAAACGTTGAAATATCTACACAGTCATCTGTATAAACATGGAAATATCTACACCGCAGTCTGTATAAACATGGAAATATCTACATCACTATCTGTATAAACTTGGAATTACCTACACTGCCATCTGTATAAACATTGAAATATCTCCACCGCTATCTGTATAAACATGGAAATATCTCCCCCGCTATTTGTACAAACACGGAAGTACCTACACCGCTATCTGTATAAACTTGGAAATATATACATCGCTATCTGTATAAACATGGAAATATGTACATCGCTAAATGTATAAACATTGAAATATCTCCACCGCTATCTCTGTAAACATGGAAATATCTACACCGCTATCTTTCTGAACATGGAAATATCTACACCGCTATCTGTATAAACATGGAAATATCTACACCGCTATATGTATAATCATGGAAATAACTTCACCGCCATATCTATAAACATGAAAATAACTGCACCGCCATCTCCATAAACATGGAACTATCTACACCGCCATCTGGTTAAAAATGGAAATATCTACACCATTATCTGTATAAACATGGAAATATCTACACTGCCATTTGTATACAGATGAAAATATCTACACCGTCAGCTGTATAAACATGGAAATATCTACACCGCTATCTGTATAAAAATGGAAATACCCACACCGCTATCTGTATAAACATGGAAATATCTACACCGCTATCTGTATAAACATGGAAATACCTACACCACTATCTCTATAAACATGGAAATATCTACACCGCCATCTATATAAACATGGAAATAACTTCACCGCCACCTCTATAAACATGGAATTATCTTCACCGCCATCTGCATGAACATGGAAATATCTACACGGCTATCTCTGTAAATATGGAAGTATTTAAACCGCCATCTGTATAAACGTAGAAATATCTACACAGTCATCTGTATAAACATGGAAATATCTACACCGCAGTCTGTATAAAGATGGAAATATCTACACTGCCATCTGTATAAACATTGAAATATCTCCACCGCTATCTGGATAAACATGGAAATATCTCCACCGCTACCTGTACAAACATGGAAATACCTACGCCACTATCTGTATAAACATGGAAATATCGGCACCGCCATGTGCATAAACATGGAAATATCTACACCTCCATCTGTATAAACATGGAAATATCTACACTGCCATATGTATAAACATGGAAATAGCTACAAAGCCATCTCTATAAACATGGAAATATCTACACTGCTATTTGTATGAACGTGGAAATAGCCACACCGCTATCTGTATAAACATGGAAATGTCTACAATGCCATGTATATAAACATGGAAATATCTACAAAGCCATCTCTATAAACATGTAAATATCTACACTGCTATCTGAATGTTCGTGGAAATAGCCACACCGCTATCTATATAAACATGGAAATATCTACCACACTATCTGCAAATTCATGAAAATATCTACACAGTCATCAGTATAAATATGGAAATAACTACACCTTCATCTGTATAAACATGGAAATTTCTACAAAGCCATCTGTATAAACATGGAAATATCTACACCGCTATCTCTATAAACATGGAAATACCTACACCACAATCTGTATAAACATGGAAATATCTACATCGCTATCAGTATATACATGGAAATATCTCCACCGCTATCTCTATAAACATGGAAATATCTACACCGCTATCTTTATAAACATGGAAATATCTACACCGTCATCTGTATAAACATGCAAATATCTACAACACTATCTGTGAAAACATGGAAATATCTACACCGCTATCTGTATAAACATGGAAATATCTACACCACTATCTCTATAAACATGGAAATACCTACATCGCCATCTCTATAAACATGGAATTATCTACACCGATATCTCCATAAACATAGAAATATCTACACTGCCATCTCTATAAACATGGAAATATCTTCACCGCCATCTGCAAGAACATGGAAATATCTACACGGCTATCTGTATAAACTTGGAAATATATACATCGCTATCTGTATAAACATGGAAATATGTACATCGCTATCTGTATAAACATTGAAATATCTCCACCGCTATCTCTGTAAACATGGAAATATCTACACCGCTATCTTTCTGAACATGGAAATATCTACACCGCTATCTGTATAAACATGGAAATATCTACATTGCTATCTGTATAAACGTTTTAATATCTACACTGCCATCTCTATAAACATGAAAATATCTACACCGCCATCTCCATAAACATGGAACTATCTACACCGCCATCTGTTTCAAAATGGAAATATCTACACCACTATCTGTATAAACATGGAAATATCTATACTGCCATCTGTATACAGATGAAACTTTCTACACCGTCAGCTGTATAAACATGGAAATATCTACACCACTATCTCTATAAACATGGAAATACCAACACCGCTATCTGTATAAACATGGAAATATTTACACCGCTATCTGTATAAACATGGAAATATCTACACCACTATCTCTATAAACATGGAAATACCTACACCGCCATCTCTATAAACATGGAATTATCTACACCGATATCTCTATAAACATAGAAATATCTACACTGCCACCTCTATAAACATGGAAATGTCTTCACCGCCATCTGCATGAACATGGAAATATCTACACGGCTATCTCTATAAATATGGAAATATTTAAACCGCCATCTGTATAAACGTTGAAATATCTACACAGTCATCTGCATAAACATGGAAATATCTACACCGCAGTCTGTATAAACATGGAAATATCTACACCGCTATCTGTGTAAACTTGGAAATATCTACACTGCCATCTGTATAAACATTGAAATATCTCCACCTCTATCTGTATAAACATGGAAATATCTCCACCCCTATCTGTACAAACATGGAAATACCTACACCGCTATCTGTATAAACATGGAAATATCGGCACCGCCATCTGCATAAACATGGAAATATCTACACCGCCATCTGTATAAACATGGAAATAACTACCCAGTCATCTGTATAAACATGGAAATATCTACACCGCAATCTGTATAAACATGGAAATATCTGCACCGCCATCTACATAAACATGGAAATATCCACACCGCTTTCTCTATAAACATGGAAATGCCTTCACCGCTACCTCTATAAACATGGAAATATCTACAACGATATCTCTATAAACATGGAAATATCTACACCGCTATCTTTCTGAACATGGAAATATCTACACCGCTATCTGTATAAACGTGGAAATATCTACACCGCCATCTCTATAAACATGAAAATATCTACACCGCCATCTCCATAAACAAGGAACAATCTACACCGCCATCTGGATAAAAATGGAAATATCTACACCACTATCTGTATAAACATGGAAATATCTACACTGCCATCTGTATACAGATGAAAATATCTACACCGTCAGCTGTATAAACATGGAAATATCTCCACCGCTATCTGTATAAACATGGAAATATCTCCATCGCTATCTGTACAAACAGGGAAATACCTACACGGCTATCTGTATAAACATGGAAATGTCAGCACCGCCATCTGCATAAATATGGAAATATCTACAAAGACATCTCAATAAACATGGAAATATCTACACTGCTATCTGAATGAACTTGGAAATAGCCACACCGCTATCTGTATAAACATGGAAATATCTACAACGCCATCTGCAAATACATGAAAATATCTACAGAGTCAACAGCATATATAAGGAAATATCTACACCTTCATCTGTATAAACATGGAAATATCTACAAAGCCATCTGTATAAACATGGAAATATCTACACCGCTATCTCTATAAACATGGAAATACCTACACCACAATCTGTATAAACATGGAAATATCTACCACCCTATCTGTATAAACATGGAAATATCTACACCGAAATCTGTATAAACAGGGAAATATCTACACCACTATCTGTATAAACATGGAAATATCTACATCGCTATCAGTATATACATGGAAATACCTCCACCGCTATCTCTATAAACATGGAAATATCTACACCGCTATCTTTATAAACATGGAAATATCTACACCGTTATCTGTATAAACATGGAAATATCTACAACACTATCTGTGAAAACATGGAAATATCTACACAGCTATCTGTGTAAACATGGAAATTTGTAACCCCCTATCTGTGTAAAGATGGAAATATGTACGCCGCAATCTGTGAAAATTTGGAAATATCTACACCGCTATCTCTGTAAACAATGAATTATCTACACAGCTATCTGCATAAATGTGGAAATATCTACACTGCTATCTGTATAAACATGGAAATATCTACAGCACGATCTGTATAAACATGGAAATATCTACACCGATATCTGTATGAACATGGAAATATCTATACCGCTATCTGTATAAACACGGAAATATCTACACCGCTATCTGTATAAATATGGAAATATCTACAATGCCATCTCTATAAACATGGAAATGTCTACACTGCTATCTGTATAAACATGGAAATAACTACACAGTCATCTGTATAAACATGGAAATATCTACACCGCTATCTGTATAAACATATAAATATCTGCACCGCCATCTGCATAAACATGGAAATATCCACACCGCTTTCTCTATAAACATGGAAATGCCTTCACCGCTACCTCTATAAACATGGAAATATCTACAACGATATCTCTATAAACATGGAAATATCTACACCTCTACCTGTATAAACATGGAAATATCTACACCGCTATCTGTATAAACTTGGAAATATATATATCGCTATGTGTACAAACATGGAAATATGTACATCGCTATCTGTATAAACATTGAAATATCTCCACGGCTATCTCTGTAAACACGGAAATATCTACACTGCAATCTTTCTGAACAAGGAGATATCTACACCGCTATCTGTATAAACATGGAAATATCTACACCGCTATCTGTATAAACGTGGAAATAACTACACCGCCATCTCTATAAACGTGGAATTATCTACACCGATATCTCTATAAACATAGAAATATCTACGCTTCCATCTCTATAAACATGGAAATAACTTCACCGCCATCTGCATGAACATGGAAATATCTACACGGGTATCTCTATAAATATGGAAATATTAAAACCGCCATCTGTAAAAACGTTGAAATATCTACACAGTCATCTGTATAAACATGGAAATATCTACACCGCAGTGTGTATCAACATGGAAATATCTACACTGCTATCTGTATAAACTTGGAAATATCTACACTGCCATCTCTATAAACATGGAAATATCTACAACGCCATCTGTATAAACATGGAAATATCTACAAAGCCATCTCCATAAACATGGAAAAATCTACACTGCTATCTGAATGAACGTGGAAATAGCCACACCGCTATCTGTATATACATGGAAATATCTACAACGCCATCTGCAAATACATGAAAATATCTACACAGTCATCAGTATAAATATGGAAATATCTGCACCTTCATCTATTTAAACATGGAAATATCTACAAACCATCTGTATAAACATGGAAATATCTACACCGCTTTCTCTATAAACATGGAAATGCCTCCACCGCTACCTCTATAAACATGGAAATACCTACACCACTATCTGTATAAACATGGAAATATCTACACCGCTATCTGTATAAACTTGGAAATATATACATCGCTATCTTTATAAACATGGAAATATGTACATCGCTATCTGTATAAACATTGAAATATCTCCACCGCTATCTCTGTAAACTTGTAAATCTCTACACCGCTATCTTTCTGAATATGGAAATATCTACACCGCTATCTGTATAAACATGGAAATATCTACACCGCTATCTGTATAAACGTGGAAATATCTACACCGCCATCTCTATAAACATGAAAATATCTACACCGCCATCTCCAAAAACATGGAACTATCTTCACGGACATCTGGTTAAAAATGGAAATATCTACACAACTACCTGTATAAACATGGAAATATCTACACTGCCATCTGTATACAGATGAAAATATCAACACCGTCAGCTGTATAAACATGGAAATATCTACACCACTATCTGTATAAACATGTTAATACCAACACCGCTATCTGTATAAACATGGAAATATCTACACCGCTGTCTGTATAAACATGGAAATACCTACACCACTATCTCTATAAACATGGAAATACCTACACTGCCATCTCTATAAACATGGAATTATCTACACCGATATCTCTATAAACATAGAAATATCTACACTGCCATTTCTATAAACATGGAAATATCTTCACCGCCATCTGCATGAACATGGAAATATCTACACGGCTATCTCTATAAATATGGAAATATTTAAATCGCCATCTGCAAAAACGTTGAAATATCTACACAGTCATATGTATAAACATGGAAATATCTACACCGCAGTCTGCATAAACATGGAAATATCTACACCGCTATCAGTATAAACTTGGAAATATCTACACTGCCATCTGTATAAACATTGAAATATCTCCACCGCTATCTGTATAAACATGGACATAACTCCCCCGCTATCTGTACAAACATGGAAAGACCTACACCGCTATCTCTATAAACATGGAAATATCGGCACCGCCATCTGCATAAACATGGAAAAATCTACACCGCCATCTGTATAAACATGGAAATATCTACACTGCAATATGTATAAACATGGAAATATCTACAAAGCCATCTCTATAAACATGGAAATATCTACACTGCTATCTGTATGAACGTGGAAATAGCCACACGGCTATCTGAATAAACATGGAAATATCTACAACGCCATCTGTATGAACATGGAAATATCTACAAAGCCATCTCTATAAACATGGAAATATCTACACTGCTATCTGAATGAATGTGGAAATAGCCATACCGCTATCTGTATAAACATGGAAATATCTACAATGCCATCTGCAAATACATGAAAATATCTACACAGTCATCAGTATAAATATGGAAATATCTACACCTTCGTCTGTATCAACATGGAAATATCTACAAAGCCATCTGTATAAACATGGAAGTATCTACACCGCAATCTCTATAAACATGGAAAAAACTACACCACAATCTGTATAAACATGGAAATATCTACCACCCTATCTGTATAAACATGGAAATATCTACACCGAAATCTGTATAAACAGGGATATATCTACACCACTATCTGTATAAACATGGAAATGTCTACATCGCTATCAGTATATACATGGAAATACCTCCACCGCTATCTGTATAAACATGGAAATATCTACACCGCTATCTTTATAAACATGGAAATATCTACACCGTGATCTGTATAAACATGGAAATATCTACAACACTATCTGTGAATACATGGAAATATCTACACAGCTATCTGTGTAAACATGGAAATTTGTAACCCGCTATCTGTGTAAAGTTGGAAATATGTACGCCGCAATCTGTGAAAATTTGGAAATATCTACACCGCTATCTCTGTAAACATGGAATTATCTACACCGCTATCTGTATAAATGTGGAAATATCTACACCGCTATCTGTATGAACATGGAAATATCTATACCGCTATCTGTATAAACACGGAAATATCTACACCGCTATCTGTATGAATGTGGAAATATCTACAACGCCATCTCTATAAACATGGAAATGTCTACACCGCTATCTGTATAAACATGGAAATATCTATATGGCTATCGCTATAAACATGGAAATAACTACAACGCCATCTGTATAAACATGGAAATAACTACACAGTCATCTGTATAAACATGGAAATATCTACACCGCTATCTGTATAAACATGGAAATATCTGCCCCTCCATCTGCATAAACATGGAAATATCCACACCGCTTTCTCTATAAACATGGAAATGCCTTTACCGCTACCTCTATAAACATGGAAATATCTACAATGATATCTCTATAAACATGGAAATATCTGCACCACTACCTGTATAAACATGGAAATATCTACACCGCTATCTGTATAAACTTGGAAATATATACATCGCTATCTGCATAAATATGGAAACATGTACATCGCTATCTGTAAATATTGAAATATCTCCAGCGCTATCTCTCTAAACATGGAAATATCTACTACGCTATCTTTCTGAACATGGAAATATCTACACCGCTATCTGTATAAACATGGAAATATCTACACCGCTATCTGTATAAACGTGGAAATATCCACACCGCAATCTCTATAAACATGAAAATATCTACACCGCCATCTCCATAAACATGGAACTATCTACACCGCCATCTGGTTAAAAATGGAAATATCTACACCACTATCTGTATAAACATGGAAATATCTACACTGCCATCTGTATACAGATGAAAATATCTACACCGTCAGCTGTATAAACATGGAAATATCTACACAATTATCTGTAGAAACATGTTAATACCAACACCGCTATCTGTATAAACATGGAAATATCTACACCGCTATCTATATAAACATGGAAATACCTACACCACGATCTCTGTAAACATGGAAATACCTACACTGCCATCTCTATAAACATGGAATTATCTACACCGATATCTCTATAAACATAGAAATATCTACACTGCCATCTCTATAAACATGGAAATATCTTCACCGCCATCTGCATGAACATGGAAATATCTACATGGCTATCTCTATAAATTTGGAAATATTTAAACCGCCATCTGCAAAAACGTTGAAATATCTACACAGTCACCTGTATAAACATGGAAATATCTACACCGCAGTCTGTATAAACATGGAAATATCTACACCGCTATCTGTATAAACTAGGATATATCTACACTGCCATCTGTATAAACATTGAAATATCTCCACCGCTATCTGTATAAACATGGAAATATCTCCCCCGCTATCTGTACAGACATGGAAATACCTACACCGCTATCTGTATAAACATGGAAATGTCGGCACCGCCATCTGCATAAACATGGAAATATCTACACTGCCATCTGTATAAACATGGAAATATCTACACCGCTATCTGTATAAACATGGAAATACCTACACCACTATCTCTATAAACATGTAAATACCTACACTGCCTTCTCTATAAACATGGAATTATGTACACCGATATCTCTATAAACATAGAAATATCTACACTGCCATCTCTATAAACATGGAAATATCTTCACCACCATCTGCATGAACATGGAAATATCTACACGGCTATCTGTATAAATTTGGAAATATTTAAACCGCCATCTGCAAAAACGTTGAAATATCTACACCGTCATCTGTATAAACATGGAAATATCTACACCGCAGTCTGTATAAACATGGAAATATCTACACCGCTATCTGTATAAACTTGGAAATATCTACACTACCATCTGTATAAACATTGAAATATCTCCACCGCTATCTGTATAAACATGGAAATATCTCCCCCGCCATCTGTACAAACATGGAAATACCTACACCGCTATCTGTATAAACATGGAAATGTCGGCACCGCCATCTGCATAAACATGGAAATATCTACACCGCCATCAGTATAAACATGGAAATATCTACACCGCTATGTGTATAAACATGGAAATACCTACACCACTATCTCTATAAACATGGAAATATCTGCACCGCCATCAGTATAAACATGGATATATCTCCACCGCTATCTGTATAAACATGGAAATATCTACAACGCCATCTGCAAATACATGAAAATATCTACACAGTCATCAGTATAAATATGGAAATATCTACACCTTCGTCTGTATAAAAATGGAAATATCTACAAAGCCATCTGTATAAACATGGAAATATCTACACCGCTATCTCTATAAACATGGAAATACCTACACCACAATCTGTATAAACATGGAAATATCTACCTCCCTATCTGTATAAACATGGAAATATCTACACCGAAATCTGTATAAACAGGGAAATATCTACACCACTATCTGTATAAACATGGAAATGTCTACATCGCTATCAGTATATACATGGAAATACCTCCACCGCTATCTGTATAAACATGGAAATATCTACACCGCTATCTTTACAAACATGGAAATATCTACACTGTGATCTGTATAAACATGGAAATATCTACACCGCGATCCATATAAACATGGAAATATCTACACCTCTACTTGTGTAAACATGGAAATATCTACACAGCTATCTGTATAAACATGGAAATATCTGCTCAACGATCTGTATAAACATGGAAATATCTACACCACTATCTGTATAAACATGGGAATCTCTACATGGCTATCTCTATAAACATGGAAATATCTACACCGCTCTCTCTTAAAATATGGTAATATCTACACTGCTATCTGTATAAACATGGAAATCTCTACACCGCTATCTGTATAAACTTGGAAATATCTAAACCGCCGTCTGTATAAACGTGGAAATATCTACAAAGCTATCTATGTAAACATGGAAATATATAAACCGCTATCTCTATAAACACGGAAATATCTACAATGCTATCTGTGTAAACATGGAAATACCTACACCACTATCTGTATAAACATGGAAATATATACACAGTTATCTGTATAATCATGGAAATACCTACACTGCTGTCTCTATAAAAATGAAATATGTACACCACTATCGGTATAAACATGGAAATAACTACATGGCTATCTGTATAAACATGGAAATATCTACACCTCTATCCCTATAAACAAGGAAATATCAACACCGCCATCTGTATAAAAATGGAAATATCTACACGGCGAACTGTATAAACATGGAAATATCTACAGTGCTATCTGTATAAACATGGAAATACCAACACCGCTATCTGTTTAAACATGAAAATATCTACACTGCTATCTGTATAAAAATGGAAATATCTACACCACTATCTGTATAAACACGGAAATATCTACACCACCATCAGTATAAATATGGAAATATCTACACTGGTATCTCTATAACCATGGAAATTTCTACACCCCCATCTCCATAAACCTGAAACTATCTAAACCGCTATCCCTATAAACATGGAAACATCTACACAGCCATCTGTAAAACATGGAAATATGTACACAGTCATCTGCATAAACATGGAAGTATATAAACCACCATCTGTATAAACATGGAAATATCTACACTGCCCTCTGTGTACACAAGGAAATATCTACACAGTCATCTCTATAAACATGGAAATATCTACACCACCGTTTCTATAAATATGGAAATATCTACACTGCCATCTGTATACACATGGAAATATCTACAGAGCCATCTGTATAAACATGGAAATATCTACACCACTATCACCATAAACATGGAAATACATACACTGCTATCTACATAAACGTGGAAATATCTACACCGCTATCAGTATAATCGTGGAAATATCTACAATGCTATCTGTATAAACGTGGAAATATCTACATCGCTATCTACATAAAATTGGAAATGCCTCCACCGCTATCTGTTTGAACATGGAAATATCTACACCGCTATCTGTATAAACATGGAAATATCTACACTGATATCTGTATAAAGCTGGAAATATCTACAATGCTATCTGTGTAAACATGGAAATATATACACAGCTATCTGTGTAAACTTGGATATATCTACTTTGCTGTCTGTGTAAAGATGGAAATATCTACATTACAATCTGTGCATACATGAAAATATTTACACCGCTATCTCTGTAGACATGGAAATATCTCCACCGCTATCTGTATAAACATGGAAATATCTAAACAGCTGTCTGTATAAAAATGGAAGTATCTACACTGCTATCTGTATAAACAAGGAAATATCTACACCGCCATCAGTATAAACATCGAAATACCTACACCGCTATTTGTATAAACAAGGAAATATCTACACCGCCATGTGTAAAAACATGGAAATATCTACACCGCCATCTATATAAACATGGAAAATCTACACCGCTATCTGTATAAATATGGAAATATCTACAGCGCTATCTTTATAAACATAGAAATACCTACACCGCTATCTGTATAAACATGGAAATATCTACGCTGCAATCTGTAAAAATTTGGAAATATCTACAAATCAATCTATATAAACATGGAAATATCTATGCCGCCATCTGTATAAACATGGAAATATCTACACCGCCATCTGTATAAACATGGAAATATCTACATGACTATATATATAAACATGGAAATAACTACAGCGCCATATGAATAAACTTGGAAATATCTGCTGCGCTGTCTCTATTAACATGGTAATATCAACACCGCTATCTCTACAAACATGGAAATACCTACACCACTATCTTTATAAATGTGGAAATATCTACACCAGTGTCTCTATAAACATGGAAATATCTACACCGCTATCTGTATAAACATGGAAATATCTACACGGCTATCACTGTAAACAGGGAAATATCTACACCGTCATCTGTTTAAAAATGGAAATATCTACACCGCTATCTGTATAAACATGGAAAATCTACACCACCAACTGAATAAACATGGAAATATATATACCGCCATCTGTATAAACATGGAAATATCAACGGCACCATCTGCAAAAACATGGAAATTTCAAATCCGCCATCAGAATAAACATGGAAATATCTACAGCGCTATCTGTATAAACATGGAAATATCTACACAGCTATCTCGATAAACATGGAAATATCTACACCGCTCGCTGTATAAACATGGAAATGTCTACACCGCCATATGTATAAGCATGGAAATATCTGCACCGCCATCTGTATAAACATGGAAATATCTACACAGCCATCTGTATGAACATGGAAATATCTACACCGCCATCTCTATAAACATGAAAATATGTATACCGCCATCTCCAGAAACATGGAACTATCCACTCCGCCATCTGTATAAACCTGGATATATCTACACCACTATCTGTATAAACATGGAAATATCGACACTGCCATCTCTATAAAGATGGAAATATCCACAAAGGGAGATGTATAAACATGGAAATATCTACACCGCTATCTGTATACACTTGGAATTACCTATACCACTATCTCTATAAACATGTAAATAACTTCACCGCCATTTCTATAAACATGGAATCATCTACACCGCTATCTGTATAAATATGGAAATATGTACACCGCTATCTGTATAAACATGCAATTATCTACACCGCCATCTCCAGAAACATGGAAATATCTACAGCGCTATCTGTATAAACATTGAAATATCTACACTACTCACTGTATAAACATGGAAATATCTACACGGCCATCCCAATAAACATGAAAATATCTACACCGCCATCTCCATAAACATGGAAATATCTACACCGCCATCTGTGGAAAGATGGAAATATCTACACCACGATCTGTATAAACATGGAAAAATCTACACCGCTACCTATGTAAACATGGAAATATCTACACCGCTATCCATATAAATATGGAAATATCTACAACACTATCTCTATAAACAAGGAAATAACTCCATCGCCATCTGTATAAAAATGAAAATATCTACACCGACATCTGTAAAAACATGGAAATAGCTACAACGCTATCTGTGTAAACATGGAAATAACATACCGCCCTCTGTATAAACATGGAAATATCTACACTACCATCTCTATAAACATGCACATATCTACACGGCCATCAGTATACACATGGAAATATCTGCAAGGCCATCTGTATGCACATGGAAATATATACACCGCCATCTGTATAAACATGGAAATAGCTACACCGCTATCTGTATAAACATGGAAATATCCACACCGCCATATTTATAAACATGGAAATATCTACACTGTCAACTGTATAAACATGGAAATATCTACACTAACATCTCTATAAACATGGACATATCTACATGGTCATCTGTATAAACATGGAAATATTTACAATGCCATCTGTATACACATGGTAATATCTACACCGCCATCTCTATAAACATGAAAATATCTCTACTGCCATCTCCATAAACATGGAATTATCTGCACCGCCATCTGTAGAAACATGGAAATATCAACACCGCTATCTGTATAAACATGGAAATATCTACAAAGCAATCTGCATGAACATCTAAATATCTACACCGCTATCTGTATAAACAAGGAAATATCTAAAGCACCATCTGTATAAACATGGAAATATCTACACCGTCATCTCTGGAAAGATGGAAATATCTACAGAGTCATCTGTATACACATGGAATTATCTACACAGCCATCTCTATAAACATGGAAATAACTACACCGTTATCTCTATAAACATGGAAATATCTACATCGCCATCTCTATAAGCATGATAATATCTACACCGCCATCTCCATAAACATGGAACTATCTACACCACCATCTGTATAAACATGGAAATATCTACACCGCTATCTCTATAAACATGGAAATATCTACACTGCCCTCTGTATAAAGATGGAAATATCTACATTGCGAGGTGTATAACATGGAAATATACACAGCACTATCTGTATAAGCATGGAAATAACAACAACGCTATCTGTATAAACATGGAAATATCTACACCGCTATCTCTATAAACATCGAAATATCTATGCCGCTATCTCTATAAACATGGAAATACTTACACCGCCATCTCTATAAACGTGGAAATATCTCCGCCGCTATCTCTATAAACATGGAAATACTTACACTGCCATCTCTATAAACATGGAAATATCTACACCGCTATCTCTATAAACATAGAAATATCTACAACGCCATCTCTATAAACATGGAAATATCTAGATCGCCATCTCCATAAACATGGAAATATCTACACGGCCATCTGTATAAACATGGAAATATCTACACCGCCGTCTCCATAAACTTCGAAATATCTACCCTGACATCTGTAGAAAGATGGAAATATGTACACTGTGATCTGTATAAACATGGAAATTCCTACACCGCTACCTGTATAAACATGGAAATATCTACAACGCTATCTGTATAAACATGGAAATTTCTACAATGCTATCTGTGTAAACATAAAATATCTACAGGGTTATAAGTGTAAACATGGAAATACCTACACCACTATCTGAATAATCATGGAAATATCTACACCGCAATCTGTGCAAAGATGGAAATATCTACACTGCCATCAGTATAAACAAGGAAATATCTACACAGCCATCTGTATAAACATGGAAATATCTACACCGCCATCTCTATAATCAGGGAAATAACTACACCGCTATCTCTATAAACACTGAAATATCTTCACCGCCATCTCTATAAACATGGAACAATCTACACGGCCATCTCTGTAAACATGGAAATATCTACTCCGCCATCTCTATAAACATGGAAATATCTACACGGCCATCCCAATAAACATGAAAATATCTACACCGCCGTCTCCATAAACATGGAAATATCTGCACCGCCATCTGTGGAAAGATGGAAATATCTACACCACGATCTGTATAAACATGGAAAAATCTACACCGCTAGCTATGTAAACATGGAAATATCTACACTGCTATCTGTATAAACATGGAAATATCTACACCACTATCTCCATAAAAAAGGAAATATCTCCACCGCTATCTGTATAAAAATGAAAATATCTACAACGACATCTGTATAAACATGGAAATTGCAACACCGCTATCTGTATAAACATGGAAATACCTACACCGCCATCTGTGTAAACATGGAAATATCTACACCGTCATCTGTATAAACATGGAAATATCTACACTACCATCTCTATAAACATGCACATATCTACACGGCCATCAGTATACACAGGGAAATATCTGCAAGGCCATCTGTATACACATGGAAATATATACACCGCCATCTGTATAAACATGGACATAGCTACACAGCTATCAGTATAAACATGGAAATATCTACACCGCCATATTTATAAACATGGTAATATCTACACTGTCATCTGCATAAAGATGGAAATATCTAAACTACCATCTCTGTAAACATGTACATATCTACACGTCCATCTGTATAAACATGGAAATATTTACAACGCCATCTGTATACACATGGAAATATCTACACTGCCATCTCTATAAACATGAAAATATCTACACTGCCATCTCCATAAACATGGAATTATCTGCACCGCCATCTGTATAAACATGGAAATATCTACAACGCTATCTGTATAAACATGGGGATATCTACACTGCCATATGTATAAAGATGGAAATACCTACACCGCGATCTGTATAAACATGGAAATATCTATACCGGTATCTGTATAAACATGGAAATACCAACACCGCTATCTGTATAAACATGGAAATATCTACACTGCTACCTGTATAAACATGGAAATATCTAAACCGCTTTCTCTTTAAACATGGAAATACCTGCAACGCTATCTGTGTAAAAATGGAAATATCTACACCGCTATCTCTATAAACATGGAAATATCTACACCGCTATCTGTATAAACATGGAAATATCAACACCACGATCTGTATAAACTTGGAAATATTTACACCACTATCTGTATGAACAAGGAAATATCTACACCGCTATCTGTATACACGTGGAAGTATCTACACCGCTATCTGTATACACGTGGAAATATCTACATCGCTTTCTGTATAAACGTGGAAATATCTACAACGCTATCTGTATAAACGTGGAAATAGAGCGCTATCTGTATAAACGTGGAAATATCTACACCGCTATCTGTATAATCGTGGAAATGTCTACACCGCTCTCTGTATAAACCTGGAAATATCTACACCGCCATCTCCAGAAACATGGAACTATCTACACCGTAGATTCTGTAAACATGGAAATATCTTCACCGCTATCTGTATAAACATGGAAATATCTACACTGCCATCTCTATAAAGATGGAAGTATCTACACTGCGAGCTGTATAAACATGGAAATATCTACACCGCTATATGTATAAACGTGGAAATATCTACACTGCCGTCTGTAGAAAGATGGAAATATCTACAACGCCATCTGTATAAACATGGAAATTTCTACACCACTACCTGAATAAACATGGAAATATCTGCAGAGCTATCTCTATAAACATAGAAATATCTACACCACGATCTTCATAAACAAGGAAATATCTACACTGCGATCTGTATAAACCTGGAAATATCTACACCACCATCTCTGTTAACATGGAAATATCTTCACTGCCATCTGTATACACATGGATATATCTACACCGCCATCTGTATAAACATGGAAATATCTACACCACAATCTGTATAAACATGGAAATATCAACACTGCCTTCTGTATAAAGATGGAAGTATGTACACTGCGAGCTGTATTAACATGGAAATATCTACACCGCTATCTGTATAAACATGGAAATATCTACACTGCTATCTGTAGAAAGATGGAAATATCTGCACCGCGAACTTTATAAACATGGAATTTCTACACCACTACCTGTATAAACATGGAAATATCTACACAACCATCTTTATAAACATGGAAACATCTACACCGCTATCTATATAGAAATGGAAATAACTTCACTGCTATCTCTATACACACGAAAATACCTACACCGCTATCTCTATAAACATGGAAATACCTACACCTCTATCTCTATAAATTTGGACATAACTACACCACTATCTTCATAAACATTGAAATATCTACACCGCCATCTCTATAAACATGAAAATATCTGCACTGCCATCTCCATAAACATGGTACTATCTACACCGACGTCTGTATAAACATTGAAATATCTACACTGCCATCAGTATAAAGATGTAAATATCTACACCGCGAGCTGTATAAACATGGAAATATCTACACCGCTATCTGTATAAACATGGAAATACCAACACCGCTATCTGTATAATCATAAAAATATCTACACGGCTATCTATATAAACATGGAAATATCTACACCGCTATCTGTATAAACATGGAAATATCTACAATGCTCTCTGTGTAAACATGGAAATATCTACACCACTATCTGTGTAAACATGGAAATATCTGCACCGCTATCTGTGTAAAGATGGAAATATCTACACCCCTATCTCTTTAAACATGGAAATGTCTACACCACCATGTGTATAAACACGCAAATATCTACAGAGTCATCTGTATATACATGGAAATATCTACACAGCCATCTGTATAGACACGGAAATTTCTACACAGCCATCTGTATAAACATGGAAATATCTACACTGCTATCTCTATTAACATGGAAACATCTACACCGCTATCTGTATAAACATGGAAATATCTTCAAAGCTATCTCTATAAACATGGAAATATCTCCACGGCTATCTGTATAAACATGGATATAAATACACCGCTATCTGTATAAACCTGGAAATATCTACACCGCTATCTGTGTAAACATGGAAATACCTACAATGCAATCTATGTAAACATAGAAATATCTACACAGCTGTCTGTGTAAACTGGGAAATATCTACTCCGCTATCTGTGTAAAGATGGAAGTATCTACACCGGAATCTGTGCAAAATGGAAATATCTACACTGCCATCTGTATACACATTGAAATATCTACACCGCTATCTCTGTTATCATGGAAATATCTAAACCGCTATCTGTATAATCATGCAAATATCTACACCGCTATCTGTTTGAATTTAGAAATATTTACACCTGTATCTCTGTAAACATTTAAATGTCTACACTTCTATCTGTATAGACATGGAAATACCCATACCGCTGTGTCTATAAACATGAAAATATCTACACCGACATCTGTATAAAAATGGAAATACCTATAAAGTCATCTGTATAAACATGGAAATATCTACACAGCCATCTCTGTAAACATGGAAATATCTACACCGCTATATGCATAAACATGGAAATAACTACACCGCTATCTGCATAAAAATGGAAATATCTGCACCGCTATCACTATAAACAAGGAATTACCTACACCGCAATCTCTATGAACATGGAAATACCTACGAAGCTATCTCTATAAACATGAAAATATCTCCACCGCTATCTGTATAAACAAGGAAATATCTACACCGCTATCTGAATAAACATGGAAATATATACAATGCTATATGTGTAAACATGGAAATATCTACACAGATATCTGTGTAAACTTGGAAATATCTACACCGTTATATGTCTAAACATGGAAATATCTACACCACAATATGTATAAACATGGAAATATCTACACCACTATCTCTATAAACATTGAAATACCTACACCGCTATCTGTATAAACATGGAAATATCTACAACGATATCTGTGTAAACATGGAAATATCTACACAGCTATCTGAGTAAATTTGCAAACAACTACACCACCAATTGTAAATATGGAAATATCTACACCGCCATCTCTATAAACATGGAAATATCTACACTGCCATCTGTTTTAACATGGAAATATCTACACAGCCATCTCCATAAACATTGAAATATCTACACCGCTATCTGCATCAACATGGAAATACCAACACCGCTATCTGTATAAACATGGTAATATCCACACCGCTATCCCTAAAAACATGGAAATAACAACACCGCTATCCGTATAAACATGGAAATATCTACACTGCTATCTGTATAATCATGGAAATATCTACACCGCTATCTCTATTAACATGGAAATACCGACACCGCTAGCTCTATAAACATGGAAATATCTTCACCGCTATCTCTATTAACATGGAAATATCTTCACCGCCATCTCTACAAACTAGGAAATATCTACACCGCCATCTGCATAAACACGGAAATATCTACACCGCCTACTGCATAAACATGGAAATATCTACACGGCTATCTGTATAAACATGGAAATATCTGCAACACTATCTGAGTAAACATCGAAATATGTACACCACTATCTGTATAAACATGGAAATATCTACACAGCTATCTGTATAAAGATGGAAATATCTACACTGCTATCTGTATAAAAGTGGAAAAATCTACACCGCTGTCTGTATAAAACTGTAAATATCTACACCGCTATCTGTATAAACATGGAAATATCTACACCGCTATCTGTATAAACGTGGAAATATCTACACCGTCATCTGTATAAACATGGAAATATCTACACCGCCATCTGTATAAACATGGACATATCTACACCGCTATCTCTTTAAATATGGAAATATCTGCACTGCTATCTGTATAAACATGGAAATATCTACACCGATATCTGTAAAAACATGGAAATATCTACACCGCTATCTCTAGAAACATGGAAATATCTACACCGCCATCTGTACACACCTGGAAATATCTACAGAGCCATCTGTATAAACATGGAAATATCTACACCGCTATCTCTATAAACATGCAAATGTCTACACCACCATCTCTATAAACATGGAAATACCTACACTGCCATCTGTATACACATGGAAATATCTACACAGCCATCTGTATAAACAAGGATACATCTACATCGCTATCTGTGTAAACATGGAAATACCTACACCGCTATCTGTGTAAATATGGAAAGATCTGCAACGCTATCTGTATAAACGTGGAAATATCTACATCGATATCTGTATAAACGTGGAAATATCTCCAACGCTATCCGTATAAATGTGGAAATATCTACACCGCTATCTGTATAAACGAGGAAATATCTACAACGCTGTTTGTATAAAAGTGGAAATATCTACATCTATATCTGTATAAACGTGGAAATATCTCCAACGCTATCTGTTTAAATGTGGAAATATCTACACTGCTATCTTTATAAACGTGGAAATATCTACACCGCTATCTGCGTAAACATGGAAATGTCTACAACGCTAAAGTTATAAACATGGAAGTATCCACACAGCTATGTGTGTAAACTTGGAAATATCTACACAGCTATCTGTGTAAAGATGGAAATATGTACACCGCAATCTGTGCAAAGATGGAAACATCTACACCGCTATCTCTGTAAACATGGAAATATCTACACCGCTATCTGTATAAACATGGAAATATCTACACCGACATCTGTATATGCATGCATATATCTACACAGTCATCTGTATAAACATGGTAATATCCACACCGCTATCTTCATAAACATGGAAATATCTACACCGCTATCTGTATAAACATGGAAATATCTACACCGCTATCTGTATAAACTTGGAAATATCTACCCCGCTATCTGTATAAACGTTGAAATATCTCCACCGCTATCTGTATAAACATGGAAAAATCTACAATGCCATCTGTATAAACATGGAAATACCTACACCGTGATCTGTATAAACATGGATACATCTAAACCGCTATCTGTATAAATATGGCAATATCTACACTGCTATCTCTATAAACATGGAAATATCTACACCTCTATTTGTAAAAACATGGAAATATCTACACCGTTATCCCTATAATCATGGAAATATCTACACCGCCATCTCTATATACCTGCATATATCTACACAGTCATCTGTATAAACTTGGAAATATCTACATCACCATCTCTATAAACATGCAAATATCAACCATGTCATGTGCATACACATGGAAATATCTACACAGCCATCTGTATAAACATGGAAATATCTGCATCCCTATCTCTATACACATGGAAATACCTACGCAGCTATCTCTATAAACATGGAAATATCTACACAGCTATCTCTATAAACACGGAAATATCTACACCGCCATCTCTATAAACATGAAAATATCTACACCGCCATATCCATAAACATGGAATGAACTACACCGCCATCTGTATAAACATGGAAATATCTATACCGCGAACTGTATAAAGATGGAAATATCAACACCGCTATCTGTATATACATGGAAAAAACATCACCACCGTCTGTATAAAAATGAAAATATGTACACCGCTATCTGTATAAACATGGAAATATCTACATCGTTATCTCTATACACATGGAAATACCTACACCGCCATCTCTATAAACATGGAAATATCTACGCCGCAATCTGTATAAACATGGAAATATCTACGTCGCTATCTGCGTAAACATGGAAATACCTACTCCACTATCTGTGTAAACATGGAAATATCTACACCGCTATCTGTAAAAAGATGGAAATATCTACACCGCTATCTGTATAAATGTGGAAATATTTACACCGCTATATGTATAAACATGGAAATATCTACACCGCTATCTGTATAAACATGGAAATATCTACATCGCTATCTGTATAAACATGAAAATACCAACACCGCTATCTGTATAAACATGGAAGTATCTACACCGCTATCTGTATAAACATGGAAATATCCACACTGCCATCTGTAAAAGGATGGAAATATCTATACCGCGAGCTGTATAAAGAATGAAATATCTACACCGCTATCTGTATAAACATGGAAATACCAACACCACCGTCTGTATAAACATGAAAATATCTACAGAGCTATCTGTATAAACATGGAAATATCTAAATCGCTATCTCTATACACATGGAAATACCTACACCGCCATCTCTATAAACACTGATATATCTACACCGCTATCTGCATAAACATGGAAATATCTACAACGCTATCTGTATAAACATGGAAATATCTACACTGCTATCTGTATAAACATGGAAATATCTACATCGCTATCTCTATACACATGGAAATACCTTCACCGCCATCTCTATAAACATGGAAATATCTACACCGCTATCTGTATAAACATGGAAATACCAACACCGCTATCTGTATAAACATGGAAGTATCTACACCGCTATCTGAATAAACATGGAAATATCTACATTGCTATCTCTATACACATGGAAAAACCTACACCGCCATCTCTATAAACATGGAAATATCTACACCACTATCGGCATAAACATGTAAATATCTACACCTCTATCTGTATAAACATGGAAATTTCTACACCGCTACCTGTATAAACGTGGAAATACCTACACCGCTATCTGTATAAACCTGGAAATATCTCCACCGCTATCTGTATAAACATGGAAATATCCACACTGCCATCTGTAAAAAGATGGAAATATCTATACCGCGAGCTGTATAAAGATGGAAATATCTAGACCGCTATCTGTATAAACATGGAAATACCAACACCGCCGTCTGTATAAACATGAAAATATCTACACCGCTAACTGTATAAACATGGAAATATCTACATCGCTATCTCTATACACATGGAAATACCTACACAGCCATATCTATAAACATGGAAATATATACCCCGCTATCTGCATAAACTTGGAAATATCTACACCGCTATCTGTATAAACATGGAAATATCTACACCGCTATCTTTGTAAACTTGGAAATATCTACCCCGCTATCTGTATAAACTTGGAAATATCTACACCGCTATCTCCATAAACATGGAAATACCTACACCAAAGTCTGTATAAACATGGAAATATCTACCACCCTATCTGTATAAACATGGAAATATCTACACCACTATGTCTATAAACATGGAAATACCTACTCCGCCATCTCTATAAAAATGGAATTATCTACACCGATATCTGCATAAATGTGGAAATATCTACACCGCTATCTGTATAAACATGGAAATATCTACCGCATGATCAGTATAAACATGGAAATATCTACACCGCTATCTGTATGAACTTGGAAATATCTATACCGCTATCGGCATAAACACGGAAATATCTACACCGCTATCTGTGTAAATATGGAAATATCTATAACGCCATCTCTATAAACATGGAAATGTCTACACCGCTATCTGTATAAACATGGAAATATCTACATGGCTATCTCTATAAACATGGAAATATCTACGAAGCCATCTGTATAAACATGGAAATAACTACACAGTCATCTGTATAAACATGGAAATATCTACACCGCTATCTGTATAAACATGGAAATATCTACAACGCCATCTGCAAATACATGAAAATACCTACACACTCAGCAGTATAAATATGGAAGTATCTACACCTTCATCTGTATAAACATGGAAATACCTACACCACTATCTCTATATACATGGAAATAACTACACCGCCATCTATATAAAAATGGAATTATCTACACAGATATCCCTATAAACAAAGAAATATCTACACTGCCATCTCTATAAACATGGAAATACCTTCACCGCCATCTGCATGAACATGGAAATATCTACACGGCTATCTCTATAAATATGGAAATATTTAAACCGCCATCTGAGTAAACGTTGAAATATCTATACAGTCATCTGAATAAACATTGAAATATCTCCACCGCTATCTGTATAAACATGGAACTATCTCCACTGCTATCTTTACAAACATGGAAATACCTACACCGCGATCTGTATAAACATGGAAATATCGGCACCGCCATCTGCATAAACATGGAAATATCTACACCGCCGTCTGTATAAACTTGGAAATATCTACAAAGCCATCTATATAAACATTGAAATATCTACACTGCTACATGTATGAACGTGGAAATAGCCACACCGCTATCTGTATAAACATGGAAATATCTACAACGCCTTCTGTGTAAACATGGAATTATCTACAAAACCATCTCTATAAACATGGAAATATCTACACTGCTATCTGAATGAACGTGGATATAGCCACACCGCTATCTGTATAAACATGGAAATACCTACAACGCCATCTGCAAATACATGAAAATATGTACACAGTCATCAGTATAAATATGCAAATATCTACACCTTCATCTGTATAAACATGGAAATATCTACACCGAAATTTGTATAAACATGGAAATATCTACACCGAAATCTGTATAAACAGGGAAATATCTACACCACTATCTGTATAAACATGGAAATATCTACATCGCTAACAGTATATACATGGAAATAACTCCACCGCTATCTCTACAAACATGGAAATATCTACACCGCTATATTTATAAACATGGAAATATCTACACCGTTATCTGTATAAACATGGAAATATCTACAACACTATCTGTGAAAACATGGAAATATCTACACAGCTATCTGTGTAAACATGGAAATTTGTAACCCGCTATCTGTGTAAGGATGGAAATACGTACATCGCAATCTGTGAAAATTTGAAAATATGTACACCGCTATCTCTGTAAACAGGGAATTATCTACACCGCTATCTGTATAAAGATGGAAATATCTACACCGCTATCTGTATAAACATGGAAATAACTACAGCACGATCTGTATAAACAAGGAAATATCTACACCGCTATTTGTATGAACATGGAAATATCTATACCGCTATCTGTATAAACACGGAAATATCTACACCGCCATCTCTATAAACATGAAAATATCTACACCGCCATCTCCATAAACATGGAAATATCTACACCGCCATCTGGTTGAAAATGGAAATATCTACACAACAATCTGTATAAACATGGAAATACCTACACTGCCATCTGCATACAGATGAAAATATCTACACAGTCAGCTGTAATAACATGGAAATTTCTACATCACTATCTGTATAAACATGGAAATACCAACACCGCTATTGGTATAAACATGGAAATATCTACACTGCTATCTGTATAAACATGGAAATATCAACACCACTATCTCTATAAACATGGAAATACCTACACCTTCATCTGTATAAACATGGAATTATCTACACCAATATCTCTATAAACATGGAAATATCTACACCACAATGTGTATAAACATGGAAATATCTACACCACAATGTGTATAAACATGGAAATATCTACACCAAAATCTGTATAAACATGGAAATATCTACACCGAAATCTGTACAAACAGGGAAATATCTACACCACTATCTGTATAAACATGGAAATATCTACATCGCTATCAGTATATACATGGAAATACCTCCACCGCTATCTCTATAAACATGGAAATATCTACACCGCTATCTTTATAAACATCGAAATATCTACACCGTTATCTGTATAAACATGGAAATACCTACAACACTATCTGCAAAAACATGGAAATATCTACACAGCTATCTCTGTAAATATGGAAATTTGTATCCCGCTATTTGTGTAAAGATGGAAATATGCACACCTCAATCTGTGAAAATTTGGAAATAGCTACACCGCTATCTCTGTAAACATGGAATTATCTACACCGCTATCTGTATAAATGTGGAAATATCTACACCGCTATCTGTATAAACATGGAAATATCTACAGCACGATCTGTATAAACATGGAAATATCTACAACGCCATCTGCAAATACATGAAAATATCTACACAGTCATCAGTATAAATATGGAACTATCTACACCTTCATCTGTATATACATGGAAATATCTACAACGCCATCTGTATAAACATGGAAATATCGGCACTGCCATCTGCATAAACATGGAAATATCTACACCACCATCTGTATAAACATGGAAATATCTACACTGCCATATGTATAAACATGGAAATATCTACAAGCCATCTCTATAAACATGGAAATATCTACACTGTTATCTGTATGAACGTCGAAATAGCCACACCGTTATCTGTATAAACATGGAAATATCTGCAACGCCATCTGTATAAACATGGAAATATCTACAAAGCCATCTCTATAAACATGGAAATATCTACACTGCTATCTGAATTAACGAGGAAATAGCCACAAAGCTATCTGTATACACATGGAAATATCTACAACGCCATCTGCAAATACATGAAAATATCTACATAGTCATCAGTATAAATATGGAAATATCTACACCTTCGTCTGTCTAAACATGGAAATATGTACAAAGCCATCTGTATAAACATGGAAATATCTACACCGCTATCTCTATAAACATGCAAATACCTACACCACAATCTGTATAAACATGGAAATAGCTACCACCCTATCTGTATAAACATGGAAATATCTACACCAAAATCTGTATAAACAGGGAAATATCTACACCACTATCTGTATAAACATGGAAATATGTACATCGCTATCAGTATATACATGAAAATACCTCCACTGCTATCTCTATAAACATGGAAATATCTACACCGCTATCTTTATAAACATGGAAATATCTACACCTTTATCTGTATAAACATGGAAATATCTACAACACTATCTGTGAAAACATGAAAATATCTACATAGCTATCTGTGTAAACATGGAAATTTGTAACCCGCTATCTGTGTAAAGATGGAAATATGTACGCCGCAATCTGTGAAAATTTGGAAATATCTACACCGCTATCTCTGTAAACATGGAATTATCTACACCGCTGTCTCTATAAATGTGGAAATATCTACACCGCTATCTGTATAAACATGGAAATATCTACAGCACGATCTGTATAAGCATGGAAATATCTACACCGCTATCTGTATAAACATGGAAATATCTATACCACTGTCTCCATAAACACGGAAATATCTTCACCGCTATCTGTATAAATATGGAAATATCTACAAGGCCATCTCAATAAACATGGAAATGTCTACACCGCTATCTGTATAAACATGGAAATATCTACATGGCTATCTCTATAAACATGGAAATATCTACACCGCCATCTGTATAAACATGGAAATAACTACACAGTCATCTGTATAAACATGGAAATATCTACACCGCTATCTGTATAAACATGGAAATATTTGCACCGCCATCTGCATAAACATGGAAATATCCACACCGCTTTCTCTATAAACATGGAAATGCCTTCACCGCTACGTCTATAAACATGGAAATATCTACAATGATATCTCTATAAACATGGAAATATCTACACCACTACCTGTATAAACATGGAAATATCTACACCGCTATCTGTATAAACTTGGAAATATATACATCGCTATCTGTATAAACTTGGAAATATGTACATCGCTATCTGTATGAACATTGAAATATCTCCACCGCTATCTCTGTAAACATGGAAATATCTACACCGCTATCTTTCTGAACATGGAAATATCTACACCGCTATCTGTATAAACATGAAAATATCTACACCGATATCTGTATAAACGTGGAAATATCTACACCGCCATCTCCATAAACATGAAAATATCTACACCGCCATCTCCATAAACGTGGAACTATCTACACCACTATGTGGTTAAAAATGGAAATATCTACACCACTATCTGTATAAACATGGAAATATCTACACTGCCATCTGTATACAGATGAAAATATCTACACCGTCAGCTGTATAAACATGGAAATGTCTACACCACTATATGTATAAACAAGGAAATACCAACATCGCTATCTGTATAAACATGGAAATATCTACACCGCTATCTGTATAAACATGGAAATATCTACACAACTATCTCTATAAACATGGAAATACCTACACCGCCATCTCTATAAACATGGAATTATCTACACCAATATCTCTATAAACATAGAAATGTCTACACTGCCATGTCTATAAACATGGAAATAACTTCACCGCCATCTGCATGAACATGGAAATATCTACACGGCTTTCTCTATAAATATGGAAATATTTAAACCGCCATCTTATAAACGTTGAAATATCTACACACTCATCTGTATAAACATGGAAATATCTACACCACAGTCTGTATAAACATGGAAATATCTACACCGCTATCTGTATAAACTTGGAAATATCTACACTGCCATCTGTAGAAACATTGAAATATCTCCACCGCTATCTGTATAAACATGGAAATATCTCCACCGCTATCTGTACAAACATGGAAATACCTACACCGCTATCTGTATAAACATGGAAATATCGGCACCGCCATCTGCATAAACATGGAAATATCTACACCGCCATCTGTATAAACATGGAAATATCTACACTGCCATATGTATAAATATGGAAATATCTACAAAGCCATCTCTATAAACATGGAAATATCTACACTTCTATCTGTATGAACGTGGAAATAGCCACACCGCTATCTGTATAAACATGGAAATATCTACAACGCCGTCTGTATAAACATGGAAATATCTACAAAGCCATCTCAGTAAACATGGGAATATCTACACTGCTATCTGAAGGAACGTGGAAATAGCCACACCGCTATCTGTATAAACATGGAAATATCTACAACGCCATCTGCAAATACATGAAAGTATCCACACAGTCATCAGTATAAATATGGAAATATCTACACCTTCATCTGTATAAACATGGAAATATCTACAAAGCCAACTGTATAAACCTGGAAATATCTACACCGCTATCTCTATAGACATGGAAATACCTACACCACAATCTGTATAAACATGGAAATATCTAGCACCCTATATGTATAAACATGGAAATATCTGCACCGAAATCTGTATAAACAGGGAAATATGTACACCACTATCTGTATAAACATGGAAATCTCTACATCGCTATCAGTATATACATGGAAATACCTCCATCGATATCTCTATAAACATGGAAATATCTACACCGCTATCTCTATAAACATGGAAATATCTACACCGTTATCTGTATAAACATGGAAATATCTACAACACTATCTGTTAAAACATGGAAATATTTACACAGCTATCACTATAAACATGGAAATTTGTAAACCGCTATCTGTGTAAAGATGGAAATATGTACGCTGCAATCTGTGAAAATTTGGAAATATCTACACCGCTATCTCTGTAAACATGGAATTATCTACACCGCTATCTGTATAAATGTGGAAATATCTACACCGCTATCTGTATAAACATGGAAATATCTACAGCACGATCTGCATAAACATGGAAATATCTACACCGCTATCTGTATGAACATGGAAATATCTATACCGCTATCTGTATAAACACGGAAATATCTACACCGCTATCTGTATAAATATGGAAATATCTACAAGGCCATCTCTATAAACATGGAAATGTCTACAACGCTATCTGTATAAACATGGAAATATCTACATGGCTATCTCTGTAAACATGGAAATATCTACACCGCCATATGTATAAACATGGAAATAACTACACAGTCATCTGTATAAACATGGAATTATCTACACCGCTATCTGTATAAACATGGAAACATCTTCACCGCCATCTGCATAAACATGGAAATATCCACACCGCTTTCTCTATAAACATGGAAATACCTTCACCGCTACCTCTATAAACATGGAAATATCTACAACGATATCTCTATAAACATGGAAATATCTACACCACTACCTGTATAAACATGGAAATATCTACACCGCTATCTGTATAAACTTGGAAATATATACATAGTTATCTGTATAAACATGGAAATATGTACATCGCTATCTGTATAAACATTGAAATATCTCCACCGCTATCTCTGTAAACATGGAAATATCTACACCGCTATCTTTCTGAACATGGAAATATCTACACCGCTATCTGTATAAACATGGAAATATCTACACCGCTATCTGTATAAACGTGGAAATATCTACACCGCCATCTCTATAAACATGAAAATATCTACACCGCCATCTCCATAAACATGGAACTATCTACACCGCCATCTGGTTAAAAATGGAAATATCTACACCACTATCGGTATAAACATGGAAATATCTACACTGACATCTGTATACAGATGAAAATATCTACACCGTCAACTGTATAAACATGGAAATATCTACACCACTATCTCTATAAACATGGAAATACCTACACCGCCATCTCTATAAACATGGAATCATCTACATCGATATCTCTATAAACATAGAAATATCTACACTGCCATCTCTATAAACATGGAAATATCTTCACCGCCATCTACATGAACATGGAAATATCTACATGGCTACCTCTATAAATATGGAAATATTTAAACCGCCATCTGTAAAAACGTTGAAATATCTACACAGTCATCTGTTTAAACATGGAAATATCTACACCGCAGTCTGTATAAACATGGAAATATCTACACCGCTATCTGTATAAACTTGGAAATATCTACACCGATATCAGTATAAACATGGAAATATCGGCACCACCATCTGCATAAACATGGAAATATCTTCACCGCCATCTGTATAAACATGGAAACATCTACACTGCCATATGTATAAACATGGAAATGTCTACAAAGCCATCTCTATAAACATGGAAATATCCACACTGCTATCTGTATGAACGTGGAAATAGCCACACCGCTATCTGTATAAACATGGAAATATCTACAACGCCATCTGTATAAACATGGAAATATCTACAAAGCCATCTCTATAAACAAGGAAATATCTACACTGCTATCTGAATGAACGTGGAAATAGCCACAACGCTATCTGTATAAACATGGAAATATCTACAACGCCATCTGCAAACACATGAAAATATCTACACAGTCGTCAGTATAAATATGGAAATATCTACACCTTCATCTGTATAAACATGGAAATATCTACAAAGCCATCTGTATAAACATGGAAATATCTACACCGAAATCTGTATAAACAGGGAAATATCTACACCACTATCTATATAAACATGGAAATATCTACATCGCTATCAGTATATACATGGAAATACCTCCACCGCTATCTCTATAAACATGGTATTATCTACACCGCAGTCTGTATAAACATGGAAATATCTACACCGCTATATGTATAAACTTGGAAATATCTACTCCAATATCTGTATAAACGTTGAAATATCTACACAGTCATCTGTATAAACATGGAAATATGTACACCACAGTCTGTATTAACATGGAAATATCTACACCGCTATCTGTATAAACTTGGAAATATCTACACTGCCATCTGTATAAACATTGAAATATCTCCACCGCTATCTGTATAAACATGGAAATATCTCCACCGCTATCTGTACAAACATGGAAATACCTACACCGCTATCTGTATAAACATGGAAATATCGGCACCGCCATCTGCATAAACATGGAAATATCTACACCGACATCTGTATAAACATGGAAACATCTACACTGCCATATGTATAAACATGGAAATATCTACAAAGCCATCTCTATAAACATGGAAATATCTACACTGCTATCTGTATGAACGTGGAAATAGCAACACCGCTATCTGTATAAACATGGAAATATCTACAACGCCATCTGTATAAACATGGAAATATCTACAAAGCCATCTCTATAAACATGGAAATATCTACACTGCTATCTGAATAAACGTGGAAATAGCCACAATGCTATCTGTATAAACATGGAAATATCTATTACACCATCTGCAAATACATGAAAATATCCACACAGTCATCAGTATAAATATGGAAATATCTACACCTTCATCTGTATAAACATGGAAATATCTACAAAGCCATCTGTATAAACATGGAAATATCTACACCGCTATCTCTATAAACATGGAAATACCTACACCACAATCTGTATAAACATGGAAATATCTACCACCCTATCTGTATAAACATGGAAATATCTACACCGAAATCTGTATAAACAGGGAAATATCTACACCGCTATCTGTATAAACGTGGAAATATCTACACCGCCATCTCTATAAACATGAAAATATCTACACCGCCATCTCCATAAACATGGAACTATCTACACCGCCATCTGGTTAAAAATGGAAATATCTACACCACTATCTGATTAAACATGGAAATACCTACACTGCCATCTGTATACACATGAAAATATCTACACCGTCAGCTGTATAAACATGGAAATATCTTCAAAGACATCTCTATAAACATGGAAATATCTACACTGCTATCTGAATGAACGTGGAAATAGCCACAACGCTATCTGTATAAACATGGAAATATCTACTACGCCATCTGCAAATACATGAAAATATCCACACAGTCATCAGTATAAATATGGAAATATCTACACATTCGTCTGTATAAACATGGAAATATCTACAAAGCCATCTGTATAAACATGGAAATATCTACACCGCTATCTCTATAAACATGGAAATACCTACACCACAGTCTGTATAAACATGGAAATATCTACCACCCTATCTGTATAAACATGGAAATATCTACATCGCTATCAGTATATACATGGAAATACCTCCACCGCTATCTCTATAAACATGGAAATATCTACACCGCTATCTTTATAAACATGGAAATATCTACACCGTCATCTATATAAACATGGAAATATCTACAACACTATCTGTGTAAACATGGAAATATCTACACAGCTATCAGTGTAAACATGGAAATTTGTAACCCGCTATCTGTGTAAGGATGGAAATATGTATGCCGCAATCTGTGAAAATTTGGAAATATCTACACCGCTATCTCTGTAAACATGGAATTATCTACACCGCTATCTGTATAAATGTGGAAATATGTACACCGCTATCTGTACAAACATGGAAATATCTACAGCACGATCTGTATAATCATGGAAATATCTAAACCGCTATCTGTATGAACATGGAAATATGTATATCGCTGTCTGTATAAACACGGAAATATCTACACCGCTATCTATATAAATATGGAAATATCCACAACGCCATCTCTATAAACATGGAAACGTCTACACCGCTATCTGTATAAACATGGAAATATCTACAAAACTATCTGTGAAAACATGGAAATATCTACACAGCTATCTGTGTAAACATCGAAATTTGTAACCCGCTATCTGTGTAAATATGGAAATATGTATGCCGCAATCCGTGAAAATTTGGAAATATCTACACCGCTATCTCTGTAAACATGGAATTATCTGCACTGCTATCTGTATAAATGTGGAAATATCTACACCGCTATCTGAATAAACATGGAAATATATACAGCACGATCTGAATAAACATGGAAATATCTACACCGCTATCTGTATGAACATGGAAATATCTATACCGCTATCTGTATAAACCCAGAAATATCTACACCGCTATCTGTATAAATATGGAAATATCTACAACGCCATCTCTATAAACATGGAAATGTCTACACCGCTATCTGTATAAACATGGAAATATCTACATGGCTATCTCTATAAACATGGAAATATCTACACCGCCATCTGTATAAACAAGGAAATAAATACACAGTCATCTGTATAAACATGGAAATATCGGCACTGCCATCTGCATAAACATGGAAATACCTGCACCGCCATCTGTATAAACATGGAAATATCTACACTGCCATATGTATAAACATGGAAATATATACAAAGCCATCTCTATATACATGGAAATATCTACACTGCTATCTGTATGAACGTGGAAATAGCCACACCGCTATCTGTATAAACATGGAAATATCTACAACGCCATCTGTATAAACATGGAAATATCTACAAAACCATCTCTATAAACATGGAAATATCTACACTGCTATCTGAATGAACGTGGAAATAGCCCCACTGCTATCTGTACAAACATGGAAATATCTACAACGCCATCTGCAAATACATGAAAATATCTACAAAGTCATCAGTATAAATATGGAAATATCTACACCTTCATCTGTATAAACATGGAAATATCTACAAAGCCATCTGATAAACATGGAAATATCTACACCGCTATCTCTATAAACATGGAAATACTTACACCACAATCTGTATAAACATGGGAATATCTACCACCCAATCTGTATAAACATGGAAATATCTACACCGAAATCTGTATAAACAGGGAAATATCTACACCACTATCTGTATAAATATGGAAATATCTACATCGCTATCAGTATATACATGGAAATACCTCCACCGCTATCTCTATAAACAAGGAAATATCTACACCGCTATCTTTCTGAACATGGAAATATCTACACCGCTATCTGTATAAACATGGAAATATCTACACCGCTATCTGTATAAACGTGGAAATATCTACACCGCCATCTCTATAAACACGAAAATATCTACACCGCCATCTCCATAAACATGGAACTATCTACACCGCCATCTGGTTAAAAATGGAAATATCTACACCACTATCTGTAAAAACATGGAAATATCTACACTGCCATCTGTATACAGATGAAAATATCTACACCGTCAACTGTATAAACATGGAAATATCTACACCACTATCTCTATAAACATGGAAATATCTGCACTGCCATCTGCATAAACATGGAAATATCTACACCGTTATCTGTACAAACATGGAAATATCTACAACACTATCTGTGAAAACATGGAAATATCTACTCAGCTATCTGTGTAAACATGGAAATTTGTAACACACTATCTGTGTATAGATGGGAATATGTACACCGCAATCTGTGAAAATTTGGAAATATCTACACCGCTATCTCTGTAAACATGGAATTATCTACACCGCTATCTGTATAAATGTGGAAATATCTACACCGCTATCTGTATAAACGTGGAAATATCTACAGCACGATCTGTATCAACATGGAAATATCTACACCGCTATCTGTATGAACATGGAAATATCTATACCGCTATCTGTATAAACACGGAAATATCTACACCGCTATCTGTATAAATATGGAAATATCTACAACGGCATCTCTATAAACATGGAAATGCATACACCGCTATCTGTTTAAACATGGAAATATCTACATGGCTATCTCTATAAACATGGAAATATCTACACCGCCATCAGTATAAACATGGAAATTACTACACAGTCATCTGTATAAACATGGAAATATCTACAACGCCATCTGTATAAACATGGAAATATCTACAAAGCCATCTCTATAAACATGGAAATATCTACACTGCTATCTGAATGAACGTGGAAATAGCCCCACTGCTATCTGTACAAACATGGAAATATCTACAACGCCATCTGCAAATACATGAAAATATCTACAAAGTCATCAGTATAAATATGGAAATATCTACACCTTCATCTGTATAAACATGGAAATATCTACAAAGCCATCTGATAAACTTGGAAATATCTACACCGCTATCTCTATAAACATGGAAATACCTACACCACAATCTGTATAAACATGGGAATATCTACCACCCAATCTGTATAAACATGGAAATATCTACACCGAAATCTGTATAAACAGGGAAATATCTACACCACTATCTGTATAAATATGGAAATATCTACATCGCTATCAGTATATACATGGAAATACCTCCACCGCTATCTCTATAAACAAGGAAATATCTACACCGCTATCTTTCTGAACATGGAAATATCTACACCGCTATCTGTATAAACATGGAAATATCTACACCGCTATCTGTATAAACGTGGAAATATCTACACCGCCATCTTTATAAACATGAAAATATCTACACCGCCATCTCCATAAACATGGAACTATCTTCAGCGCCATCTGGTTAAAAATGGAAATATCTACACCACTATCTGTATAAACATGGAAATATCTACACTGCCATCTGTATACAGATGAAAATATCTACACCGTCAACTGTATAAACATGGAAATATCTACACCACTATCTCTATAAACATGGAAATATCTGCAGTTCCATCTGCATAAACATGGAAATATCTACACCGTTATCTGTACAAACATGGAAATATCTACAACACTATCTGTGAAAACATGGAAATATCTACACAGCTATCTGTGTAAACATGGAAATTTGTAACACACTATCTGTGTATAGATGGAAATATGTACACCGCAATCTGTGAAAATTTGGAAATATCTACACCGCTATCTCTGTAAACATGGAATTATCTACACCGCTATCTGTATAAATGTGGAAATATCTACACCGCTATCTGTATAAACGAGGAAATATCTACAGCACGATCTGTATCAACATGGAAATATCTACACCGCTATCTGTATGAACATGGAAATATCTATACCGCTATCTGTATAAACACGGAAATATCTACACCGCTATCTGTATAAATATGGAAATATCTACAACGGCATCTCTATAAACATGGAAATGCATACACCGCTATCTGTTTAAACATGGAAATATCTACATGGCTATCTCTATAAACATGGAAATATCTACACCGCCATCAGTATAAACATGGAAATTACTACACAGTCATCTGTATAAACATGGAAATATCTACACCGCTATCTGTATAAACATGGAAATATCTGCACTGCCATCTGCATAAACATGGAAATATCCACACCGCTTTCTCTATAAACATGAAAATGCCTTCACCGATACCTCTATAAACATGGAAATAGCTACAACGATATCTCTATAAACATGGAAATATCTTCACCAGTACCTGTATAAACATGGAAATCTCTAAACCGCTATCTGTAAAAACTTGGAAATATATATATCGCTATCTGTATAAACATGGAAATATGTACATCGCTATCAGTATAAACATTGAAATATCTCCACCGCTATCTCTGTAAACATGGAAATATCTACACCGCTATCTTTCTGAACATGGAAATATCTACACCGCTATCTGTATAAACATGGAAATATCTACACCGCTATCTTTATAAACGTGGAAATATCTACACCGCCAATTATATAAACATGAAAATATCTACACCGCCATCTCCATAAACTTGGAACTATCTACACCGCCATCTGGTTAAAAATGGAAATATCTACACCACTATCTGTAAACATGGAAATACCAACACCGTTATCTGTATAAACATGGAAATATCTACACCGCTATCTGTATAAACATGGAAATACCTACAACACTATCTCTATAAACATGGAAATACCTACACCGCCATCTGTATAAACATGGAATTATCTACACCGATATCTCTATAAACATGGAAATATCTACACTGCCATCTCTATAAACATGGAAATATCTTCACCGCCATCTGCATGAACATGGAGATATCTACACGGCAAACCTCTATAAATATGCAAATATTTAAAACGCCATCTGTATAAACGTTGTAATATCTACACAGTCATCTGTATAAACATGGAAATATCTACACCGCAGTCTGTATAAACATGGAAATATCTACACCGCTATCTCTATAAACTTGGAAATATCTACACTGCCATCTGTATAAACATTGAAATATCTCCACCGCTATCTGTATAAACATGGAAATACCTCCACCGCTTTCTGTACAAACGTGGAAATACCTACACCGCTATCTGTATAAACATGGAAATATCGGCACTGCCATCTGCATAAACATGGAAATACCTGCACCGCCATCTGTATAAACATGGAAATATCTACACTTCCATATGTATAAACATGGAAATATCTACAAAGCCTTCCCTATAAACATGGAAATATCTACACTGGTATCTGTATGAACGTTTAAATAGCCACAGCGCTATCAATATAAACATGGAAATATCTACAACGCCATCTGTATAAACATGGAAATATCTACAAAGCCATCTGTATAAACATGGAAATATCTACACAGCTATCTCTGTAAACATGGAAATACCTACACCACAATCTGTATGAACATGGAAATATCTACCACACTATCTGTATAAACATGGAAATATCTACACAGAAATCTGTATAAACAGGGATATATCTACACCACTATCTGTATAAACATGGAAATATCTACATCGCTATCAGTATATACATGGAAATACCTCCACCGCTATCTCTATAAACATGGAAATATCTACACCACTATCTTTATAAACATGGAAATATCTACACCGTTATCTGTATAAACATGGAAATATCTACAACACTATCTGTGAAAACATGGAAATATCTACACAGCTATCTGTACAAACATGGAAATACCTACACCGCTATCTGCATAAACATGGAAATATGTACATCGCTATCTGTATAAATATTGAAATATCTCCACCGCTATCTCTGTAAACATGGAAATATCTACACCGCTATCTTTCTGTACATGGAAATATCTACACCGCTATCTGTATAAACATGTAAATATCTACACCGCTATCTTTATAAACATGGAAATATCTACACCGTTACCTGTATAAACGTGGAAACATCTACAACACTATCTGTGAAAACATGGAAATATCTACACAGCTATCTGTGTAAACATGGAAATTTGTAACCCGCTATCTGCGTAAAGATAGAAATGTGTACGCCGCAATCTGTGAAAATTTGGAAATATCTACACCGCTATCTCTGTAAACATGGAATTATCTACACCGCTATCTGTATGAATGTGGAAATATCTACACCGCTATCTGTATAAACATGGAAATATCTACAGCACGATCTGTATAAGCATGGAAATACCTACACCACTATCTCTATGAACATGGAAATATCTATACCGCTATCTGTATAAGCATGGAAATATCTACTCCGCTATCTGTATGAACTTGGAAATATCAATACCGCTATCTGTATAAACACAGAAATATCTACACCGCTATCTGTATAAATATGGAAATATCTACAAGGCCATCTGTATAAGCATTGAAATGTCTACACCGCTATCTGTATAAACATGGAAATATCTACAAGGCTATCTCTATAAACATGGAAATATCTACACCGCCATCTCTATAAACATGGAAATAACTACACAGTCATCTGTATAAACATGGAAATATCTACACCGCTATCTGTATAAACATGGAAATATCTCCAATGCTATCTGTACAAACATGGAAATATCTACACCGCTATCTGTATAAACATGGAAATATCGGCACCGCCATCTGCTTAAATATGGAAATATCTACACCGTCATCTGTATAAACATGGATATATCTACACTGCCATATGTACAAACATGGAAATAGCTACAAAGCCATCTCTATAAACATGGAAATATCGACACAGCTATCTGTGTAAACATGGAAATTTGTTACCCGCTATCTGTGTAAAGATGGAAATATGTACGCCGCAATCTGTGAAAATTTGGAAATATCTACACCGCTATCTCTGTAAACATGGAATTATCTACACCGCTAGCTGTATAAACATGGAAATATCTACAACGCCATCTGCAAATACATGAAAATATCTACACAGTCATCAGTATAAATATGGAAATTTCTACACCTTCATCTGTATAAACATGGAAATATCTACAAAGCCATCTGTATAAACATGGAAATATCTACACAGCTATCTCTATTAACGTGGAAAATCCTACACCACAATCTGCATAAACATGGAAATATCTACCACATTCTCTGTATAAACATGGAAATATCTACAGAGAAATCTGTATAAACAGGGATATATCTACACCACTATCTGTATAAACATGGAAATATCTACATCGCTATCAGTATATACATGGAAATACCTCCACCGCTATCTCTATAAACTTGGAAATATCTACACCGCTATCTTTATAAACATGGAAATATCTACACCGTTATCTGTATAAACATGGAAATATCTACAACACTATCTGTGAAAACATGGAAATATCTACACAGCTATCTGTACAAACATGGAAATACCTACACCGCTATCAGTATAAACATGGATATATGTACATCGCTATCTGTATAAACATTGAAATATCTCCACCGCTATCTCTGTAAACATGGAAATATCTACACCGCTATCTTTCTGTACATGGAAATATCTACACCGCTATCTGTATAAACATGTAAATATCTACACCGCTATCTTTATAAACATGGAAATATCTACACCGTTATCTGTATAAACATGGAAATATCTACAACACTGTGAAAACATGGAAATATCTACACAGCTATCTGTGTAAACATAGAAATTTGTAACCTGCTATCTGTGCAAAGATGGAAATGGGTACGCCGCAATCTGTGAAAATTTGGAAATATCTACACCGCTATCTCTGTAAACATGGAATTATCTACACCGCTATCTGTATAAATGTGGAAATATCTACACCGCTATCTGTATAAACATGGAAATATCTACAGCATGATCTGTATAAGCATGGAAATACCTACACCGCTATCTCTATGAACATGGAAATATCTATACCGCTATCTGTATATGCATGGGAATATCGGCACCGCCATCTGCATAAACATGGAAATATCTACACCGTCATCTGTATAAACATGGATATATCTACACTGCCATATGTACAAACATGGAAATAGCAACAAAGCCATCTCTATAAACATGGAAATATCGACACAGCTATCTGTGTAAACATGGAAATTTGTTACCCGCTATCTGTGTAAAGATGGAAATATGTACGCCGCAATCTGTGAAAATTTGGAAATATCTACACCGCTATCTCTGTAAACATGGAAGTATCTACACCGCTATCTGTATAAATGTGGAAATATCTACACCGCTATCTGTATAAACATGGAAATATCTATACCGCTATCTGTATAAACACGGAAATATCTACACCGCTATCTGTATAAATATGGAAATATCTACAAGGCCATCTCCATAAACATGGAAATGTCTACACCGCTATCTGTATAAACATTGAAATATCTACATGGCTATCTCTATAAACATGGAAATATCTACACGGCCATCTGTATAAACATGGAAATAACTACACAGTCATCTGTATAAACATGGAAATATCTACACCGCTATCTGTATAAACATGGAAATATCTGCACCGCCATCTGCATAAACATGGAAATATCCACACCGCTTTCTCTATAAACATGGAAATGCCTTCACCGCTACCTCTATAAACATGGAAATATCTACAACGATATCTCTATAAACATGGAAATATCTACACCACTACCTGTATAAACATGGAAATATCTACACCGCTATCTGTATAGACTTGGAAATATATACATCGCTATCTGTATAAACATGGAAATATGTACATCGCTATCTGTATAAACATTGAAATATCTCCACCGCTATCTCTGTAAACATGGAAATATCTACACCGCAATCTTTCTGTATATGGAAATATCTACACCGCTATCTGTATAAACATGTAAATATCTACTCCGCTATCTTTATAAACATGGAAATATCTACACCGTTATCTGTATAAACATGGAAATATCTACAACACTATCTGTGAAAACATGGAAATATCTACACAGCTATCTGTGTAAACATGGAAATTTCTAACCCGCTATCTGTGTAAAGATGGAAATGTGTACGTCGCAATCTGTGAAAACTTGGAAATATCTACACCGCTATCTCTGTAAACATGGAATTATCTACACCGCTATCTGTATAAATGTGGAAATATCTACACCGCTATCTGTATAAACATGGAAATATCTACAGCACGATCTGTATAAGCATGGAAATAACTACACCGCTATCTCTATCAACATGGAAATATCTATACCGCTATCTGTATAAGCATGGAAATATCTACACCGCTATCTGTATGAACATGGAAATATCTATACCGCTATGTGTATAAACACGGAAATATCTACACCGCTATCTGTATAAATATGGAAATATCTACAAGGCCATCTCTATAAGCATTGAAATGTCTACACCGCTATCTGTATAAACATGGAAATATCTACATGGCTATCTATATAAACATGGAAATATCCACACCGCCATCGGTATAAACATGGAAATAACTACACAGTCATCTGTATAAACATGGAAATATCTACACCGCTTTCTGTATAAAGATGGAAATACCTGCACCACCATCTGCATAAACATGGAAATATCCACACCGCTTTCTCTATAAACATGGAAATACCTTCACCGCTACCTGTATAAACATGGAAATATCTACAACGATATCTCTATAAACATGGAAATATCTACACCACTACCTGCATAAACATGGAAATATCTACACCGCTATCTTTCTGTACATGGAAATATCTACACCGCTCTCTGTATAAACATGTAAATATCTACACCGCTATCTTTATAAACATGGAAAAATCTACACCGTTATCTGTATAAACATGGAAATATCTACAACAATATCTGTGAAAAAATGGAAATATCTACACAGCTATCTGTGTAAACATGGAAATTTGTAACCCGCTATCTGTGTAAAAATGGAAATGTGTACACCGCAATCTGTGAAAATTTGGAAATATCTACACCGCTATCTCTGGAAACATGGAATTATCTACACCGCTATCTGTGTAAATGTGGAAATATCTACACCGCTATCTGTATAAACATGGAAATATCTACAGCACGATCTGTATAAGCATGGAAATACCTACACCGCTATCTCTATGAACATGGAAATATCTATACCGCTATCTGTATAAGCATGGAAATATCTACACCGCTATCTGTATGAACATGGAAATATCTATACCGCTATCTGTATAAACACGGAAATATCTACACCGCTATCTGTATAAATATGGAAATATCTACAAGGCCATCCCTATAAGCATTGAAATGTCTACACAGCTATCTGTATAAACATGGAAATATCTACATGGCTATCTCTATAAACATGGAAATATCTACACCGCCATCTGTATAAACATGGAAATAACTACACAGTCATCTGTGTAATCATGGAAATATCTACACCGCTATCTGTATAAACATGGAAATATCTCCAATGCTATCTGTACAAACATGGAAATATCTACACCGCTATCTGTATAAACATGGAAATATCGGCAACGCAATCTGCATAAACATGGAAATATTTACACCGTCATCTGTATAAACATGGAAATATCTACACTGCCATATGTACAAACATGGAAATAGCTACAAAGCCATCTCTATAAACATGGAAATATCTACACAGATATCTGTGTAAACATGGAAATTTGTAACCCGCTATCTGTGTAAAGATGGAAATATGTACGCCGCAATCTGTGAAAATTTGGAAATATCTACACCGCTATCTCTGTAAACATGGAATTATCTACACCGCTATCTGTATAAATGTGGAAATATCTACACCACTATCTGTATAAACATGGAAATATCTACAGCACGATCTGTATAAGCATGGAAATATCTACACCGCTATCTGTATGAACATGGAAATATCTATACCGCTATCTGTATAAACACGGAAATATCTACACCGCTATCTGTATAAATATGGAAATATCTACAAGGCCATCTCTATAAACATGGAAATGTGTACACTGCTATGTGTATAAACATGGAAATATCTACATGGCTATCTATATAAACATGGAAATATCTACACCGCCATCTGTATAAACATGGAAATAACTACACAGTCATCTGTATAAACATGGAAATATCTACAACGCCATCTGTATAAACATGGAAATATCTACAAAGCCATCTCTAAAAACATGGAAACATCTACACTGCTATCTGAATGAACGTGGAAATAGCCACACCGCTATCTGTATAAACATGGAAATATCTACAATGCCATCTGCAAATACATGAAAATATCTACACTGTCATCAGTATAAATATGGAAATATCTACACCTTCGTCTGTATAAACATGGAAATATCTACAAAGCCATCTGTATAAACATGGAAATATCTACACCGCTATCTCTATAAACATGCAAATACCTTCACCACAATCTATATAAACATGGAAATATCTACCACCCTATCTGTATATACATGGAAATATCTACACCGAAATCTGTGTAAACAGGGAAATATCTACACCACTATCTCTATAAACATAGAAATATCTACATCGGTATCAGTATATACATGTAAATTCCTCCACCGCTATCTCTATAAACATGGAAATATCTACACCGCTATCTTTATAAACATGGAAATATCTACACCGTTATCTGTATAAACATGGAAATATCTACAACAGTGTCTGTGAAAACATGGAAATATCTACACAGCTATCTGTGTAAACATGGAAATTTCTAACCCGCTATCTGTGTAAAGTTGGAAATATGTACGCCGCAATCTGTGAAAATTTGGAAATATCTACACCGCTATCTCTGTAAACATGGAATTATCTACACCGCTATCTGTATAAATGTGGAAATATCTACACTGCAATCTATATAACCATGGAAATATCTACAGCACGATCTGTATAAGCATGGAAATATCCACACCGCTATCTGTATGAACATGGAAATATCTACACCGCTATCTGTATAAACACGGAAATATCTACACCGCTATCTGTATAAATATGGAAATACCCACAACGCAATCTCTATAAACATGGAAATGTCTACACCGCTATCTGTATAAACATGGAAATAACTACACAGTCATCTGTATACACATGGAAATATCTACACCGCTATCTGTATAAACATGGAAATAGCTGCACCGCCATCTGCATAAACATGGAAATATCCACACCGTTTTCTCTATAAACATGGAAATGCCCTCACCGCTACCTCTATAACCATGGAAATATCTACAACGATATCTCTATAAACATGGAAATATCTACACCACTACCTGTATAAACATGGAAGTATCTACGCCGCTATCTGTATAAACTTGGAAATATATACATCGCTATCTGTATAAATATGGAAATATGTACATCGCTATCTGTATAAACATTGAAATATCTCCACTGCTATCTCTGTAAACATGGAAATATCCACAACGCTATCTTTCTGAACATGGAAATATCTACACAGCTATCTGTATAAACATGGAAATATCTACACTGCTATCTGTATAAACGTGGAAATACCTGCACCGCCATCTGCATAAACATGGAAATATCCACACCGCTTTCTCTATAAACATGGAAATAGCTTCACCTCTACCTGTATAAACATGGAAATATCTACAACGATATCTCTATAAACTTGGAAATATCTACACCACTACCTGCATAAACATGGAAATATCTACACCGCTATCTTTCTGTACATGGAAATATCTACACCGCTCTCTGTATAAACATGTAAATATCTACACCGCTATCTTTATAAACATGGAAATATCTACACCGTTATCTGTATAAACATGGAAATATCTACAACAATATCTGTGAAAACATGGAAATATCTACACAGCTGTCTGTCTAAACATGGAAATTTGTAACCCGCTATCTGTGTAAAGATGGAAATGTGTACACCGCAATCTGTGAAAATTTGGAAATATCTACACCGCTATCTCTGGAAACATGGAATTATCTACACCGCTATCTGTATAAATGTGGAAATATCTACACCGCTATCTGTATAAACATGGAAATATCTACAGCACGATCTGTATAAGCATGGAAATACCTACACCGCTATCTCTATGAACATGGAAATATCTATACCGCTATCTGTATAAGCATGGAAATATCTACACCGCTATCTGTATGAACATGGAAATATCTATACCGCTATCTGTATAAACACGGAAATATCTACACCGCTATCTGTATAAATATGGAAATAACTACAAAGGCCATCTCTATAAGCATTGAAATGTCTACACAGCTATCTGTATAATCATGGAAATATCTACATGGCTATCTCTATAAACATGGAAATATCTACACCGCCATCTGTATAAACATGGAAATAACTACACAGTCATCTGTATAAACATGGAAATATCTACAACGCCATCTGTATAAACATGGAAATATCTACAAAGCCATCTCTAAAAACATGGAAATATCTACACTGCTATCTGAATGAACGTGGAAATAGCCACACCGCTATCTGTATAAACATGGAAATATCTACAACGCCATCTGCAAATACATGAAAATATCTTCACTGTCATCAGTATAAATATGGAAATATCTACACCTTCGTCTGTATAAACATGGAAATATCTACAAAGCCATCTGTATAAACATGGAAATATCTACACCGCTATCTCTATAAACATGCAAATACCTTCACCACAATCTATATAAACATGGAAATATCTACCACCCTATCTGTATATACATGGAAATATCTACACCGAAATCTGTGTAAACAGGGAAATATCTACACCACTATCTCTATAAACATAGAAATATCTACATCGGTATCAGTATATACATGTAAATACCTCCACCGCTATCTCTATAAACATGGAAATATCTACACCGCTATCTTTATAAACATGGAAATATCTACACCGTTATCTGTATAAACATGGAAATATCTACAACAGTGTCTGTGAAAACATGGAAATATCTACACAGCTATCTGTGTAAACATGGAAATTTCTAACCCGCTATCTGTGTAAAGTTGGAAATATGTACGCCGCAATCTGTGAAAATTTGGAAATATCTACACCGCTATCTCTGTAAACATGGAATTATCTACACCGCTATCTGTATAAATGTGGAAATATCTACACTGCAATCTATATAACCATGGAAATATCTACAGCACGATCTGTATAAGCATGGAAATATCCACACCGCTATCTGTATGAACATGGAAATATCTACACCGCTATCTGTATAAACACGGAAATATCTACACCGCTATCTGTATAAATATGGAAATACCCACAACGCAATCTCTATAAACATGGAAATGTCTACACCGCTATCTGTATAAACATGGAAATAACTACACAGTCATCTGTATACACATGGAAATATCTACACCGCTATCTGTATAAACATGGAAATAGCTGCACCGCCATCTGCATAAACATGGAAATATCCACACCGTTTTCTCTATAAACATGGAAATGCCCTCACCGCTACCTCTATAACCATGGAAATATCTACAACGATATCTCTATAAACATGGAAATATCTACACCACTACCTGTATAAACATGGAAGTATCTACGCCGCTATCTGTATAAACTTGGAAATATATACATCGCTATCTGTATAAATATGGAAATATGTACATCGCTATCTGTATAAACATTGAAATATCTCCACTGCTATCTCTGTAAACATGGAAATATCCACAACGCTATCTTTCTGAACATGGAAATATCTACACAGCTATCTGTATAAACATGGAAATATCTACACCGCTATCTGTATAAACGTGGAAATACCTGCACCGCCATCTGCATAAACATGGAAATATCCACACCGCTTTCTCTATAAACATGGAAATAGCTTCACCGCTACCTGTATAAACATGGAAATATCTACAACGATATCTCTATAAACTTGGAAATATCTACACCACTACCTGCATAAACATGGAAATATCTACACCGCTATCTTTCTGTACATGGAAATATCTACACCGCTCTCTGTATAAACATGTAAATATCTACACCGCTATCTTTATAAACATGGAAATATCTACACCGTTATCTGTATAAACATGGAAATATCTACAACAATATCTGTGAAAACATGGAAATATCTACACAGCTGTCTGTCTAAACATGGAAATTTGTAACCCGCTATCTGTGTAAAGATGGAAATGTGTACACCGCAATCTGTGAAAATTTGGAAATATCTACACCGCTATCTCTGGAAACATGGAATTATCTACACCGCTATCTGTATAAATGTGGAAATATCTACACCGCTATCTGTATAAACATGGAAATATCTACAGCACGATCTGTATAAGCATGGAAATACCTACACCGCTATCTCTATGAACATGGAAATATCTATACCGCTATCTGTATAAGCATGGAAATATCTACACCGCTATCTGTATGAACATGGAAATATCTATACCGCTATCTGTATAAACACGGAAATATCTACACCGCTATCTGTATAAATATGGAAATATCTACAAAGGCCATCTCTATAAGCATTGAAATGTCTACACAGCTATCTGTATAATCATGGAAATATCTACATGGCTATCTCTATAAACTTGGAAATATCTACACCGCCATCTGTATAAACATGGAAATAACTACACAGTCATGTGTGTAAACATGGAAATATCTACACCGCTATCTGTATAAACATGGAAATATCTCCAATGCTATCTGTACACACATGGAAATATCTACACCGCTATCTGTATAAACATGGAAATATCGGCAACGCCATCTGCATAAACATGGAAATATCTACACCGTCATCTGTATAAACATGGAAATATCTACACTGCCATATGTACAAACATGGAAATAGCTACAAAGCCATCTCTATAAACATGGAAATATCTACACAGATATCTGTGTAAACATGGAAATTTGTAACCCGCTATCTGTGTAAAGATTGAAATATGTACGCCGCAATCTGTGAAAATTTGGAAATATCTACACCGCTATCTCTGTAAACATGGAATTATCTACACCGCTATCTGTATAAATGTGGAAATATCTACACCACTATCTGTATAAACATGGAAATATCTACAGCACGATCTGTATAAGCATGGAAATATCTACACCGCTATCTGTATGAACATGGAAATATCTATACCGCTATCTGTATAAACACGGAAATATCTACACCGCTATCTGTATAAATATGGAAATATCTACAAGGCCATCTCTATAAACATGGAAATGTGTACACTGCTATGTGTATAAACATGGAAATAATTACATGGCTATCTATATAAACATAGAAATATCTACACCGCCATCTGTATAAACATGGAAATAACTACACAGTCATCTCTATAAACATGGAAATATCTACAACGCCATCTGTATAAACATGGAAATATCTACAAAGCCATCTCTAAAAACATGGAAATATCTACACTGCTATCTGAATGAACGTGGAAATAGCCACACCGCTATATGTATAAACATGGAAATATCTACAACGCCATCTGCAAATACATGAAAATATCTACACTGTCATCAGTATAAATATGGAAATATCTACACCTTCGTCTGTATAAACATGGAAATATCTACAAAGCCATCTGTATAAACATGGAAATATCTACACCGCTATCTCTATAAACATGCAAATACCTTCACCACAATCTATATAAACATGGAAATATCTACCATCCTATCTGTATATACATGGAAATATCTACACCGAAATCTGTGTAAACAGGGAAATATCTACACCACTATCTCTATAAACATAGAAATATCTACATCGGTATCAGTATATACATGGAAATACCTCCACCGCTATCTCTATAAACATGGAAATATCTACACCGCTATCTTTATAAACATGGAAATATCTACACCGTTATCTGTATAAACATGGAAATATCTACAACAGTGTCTGTGAAAACATGGAAATAACTACACAGCTATCTGTGTAAACATGGAAATTTCTAACCCGCTATCTGTGTAAAGTTGGAAATATGTACGCCGCAATCTGTGAAAATTTGGAAATATCTACACCGCTATCTCTGTAAACATGGAATTATCTACACCGCTATCTGTATAAATGTGGAAATATCTACACTGCAATCTATATAACCATGGAAATATCTACAACACGATCTGTATAAGCATGGAAATATCCACACCGCTATCTGTATGAACATGGAAATATCTACACCGCTATCTGTATAAACACGGAAATATCTACACCGCTATCTGTATAAATATGGAAATATCCACAACGCAATCTCTATAAACATGGAAATGTCTACACCGCTATCTGTATAAACATGGAAATAACTACACAGTCATCTGTATACACATGGAAATATCTACACCGCTATCTGTATAAACATGGAAATACCTGCACCGCCATCTGCATAAACATGGAAATATCCACACGGTTTTCTCTATAAACATGGAAATGCCCTCACCGCTACCTCTATAACCATGGAAATATCTACAACGATATCTCTATAAACATGGAAATATCTACACCACTACCTGTATAAACATGGAAGTATCTACGCCGCTATCTTTATAAACTTGGAAATATATACATCGCTATCTGTATAAACATGGAAATATGTACATCGCTATCTGTATAAACATTGAAATATCTCCACTGCTATCTCTGTAAACATGGAAATATCCACAACGCTATCTTTCTGAACATGGAAATATCTACACAGCTATCTGTATAAACATGGAAATATCTACACCGCTATCTGTATAAACGTGGAAATACCTACACCGCCATCTCTATAAACATGAAAATATCTACACCGCCATCTCCATAAACATGGAAATATCTACACCGCAATCTGGTTAAAAAAGGAAATATCTACACCACTATCTGTATAAACATGGAAATATCTACACTGCCATCTGTATACAGATGAAAATATCTACACCGACATCTGTATGAACATGGAAATATCTACACCACTATCTATATAAACATGGAAATACCAACACCGCTATCTGTATAAACATGGAAATATCTACACCGCTATCTGTATAAACATGGAAATATCTACACCACTATCTCTATAAACATGGAAATAACTACACCGCCATCTCTATAAACATGGAATTATCTACACCGATATCTCTATAAACGTAGAAATATCTACATTGCCATCTCTATAAACATGGAAATAACTTCACCGCCATCTGCATGAACATGGAAATATCTACACGGCTATCTCTATAAATATGGAAATATTTAAACCGCCATCTGTATAAACATGGAAATATCTACACAATCATCTGTATAAACATGGAAATATCTATATCGCAGTCTGTATCAACATGGAAATATCTACACCGCTATCTGTATAAACTTGGAAATATCTACACTGCCATCTGTATAAACATTGAAATATCTCCACCGCTATCTGTATAAACATGGAAATATCTCCACCGCTATCTGTACAAACATGGGAATACCTACACCGCTATCTGTATAAACATGGAAATATCGGCACCGCCATCTGCACAAACATTGAAATATCTACACCGCCATCTGTATAAACATGGAAATATCTACACTGCCATATGTATAAACATGGAAATATCTACAAAGCCATCTCTATATACATGGAAATATCTACACTGCTATCTGTATGAACGTGGAAATAGCCACACCGCCATCTGTATAAACATGGAAATATCTAAAACGCCATCTGTATAAACATGGAAATATCTAAAAAGCCATCTGTATAAACATGGAAATATCTACACTGCTATCTGAATGAACGTGGAAATAGCCACACCGCTATCTGTATAAACATGGAAATATCTACAACGCCATCTGCAAATACATGAAAATATCTACACAGTCATCAGTATAAATATGGAAATATCTACACATTCGTCTGTATAAACATGGAAATATCTACAAAGCCATCTGTATAAACATGGAAATATCTACACCGCTATCTCTATAAACATGGAAATACCTACACCACAGTCTGTATAAACATGGAAATATCTACCACCCTATCTGTATAAACATGGAAATATCTACATCGCTATCAGTATATACATGGAAATACCTCCACCGCTATCTCTATAAACATGGAAATATCTACACCGCTATCTTTATAAACATGGAAATATCTACACCGTCATCTATATAAACATGGAAATATCTACAACACTATCTGTGTAAACATGGAAATATCTACACAGCTATCAGTGTAAACATGGAAATTTGTAACCCGCTATCTGTGTAAGGATGGAAATATGTATGCCGCAATCTGTGAAAATTTGGAAATATCTACACCGCTATCTCTGTAAACATGGAATTATCTACACCGCTATCTGTATAAATGTGGAAATATCTACACCGCTATCTGTACAAACATGGAAATATCTACAGCACGATCTGTATAAGCATGGAAATATCTAAACCGCTATCTGTATGAACATGGAAATATGTATATCGCTATCTGTATGAACACGGAAATATCTACACCGCTATCTATATAAATATGGAAATATCCACAACGCCATCTCTATAAACATGGAAACGTCTACACCGCTATCTGTATAAACATGGAAATATCTACAAAACTATCTGTGAAAACATGGAAATATCTACACAGCTATCTGTGTAAACATCGAAATTTGTAACCCGCTATCTGTGTAAATATGGAAATATGTATGCCGCAATCCGTGAAAATTTGGAAATATCTACACCGCTATCTCTGTAAACATGGAATTATCTGCACTGCTATCTGTATAAATGTGGAAATATCTACACCGCTATCTGAATAAACATGGAAATATACACAGCACGATCTGAATAAACATGGAAATATCTACACCGCTATCTGTATGAACATGGAAATATCTATACCGCTATCTGTATAAACCCAGATATATCTACACCGCTATCTGTATAAATATGGAAATATCTACAACGCCATCTCTATAAACATGGAAATGTCTACACCGCTATCTGTATAAACATGGAAATATCTACATGGCTATCTCTATAAACATGGAAATATCTACACCGCCATCTGTATAAACAAGGAAATAAATACACAGTCATCTGTATAAACATGGAAATATCGGCACTGCCATCTGCATAAACATGGAAATACCTGCACCGCCATCTGTATAAACATGGAAATATCTACACTGCCATATGTATAAACATGGAAATATATACAAAGCCATCTCTATATACATGGAAATATCTACACTGCTATCTGTATGAACGTGGAAATAGCCACACCGCTATCTGTATAAACATGGAAATATCTACAACGCCATCTGTATAAACATGGAAATATCTACAAAGCCATCTCTATAAACATGGAAATACCTACACTGCTATCTGAATGAACGTGGAAATAGCCCCACTGCTATCTGTACAAACATGGAAATATCTACAACGCCATCTGCAAATACATGAAAATATCTACAAAGTCATCAGTATAAATATGGAAATATCTACACCTTCATCTGTATAAACATGGAAATATCTACAAAGCCATCTGATAAACATGGAAATATCTACACCGCTATCTCTATAAACATGGAAATACCTACACCACAATCTGTATAAACATGGGAATATCTACCACCCAATCTGTATAAACATGGAAATATCTACACCGAAATCTGTATAAACAGGGAAATATCTACACCACTATCGGTATAAATATGGAAATATCTACATCGCTATCAGTATATACATGGAAATACCTCCACCGCTATCTCTATAAACAAGGAAATATCTACACCGCTATCTTTCTGAACATGGAAATATCTACACCGCTATCTGTATAAACATGGAAATATCTACACCGCTATCTGTATAAACGTGGAAATATCTACACCGCCATCTCTATAAACATGAAAATATCTACACCGCCATCTCCATAAACATGGAACTATCTACACCGCCATCTGGTTAAAAATGGAAATATCTACACCACTATCTGTATAAACATGGAAATATCTACACTGCCATCTGTATACAGATGAAAATATCTACACCGTCAACTGTATAAACATGGAAATATCTACACCACTATCTCTATAAACATGGAAATATCTGCACTGCCATCTGCATAAACATGGAAATATCTACACCGTTATCTGTACAAACATGGAAATATCTACAACACTATCTGTGAAAACATGGAAATATCTACTCAGCTATCTGTGTAAACATGGAAATTTGTAACACACTATCTGTGTATAGATGGGAATATGTACACCGCAATCTGTGAAAATTTGGAAATATCTACACCGCTATCTCTGTAAACATGGAATTATCTACACCGCTATCTGTATAAATGTGGAAATATCTACACCGCTATCTGTATAAACGTGGAAATATCTACAGCATGATCTGTATCAACATGGAAATATCTACACCGCTATCTGTATGAACATGGAAATATCTATACCGCTATCTGTATAAACACGGAAATATCTACACCGCTATCTGTATAAATATGGAAATATCTACAACGGCATCTCTATAAACATGGAAATGCATACACCGCTATCTGTTTAAACATGGAAATATCTACATGGCTATCTCTATAAACATGGAAATATCTACACCGCCATCAGTATAAACATGGAAATTACTACACAGTCATCTGTATAAACATGGAAATATCTACAACGCCATCTGTATAAACATGGAAATATCTACAAAGCCATCTCTATAAACATGGAAATATCTACACTGCTATCTGAATGAACGTGGAAATAGCCCCACTGCTATCTGTACAAACATGGAAATATCTACAACGCCATCTGCAAATACATGAAAATATCTACAAAGTCATCAGTATAAATATGGAAATATCTACACCTTCATCTGTATAAACATGGAAATATCTACAAAGCCATCTGATAAACTTGGAAATATCTACACCGCTATCTCTATAAACATGGAAATACCTACACCACAATCTGTATAAACATGGGAATATCTACCACCCAATCTGTATAAACATGGAAATATCTACACCGAAATCTGTATAAACAGGGAAATATCTACACCACTATCTGTATAAATATGGAAATATCTACATCACTATCAGTATATACATGGAAATACCTCCACCGCTATCTCTATAAACAAGGAAATATCTACACCGCTATCTTTCTGAACATGGAAATATCTACACCGCTATCTGTATAAACATGGAAATATCTACACCGCTATCTGTATAAACGTGGAAATATCTACACCGCCATCTTTATAAACATGAAAATATCTACACCGCCATCTCCATAAACATGGAACTATCTACAGCGCCATCTGGTTAAAAATGGAAATATCTACACCACTATCTGTATAAACATGGAAATATCTACACTGCCATCTGTATACAGATGAAAATATCTACACCGTCAACTGTATAAACATGGAAATATCTACACCACTATCTCTATAAACATGGAAATATCTGCAGTTCCATCTGCATAAACATGGAAATATCTACACCGTTATCTGTACAAACATGGAAATATCTACAACACTATCTGTGAAAACATGGAAATATCTACACAGCTATCTGTGTAAACATGGAAATTTGTAACACACTATCTGTGTATAGATGGAAATATGTACACCGCAATCTGTGAAAATTTGGAAATATCTACACCGCTATCTCTGTAAACATGGAATTATCTACACCGCTATCTGTATAAATGTGGAAATATCTACACCGCTATCTGTATAAACGAGGAAATATCTACAGCACGATCTGTATCAACATGGAAATATCTACACCGCTATCTGTATGAACATGGAAATATCTATACCGCTATCTGTATAAACACGGAAATATCTACACCGCTATCTGTATAAATATGGAAATATCTACAACGGCATCTCTATAAACATGGAAATGCATACACCGCTATCTGTTTAAACATGGAAATATCTACATGGCTATCTCTATAAACATGGAAATATCTACACCGCCATCAGTATAAACATGGAAATTACTACACAGTCATCTGTATAAACATGGAAATATCTACACCGCTATCTGTATAAACATGGAAATATCTGCACTGCCATCTGCATAAACATGGAAATATCCACACCGCTTTCTCTATAAACATGAAAATGCCTTCACCGATACCTCTATAAACATGGAAATAGCTACAACGATATCTCTATAAACATGGAAATATCTTCACCAGTACCTGTATAAACATGGAAATCTCTAAACCGCTATCTGTAAAAACTTGGAAATATATATATCGCTATCTGTATAAACATGGAAATATGTACATCGCTATCAGTATAAACATTGAAATATCTCCACCGCTATCTCTGTAAACATGGAAATATCTACACCGCTATCTTTCTGAACATGGAAATATCTACACCGCTATCTGTATAAACATGGAAATATCTACACCGCTATCTTTATAAACGTGGAAATATCTACACCGCCAATTATATAAACATGAAAATATCTACACCGCCATCTCCATAAACTTGGAACTATCTACACCGCCATCTGGTTAAAAATGGAAATATCTACACCACTATCTGTAAACATGGAAATACCAACACCGTTATCTGTATAAACATGGAAATATCTACACCGCTATCTGTATAAACATGGAAATACCTACAACACTATCTCTATAAACATGGAAATACCTACACCGCCATCTGTATAAACATGGAATTATCTACACCGATATCTCTAAAAACATGGAAATATCTACACTGCCATCTCTATAAACATGGAAATATCTTCACCGCCATCTGCATGAACATGGAGATATCTACACGGCAAACCTCTATAAATATGCAAATATTTAAAACGCCATCCGTATAAACGTTGTAATATCTACACAGTCATCTGTATAAACATGGAAATATCTACACCGCAGTCTGTATAAACATGGAAATATCTACACCGCTATCTCTATAAACTTGGAAATATCTACACTGCCATCTGTATAAACATTGAAATATCTCCACCGCTATCTGTATAAACATGGAAATACCTCCACCGCTTTCTGTACAAACGTGGAAATACCTACACCGCTATCTGTATAAACATGGAAATATCGGCACTGCCATCTGCATAAACATGGAAATACCTGCACCGCCATCTGTATAAACATGGAAATATCTACACTTCCATATGTATAAACATGGAAATATCTACAAAGCCTTCCCTATAAACATGGAAATATCTACACTGGTATCTGTATGAACGTTTAAATAGCCACAGCGCTATCAATATAAACATGGAAATATCTACAACGCCATCTGTATAAACATGGAAATATCTACAAAGCCATCTGTATAAACATGGAAATATCTACACAGCTATCTCTGTAAACATGGAAATACCTACACCACAATCTGTATGAACATGGAAATATCTACCACACTATCTGTATAAACATGGAAATATCTACACAGAAATCTGTATAAACAGGGATATATCTACACCACTATCTGTATAAACATGGAAATATCTACATCGCTATCAGTGTATACATGGAAATACCTCCACCGCTATCTCTATAAACATGGAAATATCTACACCACTATCTTTATAAACATGGAAATATCTACACCGTTATCTGTATAAACATGGAAATATCTACAACACTATCTGTGAAAACATGGAAATATCTACACAGCTATCTGTACAAACATGGAAATACCTACACCGCTATCTGCATAAACATGGAAATATGTACATCGCTATCTGTATAAATATTGAAATATCTCCACCGCTATCTCTGTAAACATGGAAATATCTACACCGCTATCTTTCTGTACATGGAAATATCTACACCGCTATCTGTATAAACATGTAAATATCTACACCGCTATCTTTATAAACATGGAAATATCTACACCGTTACCTGTATAAACGTGGAAACATCTACAACACTATCTGTGAAAACATGGAAATATCTACACAGCTATCTGTGTAAACATGGAAATTTGTAACCCGCTATCTGCGTAAAGATAGAAATGTGTACGCCGCAATCTGTGAAAATTTGGAAATATCTACACCGCTATCTCTGTAAACATGGAATTATCTACACCGCTATCTGTATGAATGTGGAAATATCTACACCGCTATCTGTATAAACATGGAAATATCTACAGCACGATCTGTATAAGCATGGAAATACCTACACCACTATCTCTATGAACATGGAAATATCTATACCGCTATCTGTATAAGCATGGAAATATCTACTCCGCTATCTGTATGAACTTGGAAATATCAATACCGCTATCTGTATAAACACAGAAATATCTACACCGCTATCTGTATAAATATGGAAATATCTACAAGGCCATCTGTATAAGCATTGAAATGTCTACACCGCTATCTGTATAAACATGGAAATATCTACAAGGCTATCTCTATAAACATGGAAATATCTACACCGCCATCTCTATAAACATGGAAATAACTACACAGTCATCTGTATAAACATGGAAATATCTACACCGCTATCTGTATAAACATGGAAATATCTCCAATGCTATCTGTACAAACATGGAAATATCTACACCGCTATCTGTATAAACATGGAAATATCGGCACCGCCATCTGCTTAAACATGGAAATATCTACACCGTCATCTGTATAAACATGGATATATCTACACTGCCATATGTACAAACATGGAAATAGCTACAAAGCCATCTCTATAAACATGGAAATATCGACACAGCTATCTGTGTAAACATGGAAATTTGTTACCCGCTATCTGTGTAAAGATGGAAATATGTACGCCGCAATCTGTGAAAATTTGGAAATATCTACACCGCTATCTCTGTAAACATGGAATTATCTACACCGCTATCTGTATAAACATGGAAATATCTACAACGCCATCTGCAAATACATGAAAATATCTACACAGTCATCAGTATAAATATGGAAATTTCTACACCTTCATCTGTATAAACATGGAAATATCTACAAAGCCATCTGTATAAACATGGAAATATCTACACAGCTATCTCTATTAACATGGAAAATCCTACACCACAATCTGCATAAACATGGAAATATCTACCACATTCTCTGTATAAACATGGAAATATCTACAGAGAAATCTGTATAAACAGGGATATATCTACACCACTATCTGTATAAACATGGAAATATCTACATCGCTATCAGTATATACATGGAAATACCTCCACCGCTATCTCTATAAACTTGGAAATATCTACACCGCTATCTTTATAAACATGGAAATATCTACACCGTTATCTGTATAAACATGGAAATATCTACAACACTATCTGTGAAAACATGGAAATATCTACACAGCTATCTGTACAAACATGGAAATACCTACACCGCTATCAGTATAAACATGGATATATGTACATCGCTATCTGTATAAACATTGAAATATCTCCACCGCTATCTCTGTAAACATGGAAATATCTACACCGCTATCTTTCTGTACATGGAAATATCTACACCGCTATCTGTATAAACATGTAAATATCTACACCGCTATCTTTATAAACATGGAAATATCTACACCGTTATCTGTATAAACATGGAAATATCTACAACACTGTGAAAACATGGAAATATCTACACAGCTATCTGTGTAAACATAGAAATTTGTAACCTGCTATCTGTGCAAAGATGGAAATGGGTACGCCGCAATCTGTGAAAATTTGGAAATATCTACACCGCTATCTCTGTAAACATGGAATTATCTACACCGCTATCTGTATAAATGTGGAAATATCTACACCGCTATCTGTATAAACATGGAAATATCTACAGCATGATCTGTATAAGCATGGAAATACCTACACCGCTATCTCTATGAACATGGAAATATCTATACCGCTATCTGTATATGCATGGGAATATCTACACCGCTATCTCTATGAACATGGAAATATCTACACCGCTATCTGTATAAATATGGAAATATCTACATGGCCATCTCTATAAGCATTGAAATGTCTACACCGCTATCTGTATAAACATGGAAATATCTACATGGCTATCTCTATAAACATGGAAATAACTACACAGTCATCTGTATAAACATGGAAATATCTACACCGCTATCTGTATAAACATGGAAATATCTCCAATGCTATCTGTACAAACATGGAAATATCTACACCGCTATCTGTATAAACATGGAAATATCGGCACCGCCATCTGCATAAACATGGAAATATCTACACCGTCATCTGTATAAACATGGATATATCTACACTGCCATATGTACAAACATGGAAATAGCAACAAAGCCATCTCTATAAACATGGAAATATCGACACAGCTATCTGTGTAAACATGGAAATTTGTTACCCGCTATCTGTGTAAAGATGGAAATATGTACGCCGCAATCTGTGAAAATTTGGAAATATCTACACCGCTATCTCTGTAAACATGGAAGTATCTACACCGCTATCTGTATAAATGTGGAAATATCTACACCGCTATCTGTATAAACATGGAAATATCTATACCGCTATCTGTATAAACACGGAAATATCTACACCGCTATCTGTATAAATATGGAAATATCTACAAGGCCATCTCCATAAACATGGAAATGTCTACACCGCTATCTGTATAAACATTGAAATATCTACATGGCTATCTCTATAAACATGGAAATATCTACACGGCCATCTGTATAAACATGGAAATAACTACACAGTCATCTGTATAAACATGGAAATATCTACACCGCTATCTGTATAAACATGGAAATATATGCACCGCCATCTGCATAAACATGGAAATATCCACACCGCTTTCTCTATAAACATGGAAATGCCTTCACCGCTACCTCTATAAACATGGAAATATCTACAACGATATCTCTATAAACATGGAAATATCTACACCACTACCTGTATAAACATGGAAATATCTACACCGCTATCTGTATAGACTTGGAAATATATACATCGCTATCTGTATAAACATGGAAATATGTACATCGCTATCTGTATAAACATTGAAATATCTCCACCGCTATCTCTGTAAACATGGAAATATCTACACCGCAATCTTTCTGTATATGGAAATATCTACACCGCTATCTGTATAAACATGTAAATATCTACTCCGCTATCTTTATAAACATGGAAATATCTACACCGTTATCTGTATAAACATGGAAATATCTACAACACTATCTGTGAAAACATGGAAATATCTACACAGCTATCTGTGTAAACATGGAAATTTCTAACCCGCTATCTGTGTAAAGATGGAAATGTGTACGTCGCAATCTGTGAAAACTTGGAAATATCTACACCGCTATCTCTGTAAACATGGAATTATCTACACCGCTATCTGTATAAATGTGGAAATATCTACACCGCTATCTGTATAAACATGGAAATATCTACAGCACGATCTGTATAAGCATGGAAATAACTACACCGCTATCTCTATCAACATGGAAATATCTATACCGCTATCTGTATAAGCATGGAAATATCTACACCGCTATCTGTATGAACATGGAAATATCTATACCGCTATGTGTATAAACACGGAAATATCTACACCGCTATCTGTATAAATATGGAAATATCTACAAGGCCATCTCTATAAGCATTGAAATGTCTACACCGCTATCTGTATAAACATGGAAATATCTACATGGCTATCTATATAAACATGGAAATATCCACACCGCCATCGGTATAAACATGGAAATAACTACACAGTCATCTGTATAAACATGGAAATATCTACACCGCTTTCTGTATAAAGATGGAAATACCTGCACCGCCATCTGCATAAACATGGAAATATCCACACCGCTTTCTCTATAAACATGGAAAAACCTTCACCGCTACCTGTATAAACATGGAAATATCTACAACGATATCTCTATAAACATGGAAATATCTACACCACTACCTGCATAAACATGGAAATATCTACACCGCTATCTTTCTGTACATGGAAATATCTACACCGCTCTCTGTATAAACATGTAAATATCTACACCGCTATCTTTATAAACATGGAAAAATCTACACCGTTATCTGTATAAACATGGAAATATCTACAACAATATCTGTGAAAAAATGGAAATATCTACACAGCTATCTGTGTAAACATGGAAATTTGTAACCCGCTATCTGTGTAAAGATGGAAATGTGTACACCGCAATCTGTGAAAATTTGGAAATATCTACACCGCTATCTCTGGAAACATGGAATTATCTACACCGCTATCTGTATAAATGTGGAAATATCTACACCGCTATCTGTATAAACATGGAAATATCTACAGCACGATCTGTATAAGCATGGAAATACCTACACCGCTATCTCTATGAACATGGAAATATCTATACCGCTATCTGTATAAGCATGGAAATATCTACACCGCTATCTGTATGAACATGGAAATATCTATACCGCTATCTGTATAAACACGGAAATATCTACACCGCTATCTGTATAAATATGGAAATATCTACAAGGCCATCCCTATAAGCATTGAAATGTCTACACAGCTATCTGTATAAACATGGAAATATCTACATGGCTATCTCTATAAACATGGAAATATCTACACCGCCATCTGTATAAACATGGAAATAACTACACAGTCATCTGTGTAATCATGGAAATATCTACACCGCTATCTGTATAAACATGGAAATATCTCCAATGCTATCTGTACAAACATGGAAATATCTACACCGCTATCTGTATAAACATGGAAATATCGGCAACGCAATCTGCATAAACATGGAAATATTTACACCGTCATCTGTATAAACATGGAAATATCTACACTGCCATATGTACAAACATGGAAATAGCTACAAAGCCATCTCTATAAACATGGAAATATCTACACAGATATCTGTGTAAACATGGAAATTTGTAACCCGCTATCTGTGTAAAGATGGAAATATGTACGCCGCAATCTGTGAAAATTTGGAAATATCTACACCGCTATCTCTGTAAACATGGAATTATCTACACCGCTATCTGTATAAATGTGGAAATATCTACAGCACTATCTGTATAAGCATGGAAATATCTACACCGCTATCTGTATGAACATGGAAATATCTATACCGCTATCTGTATAAACACGGAAATATCTACACCGCTATCTGTATAAATATGGAAATATCTACAAGGCCATCTCTATAAACATGGAAATGTGTACACTGCTATGTGTATAAACATGGAAATATCTACATGGCTATCTATATAAACATGGAAATATCTACACCGCCATCTGTATAAACATGGAAATAACTACACAGTCATCTGTATAAACATGGAAATATCTACAACGCCATCTGTATAAACATGGAAATATCTACAAAGCCATCTCTAAAAACATGGAAATATCTACACTGCTATCTGAATGAACGTGGAAATAGCCACACCGCTATCTGTATAAACATGGAAATATCTACAATGCCATCTGCAAATACATGAAAATATCTACACTGTCATCAGTGTAAATATGGAAATATCTACACCTTCGTCTGTATAAACATGGAAATATCTACAAAGCCATCTGTATAAACATGGAAATATCTACACCGCTATCTCTATAAACATGCAAATACCTTCACCACAATCTATATAAACATGGAAATATCTACCACCCTATCTGTATATACATGGAAATATCTACACCGAAATCTGTGTAAACAGGGAAATATCTACACCACTATCTCTATAAACATAGAAATATCTACATCGGTATCAGTATATACATGTAAATTCCTCCACCGCTATCTCTATAAACATGGAAATATCTACACCGCTATCTTTATAAACATGGAAATATCTACACCGTTATCTGTATAAACATGGAAATATCTACAACAGTGTCTGTGAAAACATGGAAATATCTACACAGCTATCTGTGTAAACATGGAAATTTCTAACCCGCTATCTGTGTAAAGTTGGAAATATGTACGCCGCAATCTGTGAAAATTTGGAAATATCTACACCGCTATCTCTGTAAACATGGAATTATCTACACCGCTATCTGTATAAATGTGGAAATATCTACACTGCAATCTATATAACCATGGAAATATCTACAGCACGATCTGTATAAGCATGGAAATATCCACACCGCTATCTGTATGAACATGGAAATATCTACACCGCTATCTGTATAAACACGGAAATATCTACACCGCTATCTGTATAAATATGGAAATACCCACAACGCAATCTCTATAAACATGGAAATGTCTACACCGCTATCTGTATAAACATGGAAATAACTACACAGTCATCTGTATACACATGGAAATATCTACACCGCTATCTGTATAAACATGGAAATAGCTGCACCGCCATCTGCATAAACATGGAAATATCCACACCGTTTTCTCTATAAACATGGAAATGCCCTCACCGCTACCTCTATAACCATGGAAATATCTACAACGATATCTCTATAAACATGGAAATATCTACACCACTACCTGTATAAACATGGAAGTATCTACGCCGCTATCTGTATAAACTTGGAAATATATACATCGCTATCTGTATAAATATGGAAATATGTACATCGCTATCTGTATAAACATTGAAATATCTCCACTGCTATCTCTGTAAACATGGAAATATCCACAACGCTATCTTTCTGAACATGGAAATATCTACACAGCTATCTGTATAAACATGGAAATATCTACACCGCTATCTGTATAAACGTGGAAATACCTGCACCGCCATCTGCATAAACATGGATATATCCACACCGCTTTCTCTATAAACATGGAAATAGCTTCACCGCTACCTGTATAAACATGGAAATATCTACAACGATATCTCTATAAACTTGGAAATATCTACACCACTACCTGCATAAACATGGAAATATCTACACCGCTATCTTTCTGTACATGGAAATATCTACACCGCTCTCTGTATAAACATGTAAATATCTACACCGCTATCTTTATAAACATGGAATTATCTACACCGTTATCTGTATAAACATGGAAATATCTACAACAATATCTGTGAAAACATGGAAATATCTACACAGCTGTCTGTCTAAACATGGAAATTTGTAACCCGCTATCTGTGTAAAGATGGAAATGTGTACACCGCAATCTGTGAAAATTTGGAAATATCTACACCGCTATCTCTGGAAACATGGAATTATCTACACCGCTATCTGTATAAATGTGGAAATATCTACACCGCTATCTGTATAAACATGGAAATATCTACAGCACGATCTGTATAAGCATGGAAATACCTACACCGCTATCTCTATGAACATGGAAATATCTATACCGCTATCTGTATAAGCATGGAAATATCTACACCGCTATCTGTATGAACATGGAAATATCTATACCGCTATCTGTATAAACACGGAAATATCTACACCGCTATCTGTATAAATATGGAAATAACTACAAAGGCCATCTCTATAAGCATTGAAATGTCTACACAGCTATCTGTATAATCATGGAAATATCTACATGGCTATCTCTATAAACATGGAAATATCTACACCGCCATCTGTATAAACATGGAAATAACTACACAGTCATCTGTATAAACATGGAAATATCTACAACGCCATCTGTATAAACATGGAAATATCTACAAAGCCATCTCTAAAAACATGGAAATATCTACACTGCTATCTGAATGAACGTGGAAATAGCCACACCGCTATCTGTATAAACATGGAAATATCTACAACGCCATCTGCAAATACATGAAAATATCTTCACTGTCATCAGTATAAATATGGAAATATCTACACCTTCGTCTGTATAAACATGGAAATATCTACAAAGCCATCTGTATAAACATGGAAATATCTACACCGCTATCTCTATAAACATGCAAATACCTTCACCACAATCTATATAAACATGGAAATATCTACCACCCTATCTGTATATACATGGAAATATCTACACCGAAATCTGTGTAAACAGGGAAATATCTACACCACTATCTCTATAAACATAGAAATATCTACATCGGTATCAGTATATACATGTAAATACCTCCACCGCTATCTCTATAAACATGGAAATATCTACACCGCTATCTTTATAAACATGGAAATATCTACACCGTTATCTGTATAAACATGGAAATATCTACAACAGTGTCTGTGAAAACATGGAAATATCTACACAGCTATCTGTGTAAACATGGAAATTTCTAACCCGCTATCTGTGTAAAGTTGGAAATATGTACGCCGCAATCTGTGAAAATTTGGAAATATCTACACCGCTATCTCTGTAAACATGGAATTATCTACACCGCTATCTGTATAAATGTGGAAATATCTACACTGCAATCTATATAACCATGGAAATATCTACAGCACGATCTGTATAAGCATGGAAATATCCACACCGCTATCTGTATGAACATGGAAATATCTACACCGCTATCTGTATAAACACGGAAATATCTACACCGCTATCTGTATAAATATGGAAATACCCACAACGCAATCTCTATAAACATGGAAATGTCTACACCGCTATCTGTATAAACATGGAAATAACTACACAGTCATCTGTATACACATGGAAATATCTACACCGCTATCTGTATAAACATGGAAATAGCTGCACCGCCATCTGCATAAACATGGAAATATCCACACCGTTTTCTCTATAAACATGGAAATGCCCTCACCGCTACCTCTATAACCATGGAAATATCTACAACGATATCTCTATAAACATGGAAATATCTACACCACTACCTGTATAAACATGGAAGTATCTACGCCGCTATCTGTATAAACTTGGAAATATATACATCGCTATCTGTATAAATATGGAAATATGTACATCGCTATCTGTATAAACATTGAAATATCTCCACTGCTATCTCGGTAAACATGGAAATATCCACAACGCTATCTTTCTGAACATGGAAATATCTACACAGCTATCTGTATAAACATGGAAATATCTACACCGCTATCTGTATAAACGTGGAAATACCTGCACCGCCATCTGCATAAACATGGAAATATCCACACCGCTTTCTCTATAAACATGGAAATAGCTTCACCGCTACCTGTATAAACATGGAAATATCTACAACGATATCTCTATAAACTTGGAAATATCTACACCACTACCTGCATAAACATGGAAATATCTACACCGCTATCTTTCTGTACATGGAAATATCTACACCGCTCTCTGTATAAACATGTAAATATCTACACCGCTATCTTTATAAACATGGAAATATCTACACCGTTATCTGTATAAACATGGAAATATCTACAACAATATCTGTGAAAACATGGAAATATCTACACAGCTGTCTGTCTAAACATGGAAATTTGTAACCCGCTATCTGTGTAAAGATGGAAATGTGTACACCGCAATCTGTGAAAATTTGGAAATATCTACACCGCTATCTCTGGAAACATGGAATTATCTACACCGCTATCTGTATAAATGTGGAAATATCTACACCGCTATCTGTATAAACATGGAAATATCTACAGCACGATCTGTATAAGCATGGAAATACCTACACCGCTATCTCTATGAACATGGAAATATCTATACCGCTATCTGTATAAGCATGGAAATATCTACACCGCTATCTGTATGAACATGGAAATATCTATACCGCTATCTGTATAAACACGGAAATATCTACACCGCTATCTGTATAAATATGGAAATATCTACAAAGGCCATCTCTATAAGCATTGAAATGTCTACACAGCTATCTGTATAATCATGGAAATATCTACATGGCTATCTCTATAAACTTGGAAATATCTACACCGCCATCTGTATAAACATGGAAATAACTACACAGTCATGTGTGTAAACATGGAAATATCTACACCGCTATCTGTATAAACATGGAAATATCTCCAATGCTATCTGTACACACATGGAAATATCTACACCGCTATCTGTATAAACATGGAAATATCGGCAACGCCATCTGCATAAACATGGAAATATCTACACCGTCATCTGTATAAACATGGAAATATCTACACTGCCATATGTACAAACATGGAAATAGCTACAAAGCCATCTCTATAAACATGGAAATATCTACACAGATATCTGTGTAAACATGGAAATTTGTAACCCGCTATCTGTGTAAAGATGGAAATATGTACGCCGCAATCTGTGAAAATTTGGAAATATCTACACCGCTATCTCTGTAAACATGGAATTATCTACACCGCTATCTGTATAAATGTGGAAATATCTACACCACTATCTGTATAAACATGGAAATATCTACAGCACGATCTGTATAAGCATGGAAATATCTACACCGCTATCTGTATGAACATGGAAATATCTATACCGCTATCTGTATAAACACGGAAATATCTACACCGCTATCTGTATAAATATGGAAATATCTACAAGGCCATCTCTATAAACATGGAAATGTGTACACTGCTATGTGTATAAACATGGAAATATCTACATGGCTATCTATATAAACATAGAAATATCTACACCGCCATCTGTATAAACATGGAAATAACTACACAGTCATCTCTATAAACATGGAAATATCTACAACGCCATCTGTATAAACATGGAAATATCTACAAAGCCATCTCTAAAAACATGGAAATATCTACACTGCTATCTGAATGAACGTGGAAATAGCCACACCGCTATATGTATAAACATGGAAATATCTGCAATGCCATCTGCAAATACATGAAAATATCTACACTGTCATCAGTATAAATATGGAAATATCTACACCTTCGTCTGTATAAACATGGAAATATCTACAAAGCCATCTGTATAAACATGGAAATATCTACACCGCTATCTCTATAAACATGCAAATACCTTCACCACAATCTATATAAACATGGAAATATCTACCATCCTATCTGTATATACATGGAAATATCTACACCGAAATCTGTGTAAACAGGGAAATATCTACACCACTATCTCTATAAACATAGAAATATCTACATCGGTATCAGTATATACATGGAAATACCTCCACCGCTATCTCTATAAACATGGAAATATCTACACCGCTATCTTTATAAACATGGAAATATCTACACCGTTATCTGTATAAACATGGAAATATCTACAACAGTGTCTGTGAAAACATGGAAATAACTACACAGCTATCTGTGTAAACATGGAAATTTCTAACCCGCTATCTGTGTAAAGTTGGAAATATGTACGCCGCAATCTGTGAAAATTTGGAAATATCTACACCGCTATCTCTGTAAACATGGAATTATCTACACCGCTATCTGTATAAATGTGGAAATATCTACACTGCAATCTATATAACCATGGAAATATCTACAGCACGATCTGTATAAGCATGGAAATATCCACACCGCTATCTGTATGAACATGGAAATATCTACACCGCTATCTGTATAAACACGGAAATATCTACACCGCTATCTGTATAAATATGGAAATATCCACAACGCAATCTCTATAAACATGGAAATGTCTACACCGCTATCTGTATAAACATGGAAATAACTACACAGTCATCTGTATACACATGGAAATATCTACACCGCTATCTGTATAAACATGGAAATACCTGCACCGCCATCTGCATAAACATGGAAATATCCACACGGTTTTCTCTATAAACATGGAAATGCCCTCACCGCTACCTCTATAACCATGGAAATATCTACAACGCTATCTCTATAAACATGGAAATATCTACACCACTACCTGTATAAACATGGAAGTATCTACGCCGCTATCTTTATAAACTTGGAAATATATACATCGCTATCTGTATAAACATGGAAATATGTACATCGCTATCTGTATAAACATTGAAATATCTCCACTGCTATCTCTGTAAACATGGAAATATCCACAACGCTATCTTTCTGAACATGGAAATATCTACACAGCTATCTGTATAAACATGGAAATATCTACACTGCTATCTGTATAAACGTGGAAATACCTACACCGCCATCTCTATAAACATGAAAATATCTACACCGCCATCTCCATAAACATGGAAATATCTACACCGCAATCTGGTTAAAAAAGGAAATATCTACACCACTATCTGTATAAACATGGAAATATCTACACTGCCATCTGTATACAGATGAAAATATCTACACCGACATCTGTATGAACATGGAAATATCTACACCACTATCTATATAAACATGGAAATACCAACACCGCTATCTGTATAAACATGGAAATATCTACACCGCTATCTGTATAAACATGGAAATATCTACACCACTATCTCTATAAACATGGAAATAACTACACCGCCATCTCTATAAACATGGAATTATCTACACCGATATCTCTATAAACGTAGAAATATCTACATTGCCATCTCTATAAACATGGAAATAACTTCACCGCCATCTGCATGAACATGGAAATATCTACACGGCTATCTCTATAAATATGGAAATATTTAAACCGCCATCTGTATAAACATGGAAATATCTACACAATCATCTGTATAAACATGGAAATATCTATATCGCAGTCTGTATCAACATGGAAATATCTACACCGCTATCTGTATAAACTTGGAAATATCTACACTGCCATCTGTATAAACATTGAAATATCTCCACCGCTATCTGTATAAACATGGAAATATCTCCACCGCTATCTGTACAAACATGGGAATACCTACACCGCTATCTGTATAAACATGGAAATATCGGCACCGCCATCTGCACAAACATTGAAATATCTACACCGCCATCTGTATAAACATGGAAATATCTACACTGCCATATGTATAAACATGGAAATATCTACAAAGCCATCTCTATATACATGGAAATATCTACACTGCTATCTGTATGAACGTGGAAATAGCCACACCGCCATCTGTATAAACATGGAAATATCTAAAACGCCATCTGTATAAACATGGAAATATCTAAAAAGCCATCTGTATAAACATGGAAATATCTACACTGCTATCTGAATGAACGTGGAAATAGCCACACCGCTATCTGTATAAACATGGAAATATCTACAACGCCATCTGCAAATACATGAAAATATCTACACAGTCATCAGTATAAATATGGAAATATCTACAACTTCATCTGTATAAACATGGAAATATCTACAAAGCCATCTGTATAAACATGGAAATATCTACACCGCTATATCTATAAACATGGAAATACCTACAAAACAATCTGTATAAACATGGAAATATCTACCACCCTATCTATATAAACATGGAAATATCTACACCGTTATCTGTATAAACATGGAAATATCTACAGCGCTATCTGTGAAAACATGGAAATATCTACACAGCTATCTGTGTAAACATGGAAATTTGTAACCCGCTATCTGTGTAAAGTTGGAAATATATACACTGCAATCTGTGAAAATTTGGAAATATCTACACCGCTATCTCTGTAAACATGGAATTATCTACACCGCTATCTGCATAAATGTGGAAATATCTACACCGCTATCTGTATAAACATGGAAATATCTACAGCACGATCTGTATAAACATGTTAATATCTACACCGCTATCTGTATGAACATGGAAAATCTATACCGCTATCTGTATAAACACGGAAATATCTACACCGCTATCTGTATAAATATGGAAATATCTTCAACGCCATCTCTATAAACATGGAAATGTCTACACCGCTATCTGTATAAACATGGAAATATCTACATGGCTATCTCTATAAACATGGAAATATCTACACCGCCATCTGTATAAACATGGAAATAACTACACAGTCATCTGCATAAACATGGAAATATCTACACCGCTATCTGTATAAACATGGAAATATCTGCACCGCCATCTGCGTAAACATGGAAATATCCACACCGCTTTCTCTATAAACATGGAAATGACTTCACCGCTACCTCTATAAACATGGAAATATCTACAACGATATCTATATAAACATGGAAATAACTACACCACTATCTGTATAAACATGGAAATATCTACACCGCTATCAGTATAAACTTGGAAATATATACATCGCTATCTGTATAAACATGGAAATATGTACATCGCTATCTGTATAAACATTGAAATATCTCCACCGCTATCTCTGTAAACATGGAAATATCTACACCGCTATCTTTCTGAACATGGAAATATCTACACCGCTATATGTATAAACATGGAAATATCTACACCGCTATCTGTATAAACGTGGAAATATCTACACCGCCATCTCTATAAACATGAAAATATCTACACCGCCATCTCCATAAACATGGAACTATCTACACCGCCATCTGGTTAAAAATGGAAATATCTACACCACTATCTGTATAAACATGGAAATATCTACAACACTATCTGTATAAACATGGAAATACCAACACCGCTATGTGTAAAAACATGGAAATACCTACACCACTGTCTCTATAAACATGGAAATACCTACACCGCCATCTCTATAAACATGGAATTATCTACACCGATATCTATATAAACATAGAAATATCTACACTGCCATCTGTATAAACATGGAAATATCTTCACCGCCATCTGCATGAACATGGAAATATCTACACGGCTATCTCTATAAATATGGAAATATTTAAACCGCCATCTGTAAAAACGTTGAAATATCTACACAGTCATCTGTATAAACATGGAAATATAAACACTGCCATCTGTATAAACATTGAAATATCTCCACCGCTATCTGTATAAACATGGAAATATCTCCACCGCTATCTGGACAAACATGGAAATACCTACACCGCTATCTGTATAAACATGGAAAAATCGGCACGGCCATCTGCGTAAACATGGAAATACCTACACCGCCATCTGTATAAACATGGAAATATCTACACTGCCGTATGTATAAACAAGGAAATATCTACAAAGCCATCCCTATAAACATGGAAATATCTACACTGGTATCTGTATGAACGTGGAAATAGCCACACCGCTATCTGTATAAACATGGAAATAACTACAACGCCATCAGTATAAACATGGAAATATCTACGAAGCCATCTCTATAAACATGGAAATATCTACACTGCTATCTGAATGAACGTGGAAATAGCCAAACCGCTATCTGTATAAACATGGAAATATCTACAACGCCATCTGCAAATACATGAAAATATATACACAGTCATCAGTATAAATATGGAAATACCTACACCTTCATCTGTATAAACATGAAAATATCTACAAAGCGATCTGTATAAACATGGAAATATCTACACCGCTATCTCTATAAACATGGAAATACCTACACCACAATCTGTATAAAAATGGAAATATCTACCACCCTATCTGTATAAACATGGAAATATGTACACCGAAATCTGTATAAACAGGGATATATCTACACCACTATCTGTATAAACATGGAAATATCTACATCGCTATCATTATATACATGGAAATACCTCCACCGCTATCTCTATAAACATGGAAATATCTACACCGCTATCTGTATAAACATGGAAATATCTCCACCGCTATCTGTATAAACATGGAAATATCTCCACCGCTATCAGTATAAACATGGAAATAGTGACACCACTATCTGTATAAATATGGAAATATCTACACCGCTATCTCTATAAACATGGAAATGTCTACACCGCTATCTGTATAAACATGGAAATATCTACATGGCTGTCTCTATAAACATGGAAATATCTTCACCGCCATCTGTATAGACATGGAAATAACTACACAGTCATCTGTATAATCCTGGAAATATCTACACCACTAACTGTATAAACATGAAAATATCTACACTGCCATCTGTTTAAACATGTAAATATCTTCACAGCCATCTCTATAAACATGGAAATATCTACACCGCTATCTTTATAAACATGGAAATAGTCACACCGCTATCTGTATAAACATGGAAATAGCTACACCGCCATCTGTAAAAACATGGAAATATCTACACAGTCATCTGTATAAACATGGAAATATCTACACCTCCATCTGTAAAAACATGGAAATATCTACACTGCCATCTGTATAAACATGGAAATACCTGCACCGCAATCTGTATAAACATGGAAATATCTACACCATTATCTGTCTAAACATGGAAATATCTACACTGCCATCTGTATAAATATGTAAATATCTACACAGCCATCTCTATAAACATGGAAATATCTACACCGCTATCTCTATAAACATGGAAATAGCCCCACAGCTATCTGTATAAACATGGAAATATATACACTGCTATCTCTATAAACATGTAAATATCTCCACCGCTATCTGTATAAACATGGAAATATATCCAACGCTATCTGTATAAACATGGAAATATCTCCAACGCTATCTGTATAAACATGGAAATAGCCACACAGTTATCTGTATAAACATGGAAATGTCTACACGGCTATCTCTACAAACATGGAAATAACTCCACCGCTATCTGTATAAACATGGAAATATCTCCACCGCTATCTTCATAAACATGGAAATATCTACACTGCTATCTCTATAAATATGGAAATGTCGACACCGCTAACTGTATAAACATGGAAATATCTACATGGCTGTCTCTATAAACATGGAAATATCTTCACCGCCATCTGTATAAACATGGAAATAACTACACAGTCATCTGTATAATCCTGGAAATATCTACACCACTATCTGCATAAACATGAAAATATCTACACTGCCATCTGTATACACATGTAAATAACTACACAGCCATCTCTATAAACATGGAAATATCTGCACCGCTATCTGTATAAACATGGAAATAGCCACACCACTATCTGTATAAACATGGAAATATCTACACCGCCATCTGTAAAAACATGGAAATATCTACACAGACATCTGTATAAACATGGAAATATCTACACCTCCATCTGTATAAACATGGAAATATCTACAATGCCATCTGTATACACATGGAAATATCTCCACAGCCATCTGTATAAAAATGGAAATATCTACACCGCTATGTCTATAAACATGGAAATAACTACTCCGCAATCTGTATAAACATGGAAATATCTACACCATTATCTGTATAAACATGGAAATATCTACACTGCCATCTGTATAAATATGTAAATATCTGCACAGCCATCTCTATAAACATGGAAATACCTACACCGCTATCTGTATAAAAATTGAAATAGCCACACCGCTATCTGTATAAAGATGGAAATATCTACACCGCTATCTCTATAAACATGGAAATATCACCACCGCTATCTGTATAAACATGGAAATATCTCCTCCGCTATCTGTATAAACATGGAAATATCTACACCGCTATCTGTATAAACATGGAAATAGTGACACCGCTATTTGGATAAATATGGAAATATCTTCACCGCTATCTCTATAAACATGGAAATGTCTACACCGCTATCTGTATAAACATGGAAATATCTACATGGCTATCTCTATAAACATGGAAATATCTACACCGCCATCTGTATAAACATGGAAATACCTACACAGTCGTCTCTAGAAACCTGGAAATATCTACACCACTATTTGTATAAACATGGAAATATCTACACTGCCATCTGTATAAACATGTAAATATCTACACAGCCATCTCTATAAACATGGAAATATTTCCACCGCTATCTGTATAAACATGCAAATAGCCACACCGCTATCTGTATAAACATTGAAATATCTACACCGTCATGTGTAAAAACAGGGAAATATCTACACAGTCATCTGTATAAACATGGAACTATCTACACATCCATCTGTATAAACATGGAGATATCTACACTGCCATCTGTATACACATGGAAATATCTACACAGCCATTTGAATAAACATGGAAATATCTACACCGCTATCTCTATAAACTTGGAAATACCTACCCCGCAATCTGTATAAACATGGAAATATTTACACCATTATCTGTCTAAACTTGGAAATATCTACACTGCCATCTGTATAAATATGTAAATATCTACACAGCGTTCTCTATAAACATGGAAATATCTACACCGCTATCTGCATAAACATGGAAATATCTCCACCGCTATCTATATAAACATGGAAATACCTCCAACGCTATCTGTATAAACATGGAAATAGCCACACAGCTAGCTGTATAAACATGGAAATGTCTACACCGCTATCTCTATAATCATGGAAATATCTCCACCGCTATCTGTAAACTTGGAAATATATCCACCGCTATCTGTATAAACATGGAAATAGTGACACCGCTATCTGTATAAATATGGAAATATCTACACCGCTATCTCTATAAACATGGAAATGTCTACACCGCTATCTGTATAAACATGGAAATAACTACATGGCTGTCTCTATAAACATGGAAATATCTTCACCGCCATCTGTATAGACATGGAAATAGCTACACAGTCATCTGTATAATCCTGGAAATATCTACACCACTATCTGTATAAACATGAAAATATCTACAATGCCATCTGTTTAAACATGTAAATGCCTACACAGCCATCTCTATAAACATGGAAATATCTACACCGCTATCTTTATAAACATGGAAATCTTCACACCGCTATCTGTATAAACATGGAAATAGCTACACCGCCATCTGTAAAAACATGGAAATATCCACAGTCATCTGTATAAACATGGAAATATCTACACTGCCATCTGTATAAACATGGAAATACCTGCACCGCAATCTGTATAAACATGGAAATATCTACACCATTATCTGTCTAAACATGGAAATATCTACACTGCCATCTGTATAAATATGTAAATATCTACACAGCCATCTCTATAAACATGGAAATATCTACACCGCTATCTCTATAAACATGGAAATAGCCACACAGCTATCTGTATGAACATGGAAATATATACACTGCTATCTCTATAAACATGGCAATATCTCCACCGCTATCTGTATAAACATGGAAATATCTCCAACGCTATCTGTATAAACATGGAAATATCTCCAACGCTATCTGTATAAACATGGAAATAGCCACACAGTTATCTGTATAAACATGGAAATGTCTACACCGCTATCTCTATAAACATGGAAATATCTCCACCGCTATCTGTATAAACATGGAAATACCTCCACCGCTATCTTCATAAACATGGAAATATCTACACTGCTATCTCTATAAATATGGAAATGTCGACACCGCTAACTGTATAAACATGGAAATATCTACATGGCTGTCTCTGTAAACATGGAAATATCTTCACCGCCATCTGTATAAACATGGAAATAACTACACCGTCATCTGTATAATCCTGGAAATATCTACACCACTATCTGCATAAACATGAAAATATCTACACTTCCATCTGTATACACATGTAAATATCTACACAGCCATCTCTATAAACATGGAAATATCTGCACCGCTATCTGTATAAACATGGAAATATCTACACAGCTATCTGTATAAACATGGAAATAGTGACACCGCTAATTGGATAAATATGGAAATATCTTCACCGCTATCTCTATAAACATGGAAATGTCTACACCGCTATCTGTATAAACATGGAAATATCTACATGGCTATCTCTATAATCATGGAAATATCTACACTGCAATCTGTATAAACATGGAAATACATACACAGTCATCTGTATAAACCTGGAAATATCTACACCACTATCTGTATAAACATGGAAAAATCTACACTGACATCTGTATAAACATGTAAATATCTACACTGCCATCTCTATAAACATGGAAATATCTAAACCGCTATCAGTATAAACATGGAAATAGCCACACCGCTATCTCTATAAACATGGAAATATGTACACTGTCATCTGTATAAACATGTAAATATCTACACAACCATGTCTATAAACATGGAAATATCTACAGCGCTATCTGTATAAACATGGAAATAGCCACACCGCTATCTGTATAAACATGGAAATATCTACACCGCCATCTGTAAAAACATGGAAATATCTACACAGTCATCTGTATAAACATGGAAATATCTACACCTCCATCTGTATAAACATGGAAATATCTATACTGCCATCTGTATGCACATGGAAATATCTACACAGCCATCTGTATAAACATGTAAATATCTACACCGCTATCTCTATAAACATGGAAATAACTACAACGCAATCAGTATAAACATGGAAATAGCCACACCGCTATCTGTATAAACATGGAAATGTCTACACCGCCAACTGTATAAACATGGAAATACCTACACAGTCATCTGTATAAACATGGAAATATCTACACCACTGTCTGTACAAACATGGAAATCTCTACACTGCCATCTGTATAAACATGGAAATACCTTCACAGCCATCTCTATAAACATGGAAATATCTACAGTGCTATCTGTATAAACATGGAAATAGCCACAGCGCTATCTGTATAAACATGGAAATATCTACACCGACATGTGTAAAAATTTAAATATATCTACAGAGTCATCTGTATAAACATGGAAATACCTCCACCGCTATCTGCATAAACATGGAAATACCCACACAGCTATGTGTATAAACATGGAAATACCTACACCGCTATCTCCATAAACATGGAAATACCTACACCGCAATCTGTATGAACATGGAAATATCTACACCATTATCTGTCTAAACATGCAAATATCTACACTTCCATCTGTATAAATATGTAAATATCTACACAGCCATCTCTATAAACATGGAAATAACTACACCGCTATCAGAATAAACATGGAAATAGCCACACAGCTATCTGCATAAACATGGAAATATCTACACCGCTATCCCTATAAACATGAAAATATCTCCACCGCTATCTGTATAAACATGGAAATATCTCCACCGCTATCTGCATAAACATGGAAATATCTCCACCGCAATCTGTATAAACATGGAGTTAGTCACACCGCTATCTGTATAAATATGGAAATATCTACACCGCTATCTCTAGAAACATGGAAATGTCTACACTGCTATCTGTATAAACATCTAAATATCTACACTGCCATCTCTATAAACATGGAAATATCTAAACCGCTATCTGTATAAACATGGAATTATCTACACAGCCATCTCTATAAACATGGAAATATCTACACTGCTATCTGTATAAACATGGAAATAGCCACACCGCTATCTGTATAAACATGGAAATAGTGACACCGCTATCAGTATAAATATGGAAATATCTACACCGCTATCTCTATAAACATGGAAATGTCTACACCGCTATCTGTATAAACATGGAAATATCTACATGGCTGTCTCTATAAACATGGAAATATCTTCACCGCCATCTGTATAAATATGGAAATAACTACACAGTCATCTGTATAAACCTGGAAATATCTACACCACTATCTGTATAAACATGAAAATATCTACACTGCCATCTGTATAAACATGTAAATATCTAAACAGCCATCTCTATTATCATGGAAATATCTACACCGCTATCTGTATAAACATGGAAATAGCCACACCGCTATCTGTATAAACATGGAAATATGTACACCGCCATCTGTAAAAACATGGAAATATCTACACAGTCATCTGTATAAATATTAAAATATCTACACTTCCATCTGTATAAACATGGAAATATCTATATTGCCATCTGTATACACATGGAAATATCTAAACAGCCATCTGTATAAACATGGAAATATCTACACCGCTATCTCTATAAACATGGAAATACCTACACTGCAATCTGTATAAACATGTAAATATCTACACCATTATCTGTCTAAACATGGAAATAGCCACACTGCTATCTGTATAAACATGGAAATATATACACTGCTATCTCTATAAACATGGAAATATCTCCACCGCTATCTGTATAAACATGGAAATGTCTCCACCGCTATATGTATAAACATGGAAATATCTCCAACGCTATCTGTATAAACATGGAAATAGCCAGACAGCTATCTGTATAAACATGGACATATCTACACCGCTATCTCTATAAACATGGAAATATCTCCACCGCTATCTGTATAAACATGGAAATATCTACACCGCTATCTGTATAAACATGGAAATAGTGACACCGCTATCTGTATAAATATGGAAATATCTACACCGCTATCTCTATAAACATGGAAATGTCTACACCGCTATCTGTGTAAACAAGGAAATATCTACATGGCTGTCTCTATAAACATGGAAATATCTTCACCGCCATCTGTATAAACGTGGAAATAACTACACAGTCATCTGTATAAACCTGGAAATATCTACACCACTATCTGTATAAACATGGAAATAACTACACTGCCATCTGTATAAACATGTAAATATCTACACAGCCATCTCTATATACCTGGAAATATCTGCACTGCTATCAGTATAAACATGGAAATAGCCACACCGCTATCTGTATAAACATGGAAATGTCTACACCGCCATCTGTATAAACATGGAAATACCTACACAGTCATCTGTGTAAACATGGAAATATCTACACCTCCATCTTTATAAACATGGAAATATTTATACTGCCATCTGTATACACATGGAAATATCTACACAGCCATCTGTATAAACATGGAAATATCTACACCGCTATCTCTATAAACATGGAAATACCTACACCTCAATCTGTATAAACATGGAAATATCTACACCATTATCTGTCAAAACATGGAAATACCTACACTGCCATCTGTATAAATATGTAAATATCTACACAGCAATCTCTATAAACATGGAAATAACTACACTGCTATCTGTATGAACATGGAAATAGCCACACAGCTATCTGTATAAACGTGGAAATATATACACTGCTATCCCTATAAACATGGAAATATCTCCACCGCTATCTGCATAAACATGGAAAAATCTCCAACGCTATCTGTATAAACATGGAAATACCCACACAGCTATCTGTATAAACATGGAAATATCTACACCACTATCTCTATAAACATGGAAATAACTCCACCTCTATCTGTATAAACTTGGAAATACCTCCACCGCTATCTGTATAAAGATGGAAATAGTGACACCGCTATCTGTATACATATGGAAATATCTACACCGCTATCTCTATGAACATGGAAATGCCTACACCGCTATCTGTAAAAACATGGAAATATCTACATGGCTGTCTCTATAAACATGGAATTATCTTCACCGCCATCTGTATAAACATGGAAATAACTACACAGTCATCTGTATAAACCTGGAAATATCTACACCACTATCTGTATTAACTTGAAAATATATACACTGCCGTCTGTATAAACATGTAAATATCTACACAGCCATCTCTATAAACATGGAAATATCTACACCGCTATCTGTATAAACATGGAAATAGCCACACCGCCATCTGTATAAACATGGAAATATCTACACTGCCATCTGTAAAAACATGGAAATACCTACACAGTCATCTGTATAAACATGGAAATATCTACACCTCCATCTGTATAAAGATGGAAATATCTACACTGCCATCTGTATACACATGGAAATATCTACACAGCCATCTGTATAAACATGGAAATGTCTACACCGCTATCTGTATAAACATGGAAATAGCCACACAGCTATCTGTATAAACATGGAAATGTCTACACCGCCATCTGTGTAAACATGGAAATACCAAAAGAGTCATGTGTATAAACATGGAAATATCTACACCACTGTCTGTACAAACATGGAAATATCTACACTGCCATCTGTATAAACATGGAAATATCTACACAGCCATCTCTATAAACATGGAAATATCTACACTGCTATCTGTATAAACATGGAAATAGCCACACCGCTATCTGTATAAACAAGGAAATATCTAAACCGACATGAGTAAAAATATGAAAATATCTACACAGTCATCTGTATAAACATGGAAATATCTCCACCGCTATCTGTATAAACATGGAAATACCTACACCGCCCTCAGTATAATAATGGAAATAACTAAACAGTCATCTGTATAAATATGGAAATATGTAAACCGCTATCTGTATAAACATGGAAATATCTGTACCGCCATCTGCATAAACATGGAAATATCTACACCGCCATCTGTATAAACATGGAAATATCTCCAACGCTATCTGTATAAACATGGAAATAGCCACACAGCTATCTGTATAGACATGGAAATATCTACACCACTACCTTTATAAACATGGAAATACCTACACCGCAATCTGTATAAACATGGAATTCTCTACACCATTATCTGTCTAAACATGGAAATATCTACACGGCCATCTGTATAAATATGTAAATATCTACACAGCCATCTCTATAAACGTGGAAATATCTACACCGCTATCTGTATAAACATGGAAATAGCCAAACTGCTATCTGAATAAACATGGAAATATCTACACCACTATCTGTAAACAAGGAAAAATCTACACTGCCATCTGTATAAACATGTAAATAGCTACACAGCCATCTCTATAACCATGGAAATATCTAAACCGCTATCTCTATAAACATGGAAATAGCCACACCGCTATCTATATAAACATGGAAATATCTACACCGCCATCTGTATAAACATGGAAATAGCTACACAGTCATCTGTATAAACATGGAAATATCTACACCACTGTCTGTACAAACATGGAAATATCTACACAGCCATCTGTATAACCATGGAAATATCTACACAGCCATCTCTATAAACATGGAAATATCTACACTGCTATCTTTACAAACATGGAAATAGCCACACCGCTATCTGTATAAACATGGAAATATCCACACCGATATGTGTAAAAATTTGAAAATATCTACACAGCCATCTGTATAAACATGGAAATAACTTCACCGCCATCTGTATAAAAATGGAAATAACTACACAGTCATCTGTATAAATATGGAAATATATACACCGCTATCTGTATAAACAAGGAAACATCTGCACCGCCATCTGTATAAACATGGAAATATCTCCAACGTTATGTGTATAAACATGGAAATAGCCACACAGCTATCTGTATAAACATGGAAATATCTACACCGCTATCTCTATAAACATGGAAATATCTCCACCTCTATCTGTATAAACATGGAAATATCTCCACCGCTATCTGTACAAACATGGAAATAGTGACACCGCTATCTGTATAAGTATGGAAATATCTACACCGCTATCTCTATAAACATGGAAATGTCTACACCGCTATCTGTATAAACATGGAAATATCTACCTGGCTGTCTCTATGAACATGGAAATATCTTCACCGCCATCTGTATAAACATGGAAATAACTACACAGTCATCTGTATAAACCTGGAAATATCGACACAACTATCTGTATAAACATGGAAATATCTACACTGCCATCTGTATAAACATGTAAATATCTACACAGCCATCTCTATAAGCATGGAAATATCTACACCGCTATCTGTATAAACATGAAAATAGCCACACCGCTATCTGTAGATACATAGAAATATCTACACCGCCATCTGTAAAAACATGGAAATATCTACACAGTCATCTGTGTAAACATGGAAATATCTGCACCTCCATCTTTATAAACATGGAAATATCTATACTGCCATCTGTATACACATGGAAATACCTACACAGCCATCTGTATAAACATGGAAATATCTACACCGCTATCTCTATAAACATGGAGATAACTACACCGCAATCTGTATAAACATGGAAATATCTACACCATTATCTGTCTAAACATGGAAATATCTACACTGCCATCTGTAAAAATATGTAAATATCTACACAGCCATCTCTATAAACATGGAAATATCTACACTGCTATCTGTATAAACATGGAAATAGCCACACAGCTATCTGTATAAACATGAAAATATCTCCACAGCTATCTGTATAAACATGGAAATAGCCACACCGCTATCTCTATAAACATGGAAATATCTACACCGCCATCTGTAAAAACATGGAAATATCTACACAGTCATCTGTATAAACATGGAAATATCTACACCTCCATCTGTATAAACATGGAAATATCTACACTGACATCTGTATACACGTGGAAATATCTACACAGCCATCTGTATAAACATGGAAATATCTACACCGATATCTGTATAAACATGGAAATACCTACACCGCAATCTGTATAAACTTGGAAATATCTACACCATTATCTGACTAAACATGGAAATATCTACACTGCCATCTGTATAAATACGTAAATATCTACACAGCCATCTCTATAAACATGGAAATATCTACACCGCTATCTGTATAAACATGGAAATAGCCACGCAGATATCTGTATAAACATGGAAATATATACACTGCTATCTCTATAAACATGGGAATATCTCCACCGCTATCTGTATAAACATGAAAATATCTCCACCGCTATCTGTATAAACATGGAAATATCTCCAATGCTATCTGTATAAACATGGAAATAGCCACACAGCTATCTGTATAAACATGGAAATATCTACACCGCCATCTGTAAAAACATGGAAATATCTACACTGTCATCTGTATAAACATGGAAATATCTACACCTCCATCTGTAAAGACATGGAAATATCTATACTGCCATCTGTATACACATGAAAATAACTACACAGCAATCTGTATAAACATGGAAATATCTACACCATTATCTGTCTAAACATGGAAATATCTACACTGCAATCTGTATAAATATGTAAATATCTACACAGCCATCTCTATAAACATGGAAATATCTACACCGCTATCTGTATAAACATGGAAATAGCCACACAGCTATCTGTGTATACATGGAAATATATACAATGCTATCTCTATAAACATGGAAATATCTCCACCGCTATCTGTATAAATATGGAAATATCTCCACCGCTATCTGTATAAACATGGAAATATCTCCAACGCTATCTGTATGAACATGGAAATCGCCACACCGCTATCTGTATAAACATGGAAATGTCTACACCGCTATCTCTATAAACATGGAAATATCTCCACCGCTATCTGCATAAACATGGAAATACCTCCACCGCTATCTGTATAAACATGGAAATAGTGACACCGCTATCTGTATAATTATTGAAATATCTACACCGCTATCTCTATAAACATGGAAATGTCTACACCGCTACCTGTATAAACATGGAAATATCTACATGGCTCTCTCTATAAACATGGAAATACCTTCACCGCCATCTGTATAAACATGGTAATAACTACACAGTCATCTGTATAAACCTGGAAATATCTACACCACTATCTGTATAAACATGAAAATATCTACACTGCCATCTGTATAAACATGTAAATATCTGCACAGCCATCTCTATAAACATGGAAATATCTACACCGCTATCTGTATGAACATGGAAATAGCGACACCTCTATCTGTATAAACATGGAAATATCTACACCGCCATCTGTAAAAACATGGAAATATCTACACAGTCATCTGTATAAACATGGAAATATCTACACCTCCATCTGTATAAACATGGAAATATCTACACTGCCATCTGTATACACATGGAAATATACACACAGCCATCTGTATAAACATGGAAATATCTACACCTCCATCTGTATAAACATGGAAATATCTACACTGCCAACTGTATACACATGGAAATATCCACACAGCCATCTGTATAAACATGGAAATATCTACACCGCTATCTCTCATATATGGAAATACCTACACCGCAATCTGTATAAACATGGAAATATCTACACCATTATCTGTCTAAACATGGAAATATCTACACTGCCATCTGTATAAATATGTAAATATCTACACAGCCATCTCTATAAACATGGAAATATCTACACCGCTATCTGTATAAACATGGAAATAGCCACACAGCTATCTGTATAAACATGGAAATAACTACGCCACTATCTCTATAAACATGGAAATATCTCCACCGCTATCTGTATAAACATGGAAATATCTCCACCGCTATCTGTATAAACATGGAAATATCTCCACCGCTATCAGTATAAACATGGAAATAGTGACACCGCCATCTGTATAAATATGGAAATATCTACACCGTTATCTCTATAAACATGGAAATGTCTACACCGCGATCTATATAAACATGGAAATATCTACATGGCTATCTCAATAAACATGGAAATATCTACACCGCCATCTGTATAAACATGGAAATACCTACACAGTCATCTGTATAACCATGGAAATACCTACACAGTCGTCTGTATAAACATGGAAATATCTACACCACTGTCTGTACAAACATGGAAATATCCGCACCGCCATCTGCATAAACATGGAAATATCTTCACCGCCATCTGTATAAACATGGAAATATCTCCAACGCTATCTGTATAAACATGGATATAGCCACACAGCTATCTGTATAAACATGGAAATATCTACACCGCTATCTCTATAAACATGGATATATCTCCACCGCTATCTGTATAAATCTGGAAATATCTCCACCGCTATCTGTATAAACATGGAAATAGTGACACCGCTATCTGTATAAATAAGGAAATATTTACAGCGCTATCTCTATAAACATGGAAATGTCTACACCGCTATCTGTATAAACATGATAATATCTACACCTCCATCTGTATAAACATGGAAATATCTACACTGCCGACTGTATACACATGGAAATAACTACACAGCCATCTGTATAAACATGGAAATATCTACACTGCTATCTCTGTAAACATGGAAATACCTACACCGCAATCTGTATAAACATGGAAATATCTACACCATTATCTGTCTAAACATGGAAATATCTACACTGCCATCTGTATAAATATGTAAATATCTACACAGCCATCTCTATAAACATGGAAATATCTACACCGATATCTGTATAAACATGGAAATAGCCACACAGCTATCTGTATAAACATGGAAATATATACACTGCTATCTCTATAAACATGGAAATATCTCCACCGATATCTGTATAAACATGGAAATAACTCCACCGCTATCTGTATAAACATGGAAATATCTCCAACGCTATCTGTATAAACATGGAAATATCTCCACCGCTATCTGTATAAACATGGAAATCTCTCCACCGCTATCTGTATAAACATGGAAATAGTGACACCGCTATCTGTATAAATATGGAAATATCTACACTGCTATCTCTATAATCATGGAAATGTCTACACCGCTATCTCTATAAACATGGAAATATCTACATGGCTGTCTCTATAAACGTGGAAATATCTTCACCACTATCTGTATAGACATGGAAATAACTACACAGTCTTCTGTATAAACCTGGAAATATCTTCACCACTATCTGTATAAACATGAAAATATCTACACTGCCATCTGTATAAATATGTACATATCTACACAGCCATCTCTATAAACATGGAAATGTCTACACCGCTATCTGTATTAACATTTAAATAGCCACACCGCTATCTGTATAAACATGGAAATATCTACACCGCCATCGGTAAAAACATGGAAATATCTACACAGTCATCTGTGTAAACATGGAGTTATCTACACATCCATCTGTATAAACATGGAAATATCTACACTGACATCTGTATACACATGGAAATATCCACACAGCCATCTGTAGAAACATGGAAATATCTACACCGCTATCTCTATAAACATGGAAATACCTACACCGCAATCTGTATAAACACGGAAATATCTACACCATTATCTGTCTAAACATGGAAATATCTACACTGCCATCTGTATAAATATGTAAATATCTACACAGCCATCTCTATAAACATGGAAATAACTACACCGCTATCTGTATAAACATGGAAATAGCCACACCGCTATCTGTATAAACATGGAAATATCTACACTGCTATCTCTATAAACATGGAAATATCTCCACCGGTATCTGTATAAACATGGAAATATCTCCACCGCTATCTGTATAAACATGGAAATAGTGACACCGCTATCTGTATAAATATGGAAATACCTACACCGCTATCTCTATAAACATGGAAATGTCTACACCGCTATCTGCATAAACATGGAAATATCTACATGGCTGTCTCTATAAACATGGAAATATCTTCACCGCCATCTGCATAAACATGGAAATATCTACACAGTCATCTGTAAAAACCTGGAAATATCTACACCACTATCTGTATAAACATGAAAATATCTACACTGCCGTCTGTATAAACATGTAAATATCTACACAGCCATCTCTACAAACATGGAAATATCTACACCGCTATCTGTATGAACATGGAAATATACACACCGCTATCTGTATGAACATGGAAATATCTACACCTCCGTCTGTATAAACATGGAAATATCTACACTGCCATCTGTATACACATGGAAATATCCACACAGCCATCTGTATAAACATGGAAATATCTACACCGCTATCTCTATAAACATGGAAATACCTACACCGCAATCTGTATAAACATTGAAATATCTACACCATTATCTGTCTAAACATGGAAATATCTACACTGCCATCTGTATAAATATGTAAATATCTACACAGCCATCTCTATAAACATGGAAATATCTAGACCGCTATCTGTATAAACATGGAAATAGCCACACAGATATCTGTATAAACATGTAAATATATACACTGCTATCTCTATAAACATGGAAATATCTCCACCGCTATCTGCATAAACATGGAAATATCTCCTACGCTATCTGTATAAACATGGATATAGCCACACAGCTATTGGTATAAACATGGAAATAACTACACCGCTATCTCTATAAACATGGAAATATCTCCACCGCTATCTGTATAAACATGGAAATAGCCACACCGCTATCTGTATAAACATGGAAATATCTACACAGTCATCTGTATAAACATGGAATTATCTACAACTCCATCTGTATAAACATGGAAATATCTCCACTGCCATCTGTATACACATGGAAATACCTACACAGCCATCTGTATAAACATGGAAATATCTACACCGCTATCTCTATAAACACGGAAATACCTACAAAGCAATCTGTATAATCATGGAAATATCTACACCATGATCTGTCTAAACATGGAAATATCTGTACTGCCGTCTGTATAAATATGTAAATATCTACACAGCCATGTCTATAAACATGGAAATATCTACACCGCTATCTGTATAAACATGGAAATAGCCACACAGCTATCGGTATATACATGGAAATATATACACTGCTATCTCTATAAACATGGAAATATCTCCACCGCTATCTGTATAAATATGGAAATATCTCCACCGCTATCTGTATAAACATGGAAATATCTCCAACGCTATCTGTATGAACATGGAAATCGCCACACTGCTGTCTGTATAAACATGGAAATGTCTACACCGCTATCTCTATAAACATGGAAATATCTCCACCGCTATCTGTATAAACATGGAAATATCTCCACCGCTATCTGTATAAACAAGAAATAGTGACACCGCTATCTGTAGAAATATGGAAATATCTACACCACTATCTCTGTAAACATGGAAATGTCTACACCGCTACCTGTATAAACATGGAAATATCTACATGGCTCTCTCTATAAACATGGAAATACCTTCACCGCCATCTGTATACACATGGTAATAACTACACAGTCATCTGTATAAACCTGGAAATATCTACACCACTATCTGTATAAACATGAAAATATCTACACTGCCATCTGTATAAACATGTAAATATCTTCACAGCCATCCCTATAAACATGGAAATATCTACACCGCTATCTGTATGAACATGGAAATAACGACACCGCTATCTGTATAAACATGGAAATATCTACACCACCTTCTGTAAAAACATGGAAATATCTACACAGTCATCTGTATAAACATGGAAATATCTACACCTCCGTCTGTATAAACATGGAAATATCTACACTGCCATCTGTATACACATGGAAATATACACACAGACATCTGTATAAACATGGAAATATCTACACCTCCATCTGTATAAACATGGAAATATCTACACTGCCATCTGTATACACATGGAAATATCCACACAGCCATCTGTATAAACATGGAAATATCTACACCGCTATCTCTTTAAATATGGAAATACCTACACCGCAATCTGTATTAACATGGAAATATCTACACCATTATCTGTCTAAACATGGAAATATCTACACTGCCATCTGTATAAATATCTAAATATCTACACAGCCATCTCTATAAACATGGAAATATCTACACCGCTATCTGTATAAACATGGAAATAGCCACAGAGCTATCTGTATAAACATGGAAATAACTACGCCGCTATCTCTATAAACATGGAAATATCTCCACCGCTATCTGTATAAACATGGAAATATCTCCACCGCTATCTGTATAAACATGGAAATATCTCCACCGCTATCAGTATAAACATGGAAATAGTGACACAGCCATCTGTATAAATATGGAAATATCTACACCGCTATCTCTATAAACATGGAAATGTCTACACCGCTATCTGTATAAACATGGAAATCTCTACATGGCTATCTCAATAAACATGGAAATATCTACACCGCCATCTGTATAAACATGGAAATTCCTACACAGTCATCTGTATAGACCTGGAAATATCTACACCACTATCTGTATAAACATGGAAATATCTACACTGCCATCAGTATAAACATGTAAATATCTACACAGCCATCTCTATAAACATGGAAATATCTACACTGCTATCTGTATAAACATGGAAATAGCCACACCGCTATCTGTATAAACATGGAAATATCTACACCGACATGTGTAAAAATATGAAAATATCTACACAGTCATCTGTATAAGCATGGAAATATCTCCACCGCTATCTGTATAAACATGGAAATATCTTCACCACCATCTGTATAAAAATGGAAATAACTACACAGTCATCTGTATAAATATGGAAATATGTACACCACTATCTGTATAAACATGGAAATATCTGCACCGCCATCTGCATAAACATGGAAATATCTTCACCGCCATCTGTATAAACATGGAAATATCTCCAACGCTATCTGTATAAACATGGATATAGCCACACAGCTATCTGTATAAACATGGAAATATCTACACCGCTATCTCTATAAACACGGAAATATCTCCACCGCTATCTGTATAAACCTGGAAATATCTCCACCGCTATCTGTATAAACATGGAAATAGTGACAACGCTATCTGTATAAATAAGGAAATATTTACACCGCTATCTCTATAAACATGGAAATGTCTACACCGCTATCTGTATAAACATGGTAATATCTACACCTCCATCTGTATAAACATGGAAATATCTACACTGCCGTCTGTATACACATGGAAATAACTACACAGCCATCTGTATAAACATGGAAATATCTACACTGCTATCTCTATAAACTTGGAAATACCTACACCGCAATCTGTATAAACATGGAAATATCTACACCATTATCTGTCTAAACATGGAAATATCTACACTGCCATCTGAATAAATATGTAAATATCTACAGAGCCATCTCTATAAACATGGAAATATCTACACCGTTATCTGTATGAACATGGAAATAGCCACACCGCTCTCTGTATAAATATGGAAATATCTACACCGCCATCTGTAAAAACATGGAAATATCTACACAGTCATCTGTATACACATGGAAATATCTACACCTCCATCTGTATAAACATGGAAATATCTACACTGCCATCTGTATACACGTGGAAATATCTACACAGCCATCTGTATAAACATGGAAATACCTACACCGCTATCTGTATAAACATGGAAATACCTACACCGCAATCTGTATAAACATGGAAATATCTACACCATTATCTGTCTAAAAATGGAAATATCTACACTGCCATCAGTATAAATATGTAAATATCTACACAGCCATCTCTATAAACATGGAAATATCTACACCGCTATCTGTATAAACATGGAAATAGCCACACAGATATCTGTATAAACATGGAAATATACACACTGCTATCTCTATAAACATGGAAATATCTCCACCGAAAACTGTATAAACATCTAAATATCTCCACCGCTATCTGTATAAACATGGAAATATCTCCAACGCTATCTGTATAAACATGGAAATAGCCACACAGCTATCTGTATAAACATGGAAATATCTACACTGCTATCTCTATAAACATGGAAATATCTCCACCGCTATCTGTATAAAGATGGAAATAGCCACACCGCTATCTGTATAAACATGGAAATATCTACACCGCCATATGTAAAAACATGGAAATATCTACACAGTCATCTGTATATACATGGAAATATCTACACCTCCATCTGTATAAACCTGGAAATATCTATACTGCCATCTGTATACACATGGAAATAGCTACACCGCAATCTGTATAAACATGGAAATATCTACATCGCTATCTCTATAAACATGGAAATATCTCCATCGCTAGCTGTATAAACATGGAAATATCTCCACCTCTATCTGTATAAACATGGAAATAGTGACACCGCTATCTGTATAAATATGGAAATATCTACACCGCTATCTCTATAAACATGGAAATGTCTACACCGCTATCTGTATAAACATGGAAATATCTACATGGCTGTCTCTATAAACATCGAAATATCTTCACCGCCATCTGTATAAACATGGAAATAACTACAGAGTCATCTGTATAAACCTGGAAATATGTACACCACTATCTATATAAACATGAAAATATGTACACTGCCATCTGTATAAACATGTAAGTATCTACACAGCCATCTCTATAAACATGAAAATATCTCCACAGCTATCTGTATAAACATGGAAATAGCCACACCGCTATCTCTATAAACATGGAAATATCTACACCGCCATCTGTAAAAACATGGAAATATCTACACAGTCATCTGTATAAACATGGAAATATCTACACCTCCATCTGTATAAACATGGAAATATCTACACTGCCATCTGTATACACGTGGAAATATCTACACAGCCATCTGTATAAACATGGAAATATCTACACCGATATCTGTATAAACATGGAAATACCTACACCGCAATCTGTATAAACATGGAAATATCTTCACCGATATCTGTATAAACATCGAAATACCTACACCGCAGTCTGTATAAACTTGGAAATATCTACACCATTATCTGTCTAAACATGGAAATATCTACACTGCCATCTGTATAAATACGTAAATATCTACACAGCCATCTCTATAAACATGGAAATATCTACACCGCTATCTGTATAAACATGGAAATAGCCACGCAGATATCTGTATAAACATGGAAATATATACACTGCTATCTCTATAAACATGGGAATATCTCCACCGCTATCTGTATATTCATGGAAATATCTCCACCGCTATCTGTATAAACATGGAAATATCTCCAACGCTATCTGTATAAACATGGAAATAGCCACACAGCTATCTGTATAAACATGGAAATATCTACACCGCTATCTCTATAAACATGGAAATATCTCCACCGCTATCTGTATAAACATGGAAATAGCCACACCGCTATCTGTATAAACATGGAAATATCTACACCGCCATCTGTAAAAACATGGAAATATCTACACTGTCATCTGTATAAACATGGAAATATCTACACCTCCATCTGTAAAGACATGGAAATACCTATACTGCCATCTGTATACACATGGAAATACCTACACAGCAATCTGTATAAACATGGAAATATCTACACCATTATCTGTCTAAACATGGAAATATCTACACTGCCATCTGTATAAATATGTAAATATCTACACAGCCATCTCTATAAACATGGAAATATCTACACCGCTATCTGTATAAACATGGAAATACCCACACAGCTATCTGTATATACATGAAAATATATACAATGCTATCTCTATAAACATGGAAATATCTCCACCGCTATCTGTATAAATATGGAAATATCTCCACCGCTATCTGTATAAACATGGAAATATCTCCAACGCTATCTGTATGAACATGGAAATCGCCACACTGCTATCTGTATAAACATGGAAATGTCTACACCGCTATCTCTATAAACATGGAAATATCTCCACCGCTATCTGTATAAACATGGAAATATCTCCACCGCTATCTGTATAAACAAGAAATAGTGACACCGCTATCTGTATAAATATGGAAATATCTACACCGCTATCTCTGTAAACATGGAAATGTCTACACCGCTACCTGTATAAACATGGAAATATCTACATGGCTCTCTCTATAAACATGGAAATACCTTCACCGCCATCTGTATATACATGGTAATAACTACACAGTCATCTGTATAAACCTGGAAATATCTACACCACTATCTGTATAAACATGAAAATATCTACACTGCCATCTGTATAAACATGTAAATATCTGCACAGCCATCTCTATAAACATGGAAATATCTACACCGCTATCTGTATGAACATGGAAATAGCCACACCGCTCTCTGTATAAACATGGAAATATCTACACCGCCATCTGTAAAAACATGGAAATATCTACACAGTCATCTGTATACACATGGAAATATCTACACCTCCATCTGTATAAACATGGAAATATCTACACTGCCATCTGTATACACGTGGAAATATCTACACAGCCATCTGTATAAACATGGAAATATCTACACCGCTATCTGTATAAACATGGAAATACCTACACCGCATTCTGTATAAACATGGAAATATCTACACCATTATCTGTCTAAAAATGGAAATATCTACACTGCCATCTGTATAAATTTGTAAATATCTACACAGCCATCTCTATAAACATGGAAATATCTACACCGCTATCTGTATAAACATGGAAATAGCCACACAGATATCTGTATAAACATGGAAATATACACACTGCTATCTCTATAAACATGGAAATATCTACACCGAAAACTGTATAAACATGTAAATATCTCCACCGCTATCTGTATAAACATGGAAATATCTCCAACGCTATCTGCATAAACATGGAAATAGCCACACAGCTATCTGTATAAACATGGAAATATCTACACCGCTATCTCTATAAACATGGAAATATCTCCACCGCTATCTGTATAAAGATGGAAATAGCCACACCGCTATCTGTATAAACATGGAAATATCTACACCGCCATCTGTAAAAACATGGAAATATCTACACAGTCATCTGTATAAACATGGAAATATCTACACCTCCATCTGTATAAACCTGGAAATATCTATACTGCCATCTGTATACACATGGAAATAGCTACACCGCAATCTGTATAAACATGGAAATATCTACATCGCTATCTCTATAAACATGGAAATATCTCCATCGCTAGCTGTATAAACATGGAAATATCTCCACCTCTATCTGTATAAACATGGAAATAGTGACACCGCTATCTGTATAAATATGGAAATATCTACACCGCTATCTCTATAAACATGGAAATGTCTACACCGCTATCTGTATAAACATGGAAATATCTACATGGCTGTCTCTATAAACATCGAAATATCTTCACCGCCATCTGTATAAACATGGAAATAACTACAGAGTCATCTGTATAAACCTGGAAATATGTACACCACTATCTATATAAACATGAAAATATCTACACTGCCATCTGTATAAACATGTAAGTATCTACACAGCCATCTCTATAAACATGAAAATATCTCCACAGCTATCTGTATAAACATGGAAATAGCCACACCGCTATCTCTATAAACATGGAAATATCTACACCGCCATCTGTAAAAACATGGAAATATCTACACAGTCATCTGTATAAACATGGAAATATCTACACCTCCATCTGTATAAACATGGAAATATCTACACTGCCATCTGTATACACGTGGAAATATCTACACAGCCATCTGTATAAACTTGGATATATCTACACCTCCATCTGTAAAGACATGGAAATATCTATACTGCCATCTGTATACACATGGAAATACCTACACAGCAATCTGTATAAACATGGAAATATCTACACCATTATCTGTCTAAACATGGAAATATCTACACTGCCATCTGTATAAACATGTAAGTATCTACACAGCCATCTCTATAAACATGAAAATATCTCCACAGCTATCTGTATAAACATGGAAATAGCCACACCGCTATCTCTATAAACATGGAAATATCTACACCGCCATCTGTAAAAACATGGAAATATCTACACAGTCATCTGTATAAACATGGAAATATCTACACCTCCATCTGTATAAACATGGAAATATCTACACTGCCATCTGTATACACGTGGAAATATCTACACAGCCATCTGTATAAACATGGAAATATCTACACCGATATCTGTATAAACATGGAAATACCTACACCGCAATCTATATAAACTTGGAAATATCTACACCATTATCTGTCTAAACATGGAAATATCTACACTGCCATCTGTATCAATACGTAAATATCTACACAGCCATCTCTATAAACATGGAAATATCTACACCGCTATCTGTATAAACATGGAAATAGCCACGCAGATATCTGTATAAACATGGAAATATATACACCGCTATCTCTATAAACATGGGAATATCTCCACCGCTATCTGTATAAACATGGAAATATCTCCACCGCTATCTGTATAAACATGGAAATATCTCCAACGCTATCTGTATAAACATGGAAATAGCCACACAGCTATCTGTATAAACATGGAAATATCTACACCGCTATCTCTATAAACATGGAAATATCTCCACCGCTATCTGTATAAACATGGAAATAGCCACACCGCTATCTGTATAAACATGGAAATATCTACACCGCCATCTGTAAAAACATGGAAATATCTACACTGTCATCTGTATAAACATGGAAATATCTACACCTCCATCTGTAAAGAGATGGAAATATCTATACTGCCATCTGTATACACATGGAAATACCTACACCGCAATCTGTATAAACATGGAAATATCTACACCATTATCTGTCTAAACATGGAAATATCTACACTGCCATCTGTATAAATATGTAAATATCTACAGAGCCATCTCTATAAACATGGAAATATCTACACCGCTATCTGTATGAACATGGAAATAGCCACACCGCTCTCTGTAGAAACATGGAAATATCTACACCGCCATCTGTAAAAACATGGAAATATCTACACAGTCTTCTGTATACACATGGAAATATCTACACCTCCATCTGTATAAACATGGAAATATCTACACTGCCATCTCTATACACGTGGAAATATCTACACAGCCATCTGTATAAACATGGAAATACTTACACCGCTATCTGTATAAACATGGAAATACCTACACCGCAATCTGTATAAACATGGAAATATCTACACCATTATCTGTCTAAAAATGGAAATATCTACACTGCCCTCTGTATAAATATGTAAATATCTACACAGCCATCTCTATAAACATGGAAATATCTACACCGCTATCTGTATAAACATGGAAATAGCCACACAGATATCTGTATAAACATGGAAATATACACACTGCTATCTCTATAAACATGGAAATATCTCCACCGAAAACTGTATAAACATCTAAATATCTCCACCGCTATCTGTATAAACATGGAAATATCTCCAACGCTATCTGTATAAACATGGAATTAGCCACACAGCTATCTGTATAAACATGGAAATATCTACACCGCTATCTCTATAAACATGGAAATATCTCCACCGCTATCTGTATAAAGATGGAAATAGCCACACCGCTATCTGTATAAACATGGAAATATCTACACCGCCATCTGTAAAAACATGGAAATATCTACACAGTCATCTGTATAAACATGGAAATATCTACACCTCCATCTGTATAAACCTGGAAATATCTATACTGCCATCTGTATACACATGGAAATAGCTACACCGCAATCTGTATAAACATGGAAATATCTACATCGCTATTTCTATAAACATGGAAATATCTCCATCGCTAGCTGTATAAACATGGAAATATCTCCACCTCTATCTGTATAAACATGGAAATAGTGACACCGCTATCTGTATAAATATGGAAATATCTACACCGCTATCTCTATAAACATGGAAATGTCTACACCGCTATCTGTATAAACATGGAAATATCTACATGGCTGTCTCTATAAACATCGAAATATCTTCACCGCCATCTGTATAAACATGGAAATAACTACAGAGTCATCTGTATAAACCTGGAAATATGTACACCACTATCTATATAAACATGAAAATATCTACACTGCCATCTGTATAAACATGTAAGTATCTACACAGCCATCTCTATAAACATGAAAATATCTCCACAGCTATCTGTATAAACATGGAAATAGCCACACCGCTATCTCTATAAACATGGAAATATATACACCGCCATCTGTAAAAACATGGAAATATCTACACAGTCATCTGTATAAACATGGAAATATCTACACCGCCATCTGTAAAAACATGGAAATATCTACACTGTCATCTGTATAAACATGGAAATATCTACACCTCCATCTGTAAAGACATGGAAATATCTATACTGCCATCTGTATACACATGGAAATACCTACACAGCAATCTGTATAAACATGGAAATATCTACACCATTATCTGTCTAAACATGGAAATATCTACACTGCCATCTGTATAAATATGTAAATATCTACACCGCCATCTCTATAAACATGGAAATATCTACACCGCTATCTGTATAAACATGGAAATAGCCACACAGCTATCTGTATATACATGGAAATATATACAATGCTATCTCTATAACCATGGAAATATCTCCACCGCTATCTGTATAAATATGGAAATATCTCCACCGCTATCTGTATAAACATGCAAATATCTCCAACGCTATCTGTATGAACATGGAAATCGCCACACTGCTATCTGTATAAACATGGAAATGTCTACACCGCTATCTCTATAAACATGGAAATATCTCCACCGCTATCTGTATAAACATGGAAATATCTCCACCGCTATCTGTATAAACAAGAAATAGTGACACCGCTATCTGTATAAATATGGAAATATCTACACCACTATCTCTGTAAACATGGAAATGTCTACACCGCTACCTGTATAAACATGGAAATATCTACATGGCTCTCTCTATAAACATGGAAATAACTTCACCGCCATCTGTATATACATGGTAATAACTACACAGTCATCTGTATAAACCTGGAAATATCTACACCACTATCTGTATAAACATGAAAATATCTACACTGCCATCTGTATAAACATGTAAATATCTGCACAGCCATCTCTATAAACATGGAAATATCTACACCGCTATCTGTATGAACATGGAAATAACGACACCGCTATCTGTATAAACATGGAAATATCTACACCGCCTTCTGTAAAAACATGGAAATATCTACACAGTCATCTGTATAAACATGGAAATATCTACACCTCCGTCTGTATAAACATGGAAATATCTACACTGCCATGTGTATACACATGGAAATATACACACAGACATCTGTATAAACATGGAAATATCTACACCTCCATCTGTATAAACATGGAAATATCTACACTGCCATCTGTATACACATGGAAATATCCACACAGCCATCTGTATAAACATGGAAATATCTACACCGCTATCTCTTTAAATATGGAAATACCTACACCGCAATCTGTATAAACATGGAAATATCTACACCATTATCTGTCTAAACATGGAAATATCTACACTGCCATCTGTATAAATATGTAAATATCTACACAGCCATCTCTATAAACATGGAAATATCTACACCGCTATCTGTATAAACATGGAAATAGCCACACAGCTATCTGTATAAACATGGAAATAACTACGCCGCTATCTCTATAAACATGGAAATATCTCCCCCGCTATCTGTATAAACGTGGAAATATCTCCACCGCTATCTGTATAAACATGGAAATATCTCCACCGCTATCAGTATAAACATGGAAATAGTGACACAGCCATCTGTATAAATATGTAAATATCTACACCGCCATCTCTATAAACATGGAAATATCTACACCGCTATCTGTATAAACATGGAAATAGCCACACAGCTATCTGTATATACATGGAAATATATACAATGCTATCTCTATAACCATGGAAATATCTCCACCGCTATCTGTATAAATATGGAAATATCTCCACCGCTATCTGTATAAACATGCAAATATCTCCAACGCTATCTGTATGAACATGGAAATCGCCACACTGCTATCTGTATAAACATGGAAATGTCTACACCGCTATCTCTATAAACATGGAAATATCTCCACCGCTATCTGTATAAACATGGAAATATCTCCACCGCTATCTGTATAAACAAGAAATAGTGACACCGCTATCTGTATAAATATGGAAATATCTACACCACTATCTCTGTAAACATGGAAATGTCTACACCGCTACCTGTATAAACATGGAAATATCTACATGGCTCTCTCTATAAACATGGAAATAACTTCACCGCCATCTGTATATACATGGTAATAAATACACAGTCATCTGTATAAACCTGGAAATATCTACACCACTATCTGTATAAACATGAAAATATCTACACTGCCATCTGTATAAACATGTAAATATCTGCACAGCCATCTCTATAAACATGGAAATATCTACACCGCTATCTGTATGAACATGGAAATAACGACACCGCTATCTGTATAAACATGGAAATATCTACACCGCCTTCTGTAAAAACATGGAAATATCTACACAGTCATCTGTATAAACATGGAAATATCTACACCTCCGTCTGTATAAACATGGAAATATCTACACTGCCATGTGTATACACATGGAAATATACACACAGACATCTGTATAAACATGGAAATATCTACACCTCCATCTGTATAAACATGGAAATATCTACACTGCCATCTGTATACACATGGAAATATCCACACAGCCATCTGTATAAACATGGAAATATCTACACCGCTATCTCTTTAAATATGGAAATACCTACACCGCAATCTGTATAAACATGGAAATATCTACACCATTATCTGTCTAAACATGGAAATATCTACACTGCCATCTGTATAAATATGTAAATATCTACACAGCCATCTCTATAAACATGGAAATATCTACACCGCTATCTGTATAAACATGGAAATAGCCACACAGCTATCTGTATAAACATGGAAATAACTACGCCGCTATCTCTATAAACATGGAAATATCTCCCCCGCTATCTGTATAAACATGGAAATATCTCCACCGCTATCTGTATAAACATGGAAATATCTCCACCGCTATCAGTATAAACATGGAAATAGTGACACAGCCATCTGTATAAATATGGAAATATCTACACCGCTATCTCTATAAACATGGAAATGTCTACACCTCCATCTGTATAAACATGGAAATATCTACACTGCCATCTGTATACACGTGGAAATATCTACACAGCCATCTGTATAAACTTGGATATATCTACACCTCCATCTGTAAAGACATGGAAATATCTATACTGCCATCTGTATACACATGGAAATACCTACACAGCAATCTGTATAAACATGGAAATATCTACACCATTATCTGTCTAAACATGGAAATATCTACACTGCCATCTGTATAAACATGTAAGTATCTACACAGCCATCTCTATAAACATGAAAATATCTCCACAGCTATCTGTATAAACATGGAAATAGCCACACCGCTATCTCTATAAACATGGAAATATCTACACCGCCATCTGTAAAAACATGGAAATATCTACACCGATATCTGTATAAACATGGAAATACCTACACCGCAATCTATATAAACTTGGAAATATCTACACCATTATCTGTCTAAACATGGAAATATCTACACTGCCATCTGTATCAATACGTAAATATCTACACAGCCATCTCTATAAACATGGAAATATCTACACCGCTATCTGTATAAACATGGAAATAGCCACGCAGATATCTGTATAAACATGGAAATATATACACCGCTATCTCTATAAACATGGGAATATCTCCACCGCTATCTGTACAAACATGGAAATATCTCCACCGCTATCTGTATAAACATGGAAATATCTCCAACGCTATCTGTATAAACATGGAAATAGCCACACAGCTATCTGTATAAACATGGAAATATCTACACCGCTATCTCTATAAACATGGAAATATCTCCACCGCTATCTGTATAAACATGGAAATAGCCACACCGCTATCTGTATAAACATGGAAATATCTACACCGCCATCTGTAAAAACATGGAAATATCTACACTGTCATCTGTATAAACATGGAAATATCTACACCTCCATCTGTAAAGAGATGGAAATATCTATACTGCCATCTGTATACACATGGAAATACCTACACCGCAATCTGTATAAACATGGAAATATCTACACCATTATCTGTCTAAACATGGAAATATCTACACTGCCATCTGTATAAATATGTAAATATCTACAGAGCCATCTCTATAAACATGGAAATATCTACACCGCTATCTGTATGAACATGGAAATAGCCACACCGCTCTCTGTATAAACATGGAAATATCTACACCGCCATCTGTAAAAACATGGAAATATCTACACAGTCATCTGTATACACATGGAAATATCTACACCTCCATCTGTATAAACATGGAAATATCTACACTGCCATCTCTATACACGTGGAAATATCTACACAGCCATCTGTATAAACATGGAAATACCTACACCGCTATCTGTATAAACATGGAAATACCTACACCGCAATCTGTATAAACATGGAAATATCTACACCATTATCTGTCTAAAAATGGAAATATCTACACTGCCCTCTGTATAAATATGTAAATATCTACACAGCCATCTCTATAAACATGGAAATATCTACACCGCTATCTGTATAAACATGGAAATAGCCACACAGATATCTGTATAAACATGGAAATATACACACTGCTATCTCTATAAACATGGAAATATCTCCACCGAAAACTGTATAAACATCTAAATATCTCCACCGCTATCTGTATAAACATGGAAATATCTCCAACGCTATCTGTATAAACATGGAATTAGCCACACAGCTATCTGTATAAACATGGAAATATCTACACCGCTATCTCTATAAACATGGAAATATCTCCACCTCTATCTGTATAAAGATGGAAATAGCCACACCGCTATCTGTATAAACATGGAAATATCTACACCGCCATCTGTAAAAACATGGAAATATCTACACAGTCATCTGTATAAACATGGAAATATCTACACCTCCATCTGTATAAACCTGGAAATATCTATACTGCCATCTGTATACACATGGAAATAGCTACACCGCAATCTGTATAAACATGGAAATATCTACATCGCTATTTCTATAAACATGGAAATATCTCCATCGCTAGCTGTATAAACATGGAAATATCTCCACCTCTATCTGTATAAACATGGAAATAGTGACACCGCTATCTGTATAAATATGGAAATATCTACACCGCTATCTCTATAAACATGGAAATGTCTACACCGCTATCTGTATAAACATGGAAATATCTACATGGCTGTCTCTATAAACTTCGAAATATCTTCACCGCCATCTGTATAAACATGGAAATAACTACAGAGTCATCTGTATAAACCTGGAAATATGTACACCACTATCTATATAAACATGAAAATATCTACACTGCCATCTGTATAAACATGTAAGTATCTACACAGCCATCTCTATAAACATGAAAATATCTCCACAGCTATCTGTATAAACATGGAAATAGCCACACCGCTATCTCTATAAACATGGAAATATATACACCGCCATCTGTAAAAACATGGAAATATCTACACAGTCATCTGTATAAACATGGAAATATCTACACCGCCATCTGTAAAAACATGGAAATATCTACACTGTCATCTGTATAAACATGGAAATATCTACACCTCCATCTGTAAAGACATGGAAATATCTATACTGCCATCTGTATACACATGGAAATACCTACACAGCAATCTGTATAAACATGGAAATATCTACACCATTATCTGTCTAAACATGGAAATATCTACACTGCCATCTGTATAAATATGTAAATATCTACACCGCCATCTCTATAAACATGGAAATATCTACACCGCTATCTGTATAAACATGGAAATAGCCACACAGCTATCTGTATATACATGGAAATATATACAATGCTATCTCTATAACCATGGAAATATCTCCACCGCTATCTGTATAAATATGGAAATATCTCCACCGCTATCTGTATAAACATGCAAATATCTCCAACGCTATCTGTATGAACATGGAAATCGCCACACTGCTATCTGTATAAACATGGAAATGTCTACACCGCTATCTCTATAAACATGGAAATATCTCCACCGCTATCTGTATAAACATGGAAATATCTCCACCGCTATCTGTATAAACAAGAAATAGTGACACCGCTATCTGTATAAATATGGAAATATCTACACCACTATCTCTGTAAACATGGAAATGTCTACACCGCTACCTGTATAAACATGGAAATATCTACATGGCTCTCTCTATAAACATGGAAATAACTTCACCGCCATCTGTATATACATGGTAATAACTACACAGTCATCTGTATAAACCTGGAAATATCTACACCACTATCTGTATAAACATGAAAATATCTACACTGCCATCTGTATAAACATGTAAATATCTGCACAGCCATCTCTATAAACATGGAAATATCTACACCGCTATCTGTATGAACATGGAAATAACGACACCGCTATCTGTATAAACATGGAAATATCTACACCGCCTTCTGTAAAAACATGGAAATATCTACACAGTCATCTGTATAAACATGGAAATATCTACACCTCCGTCTGTATAAACATGGAAATATCTACACTGCCATGTGTATACACATGGAAATATACACACAGACATCTGTATAAACATGGAAATATCTACACCTCCATCTGTATAAACATGGAAATATCTACACTGCCATCTGTATACACATGGAAATATCCACACAGCCATCTGTATAAACATGGAAATATCTACACCGCTATCTCTTTAAATATGGAAATACCTACACCGCAATCTGTATAAACATGGAAATATCTACACCATTATCTGTCTAAACATGGAAATATCTACACTGCCATCTGTATAAATATGTAAATATCTACACAGCCATCTCTATAAACATGGAAATATCTACACCGCTATCTGTATAAACATGGAAATAGCCACACAGCTATCTGTATAAACATGGAAATAACTACGCCGCTATCTCTATAAACATGGAAATATCTCCCCCGCTATCTGTATAAACATGGAAATATCTCCACCGCTATCTGTATAAACATGGAAATATCTCCACCGCTATCAGTATAAACATGGAAATAGTGACACAGCCATCTGTATAAATATGGAAATATCTACACCGCTATCTCTATAAACATGGAAATGTCTACACCTCCATCTGTATAAACATGGAAATATCTACACTGCCATCTGTATACACGTGGAAATATCTACACAGCCATCTGTATAAACTTGGATATATCTACACCTCCATCTGTAAAGACATGGAAATATCTATACTGCCATCTGTATACACATGGAAATACCTACACAGCAATCTGTATAAACATGGAAATATCTACACCATTATCTGTCTAAACATGGAAATATCTACACTGCCATCTGTATAAACATGTAAGTATCTACACAGCCATCTCTATAAACATGAAAATATCTCCACAGCTATCTGTATAAACATGGAAATAGCCACACCGCTATCTCTATAAACATGGAAATATCTACACCGCCATCTGTAAAAACATGGAAATATCTACACAGTCATCTGTATAAACATGGAAATATCTACACCTCCATCTGTATAAACATGGAAATATCTACACTGCCATCTGTATACACGTGGAAATATCTACACAGCCATCTGTATAAACATGGAAATATCTACACCGATATCTGTATAAACATGGAAATACCTACACCGCAATCTATATAAACTTGGAAATATCTACACCATTATCTGTCTAAACATGGAAATATCTACACTGCCATCTGTATCAATACGTAAATATCTACACAGCCATCTCTATAAACATGGAAATATCTACACCGCTATCTGTATAAACATGGAAATAGCCACGCAGATATCTGTATAAACATGGAAATATATACACCGCTATCTCTATAAACATGGGAATATCTCCACCGCTATCTGTATAAACATGGAAATATCTCCACCGCTATCTGTATAAACATGGAAATATCTCCAACGCTATCTGTATAAACATGGAAATAGCCACACAGCTATCTGTATAAACATGGAAATATCTACACCGCTATCTCTATAAACATGGAAATATCTCCACCGCTATCTGTATAAACATGGAAATAGCCACACCGCTATCTGTATAAACATGGAAATATCTACACCGCCATCTGTAAAAACATGGAAATATCTACACTGTCATCTGTATAAACATGGAAATATCTACACCTCCATCTGTAAAGAGATGGAAATATCTATACTGCCATCTGTATACACATGGAAATACCTACACCGCAATCTGTATAAACATGGAAATATCTACACCATTATCTGTCTAAACATGGAAATATCTACACTGCCATCTGTATAAATATGTAAATATCTACAGAGCCATCTCTATAAACATGGAAATATCTACACCGCTATCTGTATGAACATGGAAATAGCCACACCGCTCTCTGTATAAACATGGAAATATCTACACCGCCATCTGTAAAAACATGGAAATATCTACACAGTCATCTGTATACACATGGAAATATCTACACCTCCATCTGTATAAACATGGAAATATCTACACTGCCATCTCTATAAACGTGGAAATATCTACACAGCCATCTGTATAAACATGGAAATACCTACACCGCTATCTGTATAAACATGGAAATACCTACACCGCAATCTGTATAAACATGGAAATATCTACACCATTATCTGTCTAAAAATGGAAATATCTACACTGCCCTCTGTATAAATATGTAAATATCTACACAGCCATCTCTATAAACATGGAAATATCTACACCGCTATCTGTATAAACATGGAAATAGCCACACAGATATCTGTATAAACATGGAAATATACACACTGCTATCTCTATAAACATGGAAATATCTCCACCGAAAACTGTATAAACATCTAAATATCTCCACCGCTATCTGTATAAACATGGAAATATCTCCAACGCTATCTGTATAAACATGGAATTAGCCACACAGCTATCTGTATAAACATGGAAATATCTACACCGCTATCTCTATAAACATGGAAATATCTCCACCGCTATCTGTATAAAGATGGAAATAGCCACACCGCTATCTGTATAAACATGGAAATATCTACACCGCCATCTGTAAAAACATGGAAATATCTACACAGTCATCTGTATAAACATGGAAATATCTACACCTCCATCTGTATAAACCTGGAAATATCTATACAGCCATCTGTATACACATGGAAATAGCTACACCGCAATCTGTATAAACATGGAAATATCTACATCGCTATTTCTATAAACATGGAAATATCTCCATCGCTAGCTGTATAAACATGGAAATATCTCCACCTCTATCTGTATAAACATGGAAATAGTGACACCGCTATCTGTATAAATATGGAAATATCTACACCGCTATCTCTATAAACATGGAAATGTCTACACCGCTATCTGTATAAACATGGAAATATCTACATGGCTGTCTCTATAAACATCGAAATATCTTCACCGCCATCTGTATAAACATGGAAATAACTACAGAGTCATCTGTATAAACCTGGAAATATGTACACCACTATCTATATAAACATGAAAATATCTACACTGCCATCTGTATAAACATGTAAGTATCTACACAGCCATCTCTATAAAAATGAAAATATCTCCACAGCTATCTGTATAAACATGGAAATAGCCACACCGCTATCTCTATAAACATGGAAATATATACACCGCCATCTGTAAAAACATGGAAATATCTACACAGTCATCTGTATAAACATGGAAATATCTACACCGCCATCTGTAAAAACATGGAAATATCTACACTGTCATCTGTATAAACATGGAAATATCTACACCTCCATCTGTAAAGACATGGAAATATCTATACTGCCATCTGTATACACATGGAAATACCTACACAGCAATCTGTATAAACATGGAAATATCTACACCATTATCTGTCTAAACATGGAAATATCTACACTGCCATCTGTATAAATATGTAAATATCTACACCGCCATCTCTATAAACATGGAAATATCTACACCGCTATCTGTATAAACATGGAAATAGCCACACAGCTATCTGTATATACATGGAAATATATACAATGCTATCTCTATAACCATGGAAATATCTCCACCGCTATCTGTATAAATATGGAAATATCTCCACCGCTATCTGTATAAACATGCAAATATCTCCAACGCTATCTGTATGAACATGGAAATCGCCACACTGCTATCTGTATAAACATGGAAATGTCTACACCGCTATCTCTATAAACATGGAAATATCTCCACCGCTATCTGTATAAACATGGAAATATCTCCACCGCTATCTGTATAAACAAGAAATAGTGACACCGCTATCTGTATAAATATGGAAATATCTACACCACTATCTCTGTAAACATGGAAATGTCTACACCGCTACCTGTATAAACATGGAAATATCTACATGGCTCTCTCTATAAACATGGAAATAACTTCACCGCCATCTGTATATACATGGTAATAACTACACAGTCATCTGTATAAACCTGGAAATATCTACACCACTATCTGTATAAACATGAAAATATCTACACTGCCATCTGTATAAACATGTAAATATCTGCACAGCCATCTCTATAAACATGGAAATATCTACACCGCTATCTGTATGAACATGGAAATAACGACACCGCTATCTGTATAAACATGGAAATATCTACACCGCCTTCTGTAAAAACATGGAAATATCTACACAGTCATCTGTATAAACATGGAAATATCTACACCTCCGTCTGTATAAACATGGAAATATCTACACTGCCATGTGTATACACATGGAAATATACACACAGACATCTGTATAAACATGGAAATATCTACACCTCCATCTGTATAAACATGGAAATATCTACACTGCCATCTGTATACACATGGAAATATCCACACAGCCATCTGTATAAACATGGAAATATCTACACCGCTATCTCTTTAAATATGGAAATACCTACACCGCAATCTGTATAAACATGGAAATATCTACACCATTATCTGTCTAAACATGGAAATATCTACACTGCCATCTGTATAAATATGTAAATATCTACACAGCCATCTCTATAAACATGGAAATATCTACACCGCTATCTGTATAAACATGGAAATAGCCACACAGCTATCTGTATAAACATGGAAATAACTACGCCGCTATCTCTATAAACATGGAAATATCTCCCCCGCTATCTGTATAAACATGGAAATATCTCCACCGCTATCTGTATAAACATGGAAATATCTCCACCGCTATCAGTATAAACATGGAAATAGTGACACAGCCATCTGTATAAATATGGAAATATCTACACCGCTATCTCTATAAACATGGAAATGTCTACACCGCTATCTGTATAAACATGGAAATATCTACATGGCTATCTCAATAAACATGGAAATATCTACACCGCCATCTGTATAAACATGGAAATACCTACACAGTCATCTGTATAGACCTGGAAATATCTACACCACTATCTGTATAAACATGGAAATATCTACACTGACATCAGTATAAACATGTAAATATCTACACAGCCATCTCTATAAACATGGAAATATCTACACTGCTATCTGTATAAACATGGAAATAGCCACACCGCTATCTGTATAAACATGGAAATATCTACACCGACATGTGTAAAAATATGAAAATATCTACACAGTCATCTGTATAAGCATGGAAATATCTCCACCGCTATCTGTATAAACATGGAAATATCTTCACCACCATCTGTATAAAAATGGAAATAACTACACAGTCATCTGTATAAATATGGAAATATGTACACCACTATCTGTATAAACATGGAAATATCTGCACCGCCATCTGCATAAACATGGAAATATCTTCACCGCCATCTGTATAAACATGGAAATATCTCCAACGCTATCTGTATAAACATGGATATATCCACACAGCTATCTGTATAAACATGGAAATATCTACACCGCTATCTCTATAAACACGGAAATATCTCCACCGCTATCTGTATAAACCTGGAAATATCTCCACCGCTATCTGTATAAACATGGAAATAGTGACACCGCTATCTGTATAAATAAGGAAATATTTACACCGCTATCTCTATAAACATGGAAATGTCTACACCGCTATCTGTATAAACATGGTAATATCTACACCTCCATCTGTATAAACATGGAAATATCTACACTGCCGTCTGTATACACATGGAAATAACTACACAGCCATCTGTATAAACATGGAAATATCTACACTGCTATCTCTATAAACTTGGAAATATCTACACCTCAATCTGTATAAACATGGAAATATCTACACCATTATCTGTCTAAACATGGAAATATCTACACTGCCATCTGTATAAATATGTAAATATCTACAGAGCCATCTCTATAAACATGGAAATATCTCCACCGCTATCTGTATAAACATGGAAATAGTGACACCGCTATCTGTATACATAAGGAAATATCTACACCGCTATCTCTGTAAACATGGAAATGTATACACCGCTATCTGTGAAAACATGGAAATATCTACATGGCTGTCTCTATAAACATGGAAATATCTTCACCGCCATCTGTATAAACATGGAAATAACTACACAGTCATCTGCATAAACCTGGAAATATCTACACCACTATCTGTAAACATGAAAATATCTACACTGCCATCTGTATAAACATGTAAATATCTACACAGCCATCTCCATAAACATGGAAATATCTACACCGCTATCTGTATAAACATGGAAATAGCCACACCGCTATCTGTATAAACATGGAAATATCTACACCGCCATCTGTAAAAACATGGAAATATCTACACAGTCATCTGTATAAACATGGAAATATCAACACCTCCATCTTTATAAACATGGAAATATCTATACTGCCATCTGTATACACATGGAAATATCTACACAGCCATCTGTATAAACATGGAAATATCTACACCATTATCTGTCTAAACCTGGAAATATCTACACTGCCATCTATGTAAATTTGTAAATATCTACACAGCCATCTCTATAAACATGGAAATATCTACACCGCTATCTGTATAAACAGGGAAATAGCCACACAGCTATTTGTATAAACATGGAAATATATACACTGCTATGTCTATAAACATGGAAATATCTCCAACGCTATCTGTATAAACATGGAAATATCTCCACCGCTATCTCTATAAAAATGGAAATATCTCCAACGCTATCTGCATAAACATGGAAATAGCCACACAACTATCTGTATAATCATGGAAATATCTACACCGCTATCTCTATAAACATGGAAATACCTACACCGCAATCTGTATAAACATGGAAATATCTACACCATTATCTGTCTAAACATGGAAATACCTACACTGCCATCTGTATAAATATGTAAATATCTACACATCCATCTCTATAAACATGAAAATATCTACACCGCTATCTGTATAAACATGGAAATAGCCACACAGCTATCTGTATATACATGGAAATATATACACTGCTATATCTATAAACATGGAAATATCACCACCGCTATCTCTATAAACATGGAAATATCTCCCCCGCTACCTGTATAAACATGGAAATATCTCAGGCGCTATCTGTATGAACATGGAAATCGCCACACAGCTATCTCTATAAACATGGAAATATCTACACCGCTATCTCTATAAACATGGAAATACCTCCACCGCTATCTGCATAAACATGGAAATATCTCCACCGCCATCTGTATAAACATGTAAATATCTACACATCCATCTCTATAAACATGGAAATATCTATGCCGCTATCTGTATAAACATGGAAATAGCCACACCGCTATCTGTATAAACATGGAAATATCTACACCGCCATCTGTATAAACATGGAAATATCTACGCCACTATCTGTATAAACATGGAAATAGGCACACCGCTATCTGTATAAACATGGAAAAATCTACACCGCCATCTGTATAAACATGGAAATACCTACACAGTCATCTGTGTAAACATGGAAATAGTGACACCGCTATCTCTATAAACATGGAAACATCTACACCGCTACCTCTATAAACTTGGAAATGTCTACACCGCTATCTGTATAAACATGGAAATATCTACACAGCCATCTCTATAAACATGGAAATATCCTCACCGCCATCTGTATAAACTGGGAAATAACTGCACAGACATCTATATAAACCTGGGAATATCTACACCACTATCTGTATAAACATGAAAATATCTACACTGCCATCTGTATAAACATGTAAATAAATACACAGACATCTCTATAAACATGGAAATATCTACACCGCTATCTGTATGAACATGGAAATAGCCACACCGCTATCTGTATTAACATGGAAATATCTACACCGCCATCTGTAAAACATGGAAATATCTACACAGTCATCTGTATAAACATGGAAATATCTACACCTCCATCTGTATAAACATGGAAATATCTACACTGCCATCTGTATACACATGGATATATCCACACAGCCATCTGTATAAACATGGAAATATCTACACCGCTATCTCTATAAACATGGAAATACCTACACCGCAATCAATATTAACATGGAAATATTTACACCATTATCTGTCTAAACATGGAAATATCTACACTGCCATCTGTATAAGTTTGTAAATATCTACACAGCCATCTCTATAAACATGGAAATATCTACACCGCTCTCTGTATAAACATGGAAATAGCCACACCGCTATCTGTATAAACATGGAAATATCTACACCGCCATCTGTAAAAACATGGAAATACCTACACAGTCATCTGTATCAACATGGAAATATCTACACCTCCATCTGTATAAACATGGAAATATCTACACTGCCATCTGTATCAATATGTAAATACCTACACAGCCATCTCTATAAACATGGAAATATGTACACCGCTATCTGTATAAACATGGAAATAGCCACACAGCTATCTGTATAAACATGGAAATATCTACACCGCTATCTCTATAAACATGGAAATATCTGCACCGCTATCTGTATAAACATGGATATATCTCCACTGCTATCTGTATAAACATGGAAATATCTACACCGCTATCTGTATAAACATGGAAATAGTGACACCGCTATCTGTATAAATATGGAAATATCTACACCGCTATCTCTATAATCATGGAAATGTCTACACCTCTATCTGTATAAACATGGAAATATCTACATGGCTTTCTCTATAAACATGGAAATATCTACACCACCATCTGTATAAACATGGAAATACCTACACAGTCATCTGTATAAACCTGGAAATATCTACACCACTATCTGTATAAACATGGAAATATCTACACTGCCATCTGTATAAACATGTAAATATCTACACATCCATCTCTATAAACATGGAAATATCTACGCCGCTATCTGTATAAACATGGAAATAGCCACACCGCTATCTGTATAAACATGGAAATATCTACACAGCCATCTGTATAAACATGGAAATACCTACACAGTCATCTGTATAAACATGGAAATATCTACACCACTGTCTGCACAAACATGGAAATATCTACACTGCCATCTGTATAAACATGGAAATATCTTCACAGCCATCTCTATAAACATGGAAATATCTTCACTGCTATCTGTATAAACATGGAAATAGCCACACCGCCATCTGTATAAACACGGAAATATCTACACCGACATGTGTAAAAATATGAAAATATCTACACAGTCATCTGTATAAACATGGAAATATCTCCACCGCTATCTGTATAAACATGGAAATATCTACACCGCCATCTGTAAAAACATGGAAATATCTACACAGTCATCTGTATAAACATGGAAATATCTACACCTCCATCTTTATAAACATGGAAATATCTATACTGCCATCTGTATACACATGGAAATATCTACACAGCCATCTGTATAAACATGGAAATATCTACACCATTATCTGTCTAAACATGGAAATATCTACACTGCCATCTATATAAATATGTAAATATCTACACAGCCATCTCTATAAACATGGAAATATCTACACCGCTATCTGTTTAAACAGGAAAATAGCCACGCAGCTATTTGTATAAACATGGAAATATATACACTTCTATCTCTATAAACATGGAAATATCTCCACCGCTATCTGTATAAACATGGAAATATCTCCACCGCCATCTGTATAAACATGTAAATATCTACACATCCATCTCTATAAACATGGAAATATCTACGCCGCTATCAGTATAAACATGGAAATAGCCACACCGCTATCTGTATAAACATGGAAATATCTACACCGCCATCTGTATAAACATGGAAATACCTACACAGTCATCTGTATAAACATGGAAATATCTACACTGCCATCTGTATACACATGGAAATATCTATACAGCCATCTGTATAATCATGGAAATACCTACACCGCTATCTCTATAAACATGGAAATACCTACGTCGCAATCTGTATAAACATGGAAATATCTACACCATTATCTGTCTAAACATGGAAATATCTACACTGCCATCTGTATAAATATGTAAATATCTACACAGCCATCTCTATAAACATGGAAATATCTACACCGCTATCTGTATAAACATGGAAATAGCCACACAGCTATCTGTATAAACATGTTAATATATACACTGCTAACTCTATAAACATGGAAATATCTCCACCGCTATCTGTATAAACATGGAAATATCTCCACCGCTATCTGTATAAACATGGAAATATCGCCAACGCTATCTGTATGAACATGGAAATCGCCACACAGCTATCTGTATAATCATGGAAATGTCTACACCGCTATCTCTATAAACATGGAAATATCTCCACCGCAATCTGTATAAACATGGAAATATCTCCACCGCTATCTGTGTAAACATGGAAATAGTGACACCGCTATCTGTGTAAACATGGAAATAGTGACACCGCTATCTCTATAAACATGGAAACATCTACACCGCTATCTCTATAAACTTGGAAATGTCTACACCGCTATCTGTATAAACATGGAAATATCTACACAGCCATCTCTATAAACATGGAAATATCCTCACCGCCATCTGTATAAACTGGGAAATAACTACACAGTCATCTGTATAAACCTGGGAATATCTACACCACTATCTGTATAAACATGAAAATATCTACACTGCCATCTGTATAAACATGTAAATAAATACACAGACATCTCTATAAACATGGAAATATCTACACCGCTATCTGTATGAACATGGAAATAGCCACACCGCTATCTGTATTAACATGGAAATATCTACACCGCCATCTGTAAAACATGGAAATATCTACACAGTCATCTGTATAAACATGGAAATATCTACACCTCCATCTGTATAAACATGGAAATATCTACACTGCCATCTGTATACACATGGATATATCCACACAGCCATCTGTATAAACATGGAAATATCTACACCGCTATCTCTATAAACATGGAAATTCCTACACCGCAATCAGTATTAACATGGAAATATTTACACCATTATCTGTCTAAACATGGAAATATCTACACTGCCATCTGTATAAGTTTGTAAATATCTACACAGCCATCTCTATAAACATGGAAATATCTACACCGCTCTCTGTATAAACATGGAAATAGCCACACCGCTATCTGTATAAACATGGAAATATCTACACCGCCATCTGTAAAAACATGGAAATACCTACACAGTCATCTGTATCAACATGGAAATATCTACAACTCCATCTGTATAAACATGGAAATATCTACACTGCCATCTGTATCAATATGTAAATACCTACACAGCCATCTCTATAAACATGGAAATATGTACACCGCTATCTGTATAAACATGGAAATAGCCACACAGCTATCTGTATAAACATGGATATATCTCCACCGCTATCTGTATAAACATGGAAATATCTACACCGCTATCTGTATAAACATGGAAATAGTGACACCGCTATCTGTATAAATATGGAAATATCTACACCGCTATCTCTATAATCATGGAAATGTCTACACTGCTATCTGTATAAACATGGAAATATCTACATGGCTTTCTCTATAAACATGGAAATATCTACACCACCATCTGTATAAACATGGAAATACCTACACAGTCATCTGTATAAACCTGGAAATATCTACACCACTATCTGTATAAACATGGAAATATCTACACTGCCATCTGTATAAACATGTAAATATCTACACATCCATCTTTATAAACATGGAAATATCTACGCCGCTATCTGTATAAACATGGAAATATCCACACCGCTATCTTTATAAACATGGAAATATCTACACAGCCATCTGTATAAACATGGAAATACCTACACAGTCATCTGTATAAACATGGAAATATCTACACCACTGTCTGTACAAACATGGAAATATCTATACTGCCATCTGTATAAACATGGAAATATCTACACAGCCATCTCTATAAACATGGAAATATCTTCACTGCTATCTGTATAAACATGGAAATAGCCACACCGCTATCTGTATAAACACGGAAATATCTACACCGACATGTGTAAAAATATGAAAATATCTACACAGTCATCTGTATAAACATGGAAATATCTCCACCGCTATCTGTATAAACATGGAAATATCTACACCGCCATCTGTAAAAACATGGAAATATCTACACAGTCATCTGTATAAACATGGAAATATCTACACCTCCATCTTTATAAACATGGAAATATCTATACTGCCATCTGTATACACATGGAAATATCTACACAGCCATCTGTATAAACATGGAAATATCTACACCATTATCTGTCTAAACATGGAAATATCTACACTGCCATCTATATAAATATGTAAATATCTACACAGCCATCTCTATAAACATGGAAATATCTACACCGCTATCTGTTTAAACAGGAAAATAGCCACGCAGCTATTTGTATAAACATGGAAATATATACACTTCTATCTCTATAAACATGGAAATATCTCCACCGCTATCTGTATAAACATGGAAATATCTTCACCGCCATCTGTATAAACATGTAAATATCTACACATCCATCTCTATAAACATGGAAATATCTACGCCGCTATCTGTATAAACATGGAAATAGCCACACCGCTATCTGTATAAACATGGAAATATCTACACCGCCATCTGTATAAACATGGAAATATCTACGCCACTATCTGTATAAACATGGAAATAGGCACACCGCTATCTGTATAAACATGGAAAAATATACACCGCCATCTGTATAAACATGGAAATACCTACACAGTCATCTGTATAAACATGGAAATATCTACACTGCCATCTATATACACATGGAAATATCTATACAGCCATCTGTATAAACATGGAAATACCTACACCGCTATCTCTATAAACATGGAAATACCTACATCGCAATCTGTATAAACATGGAAATATCTACACCATTATCTGTCTAAACATGGAAATATCTACACTGCCATCTGTATAAATATGTAAATATCTACACAGCCATCTCCATAAACATGGAAATATCTACACCACTATCTGTATAAACATGGAAATAGCCACACAGCTATCTGTATAAACATGTTAATATATACACTGCTAACTCTATAAACATGGAAATATCTCCACCGCTATCTGTATAAACATGGAAATATCTCCACCGCTATCTGTATAAACATGGAAATATCGCCAACGCTATCTGTATGAACATGGAAATCGCCACACAGCTATCTGTATAATCATGGAAATGTCTACACCGCTATCTCTATAAACATGGAAATATCTCCACCGCAATCTGTATAAACATGGAAATATCTCCACCGCTATCTGTGTAAACATGGAAATAGTGACACCGCTATCTGTATAAACATGGAAACATCTACACCGCTATCTCTATAAACTTGGAAATGTCTACACCGCTATCTGTATAAACATGGAAATATCTACACAGCCATCTCTATAAACATGGAAATATCCTCACCGCCATCTGTATAAACTGGGAAATAACTACACAGTCATCTGTATAAACCTGGGAATATCTACACCACTATCTGTATAAACATGAAAATATCTACACTGCCATCTGTATAAACATGTAAATAAATACACAGACATCTCTATAAACATGGAAATATCTACACCGCTATCTGTATGAACATGGAAATAGCCACACCGCCATCTGTAAAACATGGAAATATCTACACAGTCATCTGTATAAACATGGAAATATCTACACCTCCATCTGTATAAACATGGAAATATCTACACTGCCATCTGTATACACATGGATATATCCACACAGCCATCTGTATAAACATGGAAATATCTACACCGCTATCTCTATAAACATGGAAATACCTACACCGCAATCAATATTAACATGGAAATATTTACACCATTATCTGTCTAAACATGGAAATATCTACACTGCCATCTGTATAAGTTTGTAAATATCTACACAGCCATCTCTATAAACATGGAAATATCTACACCGCTCTCTGTATAAACATGGAAATAGCCACACCGCTATCTGTATAAACATGGAAATATCTACACCGCCATCTGTAAAAACATGGAAATACCTACACAGTCATCTGTATAAACATGGAAATATCTACACCTCCATCTGTATAAACATGGAAATATCTACACTGCCATCTGTATCAACATGTAAATACGTACACAGCCATCTCTATAAACATGGAAATATGTACACCGCTATCTGTATAAACATGGAAATAGCCACACAGCTATCTGTATAAACATGGAAATATCTACACCGCTATCTCTAGAAACATGGAAATATCTGCACCGCTATCTGTATAAACATGGATATATCTCCACCGCTATCTGTATAAACATGGAAATATCTACACCGCTATCTGTATAAACATGGAAATAGTGACACCGCTATCTGTATAAATATGGAAATATCTACACCGCTATCTCTATAATCATGGAAATGTCTACACCGCTATCTGTATAAACATGGAAATATCTACATGGCTTTCTCTATAAACATGGAAATATCTACACCACCATCTGTATAAACATGGAAATACCTACACAGTCATCTGTATAAACCTGGAAATATCTACACCACTATCTGTATAAACATGGAAATATCTACACTGCCATCTGTATAAACATGTAAATATCTACACATCCATCTCTATAAACATGGAAATATCTACGCCGCTATCTGTATAAACATGGAAATAGCCACACCGCTATCTGTATAAACATGGAAATATCTACACAGCCATCTATATAAATATGTAAATATCTACACAGCCATCTCTATAAACATGGAAATATCTACACCGCTATCTGTTTAAACAGGAAAATAGCCACACAGCTATTTGTATAAACATGGAAATATATACACTTCTATCTCTATAAACATGGAAATATCTCCACCGCTATCTGTATAAACATGGAAATATCTCCACCGCCATCTGTATAAACATGTAAATATCTACACATCCATCTCTATAAACATGGAAATATCTACGCCGCTATCTGTATAAACATGGAAATAGCCACACCGCTATCTGTATAAACATGGAAATATCTACACCGCCATCTGTATAAACATGGAAATATCTACGCCACTATCTGTATAAACATGGAAATAGCCACACCGCTATCTGTATAAACATGGAAAAATCTACACCGCCATCTGTATAAACATGGAAATACCTACGCAGTCATCTGTATAAACATGGAAATATCTACACCACTGTATGTACAAACATGGAAATATCTACACTGCCATCTGTATTAACATGGAAATATCTACACAGCCATCTCTATAAACATGGATATATCTACACTGCAATCTGTACAAACACGGAAATATCTACACCGACATGTGTAAAAATAAGAAAATATCTACACAGTCATCTGTATAAACATGGAAATATCTCCACCGCTATCTGTATAAACATGGAAATATCTACACCGCCATCTGTATAAAAATGGAAATAACTAGACAGTCATCTGTATAAATATGGAAATATGTACACCGCTATCTGTATAAACATGGAAATATCTGCACCGCCATCTGCATAAACATGGAAACATCTACACCGCCATCTGTATAAACATGGAAATATCTCCAACGCTATCTGTATAAACTTGGAAATAGCCACAAAGCTATCTGTCTAAACATGGAAATATCTACACCGCTATTTCTATAAACATGAGAATATCTCCACCGATATCTGTATAAACATGGAAATATCTCCACCGCTATCTGTATAAACATGGAAATAGTGACACCGCTATCTGTATACATAAGGAAATATCCACACCGCTATCTCTATAAACATGGAAATGTCTACACCGCTATCTGTGAAAACATGGAAATATCTACATGGCTGTCTCTATAAACTTTGAAATATCTTCACCGCCATCTGTATAAACAAGGAAATAACTACACAGTCATCTGCATAAACCTGGAAATATCTACACCACTATCTGTATAAACATGAAAATATCTACACTGCCATCTGTATAAACATGTAAATATCTACACAGCCATCTCTATAAACATGGAAATATCTACACCGCTATCTCTATAAACATGGAAATAGCCACACCGCTATCTGTATAAACATGGAAATATCTACACCGCCATCTGTAAAAACATGGAAATATCTACACAGTCATCTGTATAAACATGGAAATATCTACACCTCCATCTTTATAAACATGGAAATATCTATACTACCATCTGTATACACATGGAAATATCTACACAGCCAGCTGTATAAACATGGAAATATCTACACCATTATCTGTCTAAACATGGAAATATCTACACTGCCATCTATGTAAATATGTAAATATCTACACAGCCATCTCTATAAACATGGAAATATCTACACCGCTATCTGTATAAACATGGAAATATCTTCACAGTCATCTGTATATACATGGAAATATCTACACCTCCATCTGTATAAACATGGAAATATCTCCAACGCTATCTGTATAAACATGGAAATAGCCACAGAGCTATCTGTATAAACATGGAAATATCTACAACGCTATCTCTATAAACATGGAAATACCTCCATCGCTATCTGTATAAACATGGAAGTAGCCACACCGCTATCTGTATAAGCATGGAAATGTGTACACTGCCATCTCTAAAAACATGGAAATATGTACACAGTCATCTGTATAAACATGGAAATATCTACACATCCATCTGTATAAACATGGAAATATCTACACTGCCATCTGTATACACATGGAAATATCCATACAGCCATCTGTATAAACATGGAAATATCTACACCGCTATCTCTATAAACATGGAAATACCTACATCGCAATCTGTATAAACATGGAAATATCTACACCATTATCTGTCTAAACATGGAAATATCTACACTGCCATCTGTATAAATATGTAAATATCTACACAGCCATCTCTATAAACATGGAAATATCTACACCGCTATCTGTATAAACATGGAAATAGCCACACAGCTATCTGTATAAACATGTGAATATATACACTGCTATCTCTATAAACATGGAAATATCTCCACCGCTATCTGTATAAACATGGAAATATCTCCAACGCTATCTGTATAAACATGGAAATATCGCCAACGCTATCTGTATGAAAATGGAAATCGCCACACAGCTATCTGTATAAACATGGAAATGTCTACACCGCTATCTCTATAAACATGGAAATATCTCCACCGCAATCTGTATAAACATGGAAATATCTCCACTGATATCTGTATAAACATGGAAATAGTGACACCGCTATCTGTAAAAACATGGAAATATCTACACCGCTATCTCTATAAACTTGGAAATGTCTACACCGCTATCTGTATAAACATGGAAATATCTACACAGCCATCTCTTTAAACTTGGAAGTATCTTCACCGCCATCTGTATAAACAGGGAAATAACTACACAGTCATCTGTATAAACCTGGAAAATCTACACCACTATCTGTATAAACATGAAAATATCTACACTGCCATCTGTATAAACATGTAAATATCTACACAGCCATCTCTATAAACATGGAAATATCTACACCGCTATCTGTATAAGCATGGAAATATCTACACCGCCATCTGTATATAAATGGAAATAACTAGACAGTCATCTGTATAAATATGGAAATATGCACACCGCTATCTGTATAAACATGGAAATATCTGCACCGCCATCTGCATAAACATGGAAATATCTACACCACCATCTGTATAAACATGGAAATATCTCCAACGCTATCTGTGTAAACTTGGAAATAGCCACACAGCTATCTGTATAAACATGGAAATATCTACACCGCTATTTCTATAAACATGGGAATATCTCCACCGATATCTGTATAAACATGGAAATATCTCCACCGCTATCTGTATAAAAATGGAAATAGTGACACCGCTATCTGTATACATAAGGAAATATCTACACCACTATCTCTATAAACATGGAAATGTCTACACCGCTATCTGTGAAAACATGGAAATATCTACATGGCTGTCTCTATAAACATGGAAATATCTCCACCGCCATCTGTATAAACATGGAAATAACTACACAGTCATCTGCATAAACCTGGAAATATCTACACCACTATCTGTAAACATGAAAATATCTACACTGCCATCTGTATAAACATGTAAATATCTACACAGCCATCTCTATAAACATGGAAATATCTACACCGCTATCTGTATAAACATGGAAATAACCACACCGCTATCTGTATAAACATGGAAATATCTACACCGCCATCTGTAAAAACATGGAAATATCTACACAGTCATCTGTATAAACGTGGAAATATCTACACCTCCATCTTTATAAACATGGAAATATCTATACTGCCATCTGTATACACATGGAAATATCTACACAGCCATCTGTATAAACATGGAAATATGTACACCATTATCTGTCTAAACATGGAAATATCTACACTGCCATCTATGTAAATTTGTAAATATCTACACAGCCATCTCTATAAACATGGAAATATTTACACCGCTATCTGTATAAACAGGGAAATAGCCACACAGCTATTTGTATAAACATGGAAATATATACACTGCTATCTCTATAAACATGGAAATATCTCCAACGCTATCTGTATAAACATGGAAATATCTCCACCGCTATCTCTATAAACATGGAAATATCTCCAACGCTATCTGCATAAACATGGAAATAGCCACACAACTATCTGTATAATCATGGAAATATCTACACCGCTATCTCTATAAACATGGAAATACCTACACCGCAATCTGTATAAACATGGAAATATCTACACCATTATCTGCTAAACATGGAAATATCTACACTGCCATCTGTATAAATATGTAAATATCTACACAGCCATCTCTATAAACATGAGAATATCTACACCGCTATCTGTATAAACATGGAAATAGCCACACAGCTATCTGTATATACATGGAAATATATACACTGCTATATCTATAAACATGGAAATATCACCACCGCTATCTCTATAAACATGGAAATATCTCCCCCGCTACCTGTATAAACATGGAAATATCTCCAGCGCTATCTGTATGAACATGAAAATCTCCACACAGCTATCTGTATAAACATGGAAATATCTACACCGCTATCTCTATAAACATGGAAATACCTCCACCGCTATCTGTATAAACATGGAAATATCTCCACCGCTATCTGTATAAACTTGGAAATAGTGACACCACTATCTGTATAAATATGGAAATATCTACGTCGCTATCTCTATAAACATGGAAATATCTACACCACTATCTGTATAAACATGGAAATATCTACATGGCTGTCTCTATAAACATGGAAATATCTTCACCGCCATCTGTATAAACATGGAAATAACTACACAGTCATTTGTATAAACCTGGAAATATCTACACCACTATCTGTATAAACATGAAAATATCTACACTGCCATCTGAATAAACATGGAAATATCTACACCGCTATCTCTAGAAACATGGAAATACCTACACCGCAATCTGTATAAACATGGAAATATCTACAACATTATCTGTCTAAACATGGAAATATCTACACTGCCATCTGTATAAATATGTAAATATCTACACAGCCATCTCTATAAACATGCAAATATCTACACCGCTATCTGTATAAACATGGAAATAGCCACACAGCTATCTGTATAAACATGGAAATATCTACACCGCTATCTGTATAAACATGGAAACATCTCCACCAATATCTGTATAAACATGGAAATATCTCCATCGCTATCAGTATAAACATGGAAATAGTGACACCGCTATCTGTATAAATATGGAAATATCTACACCGCTATCTCTATAAACATGGAAATGTCTACACCGCTATCTGTATAAACATGGAAATATCTACAAGGCTGTCTCAAATATCTTCACCGCCATCTGTATAAACATGGAAATAACTACACAGTCATCTGTATAAACCTGGAAATATCTACACCACTATCTGTATAAACATGAAAATATCTACACTGCCATCTGTATAAACATGTAAATATATACATAGCCATCTCTATAAACATGGAAATAACTCCACCCCTATCTGTATAAACACGGAAATATCTCCAACGCTATCTGTATAAACATGGAAATAGCCACACAGCTATCTGTATAAACATGGAAATATCTACACCGCTATCTCTATAAACATGGAAATATCTCCACAGCTATCAGTATAAACATGGAAGTAGCCACACCGCTATCTGTATGAACATGGAAATAGCCACACCGCTATATGTATTAACATGGAAATATCTACACCGCCATCTGTAAAACATGGAAATATCTACACAGTCATCTGTATAAACATGGAAATATCTACACCTCCATCTGTATAAACATGGAAATATCTACACTGCCATCTGTATACACATGGATATATCCACACAGCCATCTGTATAAACATGGAAATATCTACACCGCTATCTCTATAAACATGGAAATATCTACAACGCAATCAATATTAACATGGAAATGTTTACACCATTATTTGTCTAAACATGGAAATATCTACACTGCCATCTGTATAAGTTTGTAAATATCTACACAGCCATCTCTATAAACATGGAAATATCTACACCGCTCTCTGTATAAACATGGAAATAGCCACACCGCTATCTGTATAAGCATGGAAATATCTACACCGCCATCTGTAAAAACATGGAAATACCTACACAGTCATCTGTATAAACATGGAAATATCTACACCTCCATCTTTATAAACATGGAAATATCTATACTGCCATCTGTATACACATGGAAATATCTACACAGCCATCTGTATAAACATGGAAATATCTACACCATTATCGGTCTAAACATGGAAATATCTACACTGCCATCTATATAAATATGTAAATATCTACACAGCCATCTCTATAAACATGGAAATATCTACACCGCTATCTGTTTAAACAGGAAAATAGCCACACAGCTATTTGTATAAACATGGAAATATATACACTTCTATCTCTATAAACATGGAAATATCTCCACCGCTATCTGTATAAACATGGAAATATCTCCACCGCCATCTGTATAAACATGTAAATATCTACACATCCATCTCTATAAACATGGAAATATCTACGCCGCTATCTGTATAAACATGGAAATAGCCACACCGCTATCTGTATAAACATGGAAATATCTACACCGCCATCTGTATAAACATGGAAATATCTACGCCACTATCTGTATAAACATGGAAATAGCCACACCGCTATCTGTATAAACATGGAAAAATCTACACCGCCATCTGTATAAACATGGAAATATCTACGCCACTATCTGTATAAACATGGAAATAGCCACACCGCTATCTGTATAAACATGGAAAAATCTACACCGCCATCTGTATAAACATGGAAATACCTACACAGACATCTGTATAAACATGGAAATATCTACACTGCCATCTGTATACACATGGAAATATCTATACAGCCATCTGTATAAATATGGAAATACCTACACTGCTATCTCTATAAACATGGAAATACCTACATCGCAATCTGTATAAACATGGAAATATCTACACAATTATCTGTCTAAACATGGAAATATCTACACTGCCATCTGTATAAATATGTAAATATCTACACAGCCATCTCTATAAACATGGAAATATCTACACCGCTATCTGTATAAACATGGAAATAGCCACACGGCTATCTGTATAAACATGTTAATATATACACTGCTAACTCTATAAACATGGAAATATCTCCACCGCTATCTGTATAAACATGGAAATATCTCCACCGCTATCTGTATAAACATGGAAATATCGCCAACGCTATCTGTATGAACATGGAAATCGCCAAACAGCTATCTGTATAATCATGGAAATGTCTACACCGCTATCTCTATAAACATGGAAATATCTCCACCGCAATCTGTATAAACATGGAAATATCTCCACCGCTATCTGTGTAAACATGGAAATAGTGACACCGCTATCTGTATAAACATGGAAACATCTACACCGCTATCTCTATAAACTTGGAAATGTCTACACCGCTATCTGTATAAACATGGAAATATCTACACAGCCATCTCTATAAACATGGAAATATCCTCACCGCCATCTGTATAAACTGGGAAATAACTACACAGTCATCTGTATAAACCTGGGAATATCTACACCACTATCTGTATAAACATGAAAATATCTACACTGCCATCTGTATAAACATGTAAATAAATACACAGACATCTCTATAAACATGGAAATATCTACACCGCTATCTGTATGAACATGGAAATAGCCACACCGCTATCTGTATTAACATGGAAATATCTACACCGCCATCTGTAAAACATGGAAATAACTACACAGTCATCTGTATAAACATGGAAATATCTACACCTCCATCTGTCTAAACATGGAAATATCTACACTGCCATCTGTATAAGTTTGTAAATATCTACACAGCCATCTCTATAAACATGGAAATATCTACACCGCTCTCTGTATAAACATGGAAATAGCCACACCGCTATCTGTATAAACATGGAAATATCTACACCGCCATCTGTAAAAACATGGAAATACCTACACAGTCATCTGTATCAACATGGAAATATCTACACCTCCATCTGTATAAACATGGAAATATCTACACTGCCATCTGTACCAATATGTAAATACCTACACAGCCATCTCTATAAACATGGAAATATGTACACCGCTATCTGTATAAACATGGAAATAGCCACACAGCTATCTGTATAAACATGGAAATATCTACACCGCTATCTGTATAAACATGGAAATAGTGACACCGCTATCTGTATAAATATGGAAATATCTACACCGCTATCTCTATAATCATGGAAATGTCTACACCGCTATCTGTATAAACATTGAAATATCTACATGGCTTTCTCTATAAACATGGAAATATCTACACCACCATCTGTATAAACATGGAAATACCTACACAGTCATCTGTATAAACCTGGAAATATCTACACCACTATCTGTATAAACATGGAAATATCTATACTGCCATCTGTATACACATGGAAATATCTACACAGCCATCTGTATAAACATGGAAATATCTACACCATTATCTCCCTAAACATGGAAATATCTACACTGCCATCTATATAAATATGTAAATATCTACACAGCCATCTCTATAAACATGGAAATATCTACACCGCTATCTGTTTAAACAGGAAAATAGCCACACAGCTATTTGTATAAACATGGAAATATATACACTTCTATCTCTATAAACATGGAAATATCTCCACCGCTATCTGTATAAACATGGAAATATCTCCACCGCCATCTGTATAAACATGTAAATATCTACACATCCATCTCTATAAACATGGAAATATCTACGCCGCTATCTGTATAAACATGGAAATAGCCACACCGCTATCTGTATAAACATGGAAATATCTACACCGCCATCTGTATAAACATGGAAATATCTACGCCACTATCTCTATAAACTTGGAAATAGCCACACCGCTATCTGTATAAACATGGAAAAATCTACACCGCCATCTGTATAAACATGGAAATACCTACACATTCATCTGTATAAACATGGAAATATCTACACCACTGTCTGTACAAACATGGAAATATCTACACTGCCATCTGTATTAACATGGAAATATCTACACAGCCATCTCTATAAACATGGAAATATCTACACTGCTATCTGTACAAACACGGAAATATCTACACCGACATGTGTAAAAATAAGAAAATATCTACACAGTCATCTGTATAAACATGGAAATATCTCCACCGCTATCTGTATAAACATGGAAATATCTACACCGCCATCTGTATAAAAATGGAAATAACTAGACAGTCATCTGTATAAATATGGAAATATGTACACCGCTATCTGTATAAACATGGAAATATCTGCACCGCCATCTGCATAAACATGGAAACATCTACACCGCCATCTGTATAAACATGGAAATATCTCCAACGCTATCTGTATAAACTTGGAAATAGCCACACAGCTATCTGTATAAACATGGAAATATCTACACCGCTATTTCTATAAACATGAGAATATCTCCATCGATATCTGTATAAACATGGAAATATCTCCACCGCTATCTGTATAAACATGGAAATAGTGACACCGCTATCTGTATACATAAGGAAATATCCACACCGCTATCTCTATAAACATGGAAATGTCTACACCGCTATCTGTGAAAACATGGAAATATCTACATGGCTGTCTCTATAAACTTTGAAATATCTTCACCGCCATCTGTATAAACAAGGAAATAACTACACAGTCATCTGCATAAACCTGGAAATATCTACACCACTATCTGTATAAACATGAAAATATCTACACTGCCATCTGTATAAACATGTAAATATCTACACAGCCATCTCTATAAACATGGAAATATCTACACCGCTATCTCTATAAACATGGAAATAGCCACACCGCTATCTGTATAAACATGGAAATATCTACACCGCCATCTGTAAAAACATGGAAATATCTACACAGTCATCTGTATAAACATGGAAATATCTACACCTCCATCTTTATAAACATGGAAATATCTATACTGCCATTTGTATACACATGGAAATATCTACACAGCCAGCTGTATAAAAATGGAAATATCTACACCATTATCTGTCTAAACATGGAAATATCTACACTGCCATCTATGTAAATATGTAAATATCTACACAGCCATCTCTATAAACATGGAAATATCTACACCGCTATCTGTATAAACATGGAAATATCTTCACAGTCATCTGTATAAACATGGAAATATCTACACCTCCATCTGTATAAACATGGAAATATCTCCAACGCTATCTGTATAAACATGGAAATAGCCACAGAGCTATCTGTATAAACATGGAAATATCTACAACGCTATCTCTATAAACATGGAAATACCTCCATCGCTATCTGTATAAACATGGAAGTAGCCACACCGCTATCTGTATAAGCATGGAAATGTGTACACTGCCAACTGTAAAAACATGGAAATATGTACACAGTCATCTGTATAAACATGGAAATATCAACACATCCATCTGTATAAACATGGAAATATCCACACTGACATCTGTATACACATGGAAATATCCATACAGCCATCTGTATAAACATGGAAATATCTATACCGCTATCTCTATAAAAATGGAAATACCTATATCGCAATCTGTATAAACATGGAAATATCTACACCATTATCTGTCTAAACATGGAAATATCTACACTGCCATCTGTATAAATATGTAAATATCTACACAGCCATCTCTATAAACATGGAAATATCTACACCGCTATCTGTATAAACATGGAAATAGCCACACAGCTATCTGTATAAACATGTTAATATATACACTGCTATCTCTATAAACATGGAAATATCTCCACCGCTATCTGTATAAACATGGAAATATCTCCAACGCTATCTGTATAAACATGGAAATATCGCCAACGCTATCTGTATGAACATGGAAATCGCCACACAGCAATCTGTATAAACATGGAAATGTCTACACCGCTATCTCTATAAACATGGAAATATCTCCACCGCAATCTGTATAAACATGGAAATATCTCCACCGATATCTGTATAAACATGGAAATAGTTACACCGCTATCTGTATAAACATGGAAATATCTACACCGCTATCTCTATAAACTTGGAAATGTCTACACCGCTATCTGTATAAACATGGAAATATCTACACAGCCATCTCTTTAAACTTGGAAATATCTTCACCGCCATCTGTATAAACAGGGAAATAACTACACAGTCATCTGTATAAACCTGGAAATAACTACACCACTATCTGTATAAACATGAAAATATCTACACTGCCATCTGTATAAACATGTAAATATCTACACAGCCATCTGTATAAACATGGAAATATCTACACCGCTATCTGTATGAACATGGAAATAGCCACACCGCTATCTGTATTAACATGGAAATATCTACACCGCCATCTGTAAAACATGGAAATATCTACACAGTCATCTGTATAAACATGGAAATATCTACACCTCCATCTGTATAAACATGGAAATATCTACACTGCCATCTGTATACCCATGGAAATATTCACACAGCCATCTGTATAAACATGGAAATATCTACACCGCTATCTTCATAAACATGGAAATACCTACACCGCAATCACTATAAACATGGAAATATTTACACCATTATCTGTCTAAACATGGAAATATCTACACTGCCATCTGTATAAGCATGTAAATATCTACACAGCCATCTCTATAAACATGGAAATATCTACCCCGCTATCTGTATAAACATGGAAATAGCCACACCGCTATCTGTATAAACATGGAAATCTCTACACCGCCATCTGTAAAAACATGGAAATACCTACACAGTCATCTGTATAAACATGGAAATATCTACACCTCCATCTGTATAAACATGGAAATATCTACACTGCCATCTGTATAAATATGTAAATACCTACACAGCCATCTCTATAAACATGGATATATGTACACCGCTATCTGTATAAACATGGAAATAGCCACACAGCTATCTGTATAAACATGGAAATATCTACACCGCTATCTCTATAAACATGGAAATATCTGCACCGCTATCTGTATAAACATGGATATACCTCCACCGCTATCTGTATAAACATGAAAATATCTACACCGCTATCTGTATAAACATGGAAATAGTGACACCGCTATCTGTAAAATATGGAAATATCTACACCGCAATCTCTATAATCATGGAAATGTCTACACCGCTATCTGTATAAACATGGAAATATCTACATGGCTATCTCTATAAACATGGAAATATCTACACCACCATCTGTATAAACATGGAAATACCTACACAGTCATCGGTATAAACCTGGAAATATCTACACCACTATCTGTATAAATATGGAAATATCTACACTGCCATCTGTATAAACATGTAAATATCTACACATCCATCTCTATAAACATGGAAATATCTACGCCGCTATCTGTATAAACATGGAAATAGCCACACCGCTATCTGTATAAACATGGAGATATCTACACCGCCATCTGTATAAACATGGAACTACCTACACAGTCATCTGTATAAACATGGAAATATCTACACCACTGTCTGTACAAACATGGAAACAACTACACTGCCATCTGTATAAACATGGAAATATCTACACAGCCATCTCTATAAACATGGAAATATCTACACTGCTATCTGTATAAACATGGAAATAGCCACACCGCTATCTGTATAAACACGGAAATATCTACACCGACATGTGTAAAAATATGAAAATATCTACACAGTCATCTGTATAAACATGGAAATATCTCCACCGCTATCTGTATAAACATGGAAATATCTTCACCGCCATCTGTAAAAACATGGAAATATCTACATAGTCATCTGTGTAAACATGGAAATATCTACACCTGCATCTTTATAAACATGGAAATATCTATACTGCCATCTGTATACACATGGAAATATCTACACAGCCATCTGTATAAACATGGAAATATCTACACCATTATCTGTCTACACATGGAAATATCTAAACTGCCATCTATATAAATATGTAAATATCTACACAGCCATCTCTATAAACATGGAAATATCTACACCGCTATCTGTTTAAACAGGGAAATAGCCACACAGCTATTTGTATAAACATGGAAATATATACAATGCTATCTCTATAAACATGGAAATATCTCCACCGCTATCTGTATAAACTTGGAAATATCTCCACCGCCATCTGTATAAACATGTAAATATCTACACATCCATCTCTATAAACATGGAAATATCTACGCCGCTATCTGTATAAACATGGAAATAGCCACAGCGCTATCTGTATAAACATGGAAATATCTACACCTCCATCTGTATAAACATGGAAATACCTACACAGTCATCTGCATAAACATGGAAATATCTACACCACTGTCTGTACAAACATGGAAATATCTACACTGCCATCTGTATAAACATGGAAATATCTACACAGCCATCTCTATAAACATGGAAATATCTACACTGCTATCTGTATAAACACGGAAATATCTACACCGACATGTGTAAAAATATGAAAATATCTACACAGTCATCTGTATAAACATGGAAATATCTCCACCGCTATCTGTATAAACATGTAAATATCTACACATCCATCTCTATAAACATGGAAATATCTACGCCGCTATCTGTATAAACATGGAAATAGCCACACCGCTATCTGTATAAACATGGAAATATCTACACCGCCATCTGTATAAACATGGAAATATCTACGCCACTATCTGTATAAACATGGAAACAGCCACACCGCTATCTGTATAAACATGGAAAAATCTACACCGCCATCTGTATAAACATGGAAATACCTACGCAGTCATCTGTATAAACATGGAAATATCTACACCACTGTATGTACAAACATGGAAATATCTACACTGCCATCTGTATTAACATGGAAATATCTACACAGCCATCTCTATAAACATGGATATATCTACACTGCAATCTGTACAAACACGGAAATATCTACACCGACATGTGTAAAAATAAGAAAATATCTACACAGTCATCTGTATAAACATGGAAATATCTCCACCGCTATCTGTATAAACATGGAAATATCTACACCGCCATCTGTATAAAAATGGAAATAACTAGACAGTCATCTGTATAAATATGGAAATATGTACACCGCTATCTGTATAAACATGGAAATATCTGCACCGCCATCTGCATAAACATGGAAACATCTACACCGCCATCTGTATAAACATGGAAATATCTCCAACGCTATCTGTATAAACTTGGAAATAGCCACAAAGCTATCTGTCTAAACATGGAAATATCTACACCGCTATTTCTATAAACATGAGAATATCTCCACCGATATCTGTATAAACATGGAAATATCTCCACCGCTATCTGTATAAACATGGAAATAGTGACACCGCTATCTGTATACATAAGGAAATATCCACACCGCTATCTCTATAAACATGGAAATGTCTACACCGCTATCTGTGAAAACATGGAAATATCTACATGGCTGTCTCTATAAACTTTGAAATATCTTCACCGCCATCTGTATAAACAAGGAAATAACTACACAGTCATCTGCATAAACCTGGAAATATCTACACCACTATCTGTATAAACATGAAAATATCTACACTGCCATCTGTATAAACATGTAAATATCTACACAGCCATCTCTATAAACATGGAAATATCTACACCGCTATCTCTATAAACATGGAAATAGCCACACCGCTATCTGTATAAACATGGAAATATCTACACCGCCATCTGTAAAAACATGGAAATATCTACACAGTCATCTGTATAAACATGGAAATATCTACACCTCCATCTTTATAAACATGGAAATATCTATACTGCCATCTGTATACACATGGAAATATCTACACAGCCAGCTGTATAAACATGGAAATATCTACACCATTATCTGTCTAAACATGGAAATATCTACACTGCCATCTATGTAAATATGTAAATATCTACACAGCCATCTCTATAAACATGGAAATATCTACACCGCTATCTGTATAAACATGGAAATATCTTCACAGTCATCTGTATATACATGGAAATATCTACACCTCCATCTGTATAAACATGGAAATATCTCCAACGCTATCTGTATAAACATGGAAATAGCCACAGAGCTATCTGTATAAACATGGAAATATCTACAACGCTATCTCTATAAACATGGAAATACCTCCATCGCTATCTGTATAAACATGGAAGTAGCCACACCGCTATCTGTATAAGCATGGAAATGTGTACACTGCCATCTCTAAAAACATGGAAATATGTACACAGTCATCTGTATAAACATGGAAATATCTACACATCCATCTGTATAAACATGGAAATATCTACACTGCCATCTGTATACACATGGAAATATCCATACAGCCATCTGTATAAACATGGAAATATCTACACCGCTATCTCTATAAACATGGAAATACCTACATCGCAATCTGTATAAACATGGAAATATCTACACCATTATCTGTCTAAACATGGAAATATCTACACTGCCATCTGTATAAATATGTAAATATCTACACAGCCATCTCTATAAACATGGAAATATCTACACCGCTATCTGTATAAACATGGAAATAGCCACACAGCTATCTGTATAAACATGTGAATATATACACTGCTATCTCTATAAACATGGAAATATCTCCACCGCTATCTGTATAAACATGGAAATATCTCCAACGCTATCTGTATAAACATGGAAATATCGCCAACGCTATCTGTATGAACATGGAAATCGCCACACAGCTATCTGTATAAACATGGAAATGTCTACACCGCTATCTCTATAAACATGGAAATATCTCCACCGCAATCTGTATAAACATGGAAATATCTCCACTGATATCTGTATAAACATGGAAATAGTGACACCGCTATCTGTAAAAACATGGAAATATCTACACCGCTATCTCTATAAACTTGGAAATGTCTACACCGCTATCTGTATAAACATGGAAATATCTACACCACTGTATGTACAAACATGGAAATATCTACACTGCCATCTGTATTAACATGGAAATATCTACACAGCCATCTCTATAAACATGGATATATCTACACTGCAATCTGTACAAACACGGAAATATCTACACCGACATGTGTAAAAATAAGAAAATATCTACACAGTCATCTGTATAAACATGGAAATATCTCCACCGCTATCTGTATAAACATGGAAATATCTACACCGCCATCTGTATAAAAATGGAAATAACTAGACAGTCATCTGTATAAATATGGAAATATGTACACCGCTATCTGTATAAACATGGAAATATCTGCACCGCCATCTGCATAAACATGGAAACATCTACACCGCCATCTGTATAAACATGGAAATATCTCCAACGCTATCTGTATAAACTTGGAAATAGCCACAAAGCTATCTGTCTAAACATGGAAATATCTACACCGCTATTTCTATAAACATGAGAATATCTCCACCGATATCTGTATAAACATGGAAATATCTCCACCGCTATCTGTATAAACATGGAAATAGTGACACCGCTATCTGTATACATAAGGAAATATCCACACCGCTATCTCTATAAACATGGAAATGTCTACACCGCTATCTGTGAAAACATGGAAATATCTACATGGCTGTCTCTATAAACTTTGAAATATCTTCACCGCCATCTGTATAAACAAGGAAATAACTACACAGTCATCTGCATAAACCTGGAAATATCTACACCACTATCTGTATAAACATGAAAATATCTACACTGCCATCTGTATAAACATGTAAATATCTACACAGCCATCTCTATAAACATGGAAATATCTACACCGCTATCTCTATAAACATGGAAATAGCCACACCGCTATCTGTATAAACATGGAAATATCTACACCGCCATCTGTAAAACCATGGAAATATCTACACAGTCATCTGTATAAACATGGAAATATCTACACCTCCATCTTTATAAACATGGAAATATCTATACTGCCATCTGTATACACATGGAAATATCTACACAGCCAGCTGTATAAACATGGAAATATCTACACCATTATCTGTCTAAACATGGAAATATCTACACTGCCATCTATGTAAATATGTAAATATCTACACAGCCATCTCTATAAACATGGAAATATCTACACCGCTATCTGTTTAAACATGGAAATATCTTCACAGTCATCTGTATATACATGGAAATATCTACACCTCCATCTGTATAAACATGGAAATATCTCCAACGCTATCTGTATAAACATGGAAATAGCCACAGAGCTATCTGTATAAACATGGAAATATCTACAACGCTATCTCTATAAACATGGAAATACCTCCATCGCTATCTGTATAAACATGGAAGTAGCCACACCGCTATCTGTATAAGCATGGAAATGTGTACACTGCCATCTCTAAAAACATGGAAATATGTACACAGTCATCTGTATAAACATGGAAATATCTACACATCCATCTGTATAAACATGGAAATATCTACACTGCCATCTGTATACACATGGAAATATCCATACAGCCATCTGTATAAACATGGAAATATCTACACCGCTATCTCTATAAACATGGAAATACCTACATCGCAATCTGTATAAACATGGAAATATCTACACCATTATCTGTCTAAACATGGAAATATCTACACTGCCATCTGTATAAATATGTAAATATCTACACAGCCATCTCTATAAACATGGAAATATCTACACCGCTATCTGTATAAACATGGAAATAGCCACACAGCTATCTGTATAAACATGTGAATATATACACTGCTATCTCTATAAACATGGAAATATCTCCACCGCTATCTGTATAAACATGGAAATATCTCCAACGCTATCTGTATAAACATGGAAATATCGCCAACGCTATCTGTATGAACATGGAAATCGCCACACAGCTATCTGTATAAACATGGAAATGTCTACACCGCTATCTCTATAAACATGGAAATATCTCCACCGCAATCTGTATAAACATGGAAATATCTCCACTGATATCTGTATAAACATGGAAATAGTGACACCGCTATCTGTAAAAACATGGAAATATCTACACCGCTATCTCTATAAACTTGGAAATGTCTACACCGCTATCTGTATAAACATGGAAATATCTACACAGCCATCTCTTTAAACTTGGAAATATCTTCACCGCCATCTGTATAAACAGGGAAATAACTACACAGTCATCTGTATAAACCTGGAAAATCTACACCACTATCTGTATAAACATGAAAATATCTACACTGCCATCTGTATAAACATGTAAATATCTACACAGCCATCTCTATAAACATGGAAATATCTACACCGCTATCTGTATAAGCATGGAAATATCTACACCGCCATCTGTATATAAATGGAAATAACTAGACAGTCATCTGTATAAATATGGAAATATGCACACCGCTATCTGTATAAACATGGAAATATCTGCACCGCCATCTGCATAAACATGGAAATATCTACACCACCATCTGTATAAACATGGAAATATCTCCAACGCTATCTGTGTAAACTTGGAAATACCCACACAGCTATCTGTATAAACATGGAAATATCTACACCGCTATTTCTATAAACATGGGAATATCTCCACCGATATCTGTATAAACATGGAAATATCTCCACCGCTATCTGTATAAAAATGGAAATAGTGACACCGCTATCTGTATACATAAGGAAATATCTACACCACTATCTCTATAAACATGGAAATGTCTACACCGCTATCTGTGAAAACATGGAAATATCTACATGGCTGTCTCTATAAACATGGAAATATCTCCACCGCCATCTGTATAAACATGGAAATAACTACACAGTCATCTGCATAAACCTGGAAATATCTACACCACTATCTGTAAACATGAAAATATCTACACTGCCATCTGTATAAACATGTAAATATCTACACAGCCATCTCTATAAACATGGAAATATCTACACCGCTATCTGTATAAACATGGAAATAGCCACACCGCTATCTGTATAAACATGGAAATATCTACACCGCCATCTGTAAAAACATGGAAATATCTACACAGTCATCTGTATAAACATGGAAATATCTACACCTCCATCTTTATAAACATGGAAATATCTATACTGCCATCTGTATACACATGGAAATATCTACACAGCCATCTGTATAAACATGGAAATATGTACACCATTATCTGTCTAAACATGGAAATATCTACACTGCCATCTATGTAAATTTGTAAATATCTACACAGCCATCTCTATAAACATGGAAATATTTACACCGCTATCTGTATAAACAGGGAAATAGCCACACAGCTATTTGTATAAACATGGAAATATATACACTGCTATCTCTATAAACATGGAAATATCTCCAACGCTATCTGTATAAACATGGAAATATCTCCACCGCTATCTCTATAAACATGGAAATATCTCCAACGCTATCTGCATAAACATGGAAATAGCCACACAACTATCTGTATAATCATGGAAATATCTACACCGCTATCTCTATAAACATGGAAATACCTACACCGCAATCTGTATAAACATGGAAATATCTACACCATTATCTGCTAAACATGGAAATATCTACACTGCCATCTGTATAAATATGTAAATATCTACACAGCCATCTCTATAAACATGAGAATATCTACACCGCTATCTGTATAAACATGGAAATAGCCACACAGCTATCTGTATATACATGGAAATATATACACTGCTATATCTATAAACATGGAAATATCACCACCGCTATCTCTATAAACATGGAAATATCTCCCCCGCTACCTGTATAAACATGGAAATATCTCCAGCGCTATCTGTATGAACATGAAAATCTCCACACAGCTATCTGTATAAACATGGAAATATCTACACCGCTATCTCTATAAACATGGAAATACCTCCACCGCTATCTGTATAAACATGGAAATATCTCCACCGCTATCTGTATAAACTTGGAAATAGTGACACCACTATCTGTATAAATATGGAAATATCTACATCGCTATCTCTATAAACATGGAAATATCTACACCACTATCTGTATAAACATGGAAATATCTACATGGCTGTCTCTATAAACATGGAAATATCTTCACCGCCATCTGTATAAACATGGAAATAACTACACAGTCATTTGTATAAACCTGGAAATATCTACAGCACTATCTGTATAAACATGAAAATATCTACACTGCCATCTGAATAAACATGGAAATATCTACACCGCTATCTCTAGAAACATGGAAATACCTACACCGCAATCTGTATAAACATGGAAATATCTACAACATTATCTGTCTAAACATGGAAATATCTACACTGCCATCTGTATAAATATGTAAATATCTACACAGCCATCTCTATAAACATGCAAATATCTACACCGCTATCTGTATAAACATGGAAATAGCCACACAGCTATCTGTATAAACATGGAAATATCTACACCGCTATCTGTATAAACATGGAAACATCTCCACCAATATCTGTATAAACATGGAAATATCTCCATCGCTATCAGTATAAACATGGAAATAGTGACACCGCTATCTGTATAAATATGGAAATATCTACACCGCTATCTCTATAAACATGGAAATGTCTACACCGCTATCTGTATAAACATGGAAATATCTACAAGGCTGTCTCAAATATCTTCACCGCCATCTGTATAAACATGGAAATAACTACACAGTCATCTGTATAAACCTGGAAATATCTACACCACTATCTGTATAAACATGAAAATATCTACACTGCCATCTGTATAAACATGTAAATATATACATAGCCATCTCTATAAACATGGAAATAACTCCACCCCTATCTGTATAAACACGGAAATATCTCCAACGCTATCTGTATAAACATGGAAATAGCCACACAGCTATCTGTATAAACATGGAAATATCTACACCGCTATCTCTATAAACATGGAAATATCTCCACAGCTATCAGTATAAACATGGAAGTAGCCACACCGCTATCTGTATGAACATGGAAATAGCCACACCGCTATATGTATTAACATGGAAATATCTACACCGCCATCTGTAAAACATGGAAATATCTACACAGTCATCTGTATAAACATGGAAATATCTACACCTCCATCTGTATAAACATGGAAATATCTACACTGCCATCTGTATACACATGGATATATCCACACAGCCATCTGTATAAACATGGAAATATCTACACCGCTATCTCTATAAACATGGAAATATCTACAACGCAATCAATATTAACATGGAAATGTTTACACCATTATCTGTCTAAACATGGAAATATCTACACTGCCATCTGTATAAGTTTGTAAATATCTACACAGCCATCTCTATAAACATGGAAATATCTACACCGCTCTCTGTATAAACATGGAAATAGCCACACCGCTATCTGTATAAACATGGAAATATCTACACCGCCATCTGTAAAAACATGGAAATACCTACACAGTCATCTGTATAAACATGGAAATATCTACACCTCCATCTTTATAAACATGGAAATATCTATACTGCCATCTGTATACACATGGAAATATCTACACAGCCATCTGTATAAACATGGAAATATCTACACCATTATCGGTCTAAACATGGAAATATCTACACTGCCATCTATATAAATATGTAAATATCTACACAGCCATCTCTATAAACATGGAAATATCTACACCGCTATCTGTTTAAACAGGAAAATAGCCACACAGCTATTTGTATAAACATGGAAATATATACACTTCTATCTCTATAAACATGGAAATATCTCCACCGCTATCTGTATAAACATGGAAATATCTCCACCGCCATCTGTATAAACATGTAAATATCTACACATCCATCTCTATAAACATGGAAATATCTACGCCGCTATCTGTATAAACATGGAAATAGCCACACCGCTATCTGTATAAACATGGAAATATCTACACTGCCATCTGTATAAACATGGAAATATCTACGCCACTATCTGTATAAACATGGAAATAGCCACACCGCTATCTGTATAAACATGGAAAAATCTACACCGCCATCTGTATAAACATGGAAATACCTACACAGACATCTGTATAAACATGGAAATATCTACACTGCCATCTGTATACACATGGAAATATCTATACAGCCATCTGTATAAATATGGAAATACCTACACTGCTATCTCTATAAACATGGAAATACCTACATCGCAATCTGTATAAACATGGAAATATCTACACAATTATCTGTCTAAACATGGAAATATCTACACTGCCATCTGTATAAATATGTAAATATCTACACAGCCATCTCTATAAACATGGAAATATCTACACCGCTATCTGTATAAACATGGAAATAGCCACACAGCTATCTGTATAAACATGTTAATATATACACTGCTAACTCTATAAACATGGAAATATCTCCACCGCTATCTCTATAAACATGGAAATATCTCCACCGCTATCTGTATAAACATGGAAATATCGCCAACGCTATCTGTATGAACATGGAAATCGCCAAACAGCTATCTGTATAATCATGGAAATGTCTACACCGCTATCTCTATAAACATGGAAATATCTCCACCGCAATCTGTATAAACATGGAAATATCTCCACCGCTATCTGTGTAAACATGGAAATAGTGACACCGCTATCTGTATAAACATGGAAACATCTACACCGCTATCTCTATAAACTTGGAAATGTCTACACCGCTATCTGTATAAACATGGAAATATCTACACAGCCATCTCTATAAACATGGAAATATCCTCACCGCCATCTGTATAAACTGGGAAATAACTACACAGTCATCTGTATAAACCTGGGAATATCTACACCACTATCTGTATAAACATGAAAATATCTACACTGCCATCTGTATAAACATGTAAATGAATACACAGACATCTCTATAAACATGGAAATATCTACACCGCTATCTGTATGAACATGGAAATAGCCACACCGCTATCTGTATTAACATGGAAATATCTACACCGCAATCTGTAAAACATGGAAATAACTACACAGTCATCTGTATAAACATGGAAATATCTACACCTCCATCTGTCTAAACATGGAAATATCTACACTGCCATCTGTATAAGTTTGTAAATATCTACACAGCCATCTCTATAAACATGGAAATATCTACACCGCTCTCTGTATAAACATGGAAATAGCCACACCGCTATCTGTATAAACATGGAAATATCTACACCGCCATCTGTAAAAACATGGAAATACCTACACAGTCATCTGTATCAACATGGAAATATCTACACCTCCATCTTTATAAACATGGAAATATCTATACTGCCATCTGTATACACATGGAAATATCTACACAGCCATCTGTATAAACATGGAAATATCTACACCATTATCGGTCTAAACATGGAAATATCTACACTGCCATCTATATAAATATGTAAATATCTACACAGCCATCTCTATAAACATGGAAATATCTACACCGCTATCTGTTTAAACAGGAAAATAGCCACACAGCTATTTGTATAAACATGGAAATATATACACTTCTATCTCTATAAACATGGAAATATCTCCACCGCTATCTGTATAAACATGGAAATATCTCCACCGCCATCTGTATAAACATGTAAATATCTACACATCCATCTCTATAAACATGGAAATATCTACGCCGCTATCTGTATAAACATGGAAATAGCCACACCGCTATCTGTATAAACATGGAAATATCTACACCGCCATCTGTATAAACATGGAAATATCTACGCCACTATCTGTATAAACATGGAAATAGCCACACCGCTATCTGTATAAACATGGAAAAATCTACACCGCCATCTGTATAAACATGGAAATACCTACACAGACATCTGTATAAACATGGAAATATCTACACTGCCATCTGTATACACATGGAAATATCTATACAGCCATCTGTATAAATATGGAAATACCTACACTGCTATCTCTATAAACATGGAAATACCTACATCGCAATCTGTATAAACATGGAAATATCTACACAATTATCTGTCTAAACATGGAAATATCTACACTGCCATCTGTATAAATATGTAAATATCTACACAGCCATCTCTATAAACATGGAAATATCTACACCGCTATCTGTATAAACATGGAAATAGCCACACAGCTATCTGTATAAACATGTTAATATATACACTGCTAACTCTATAAACATGGAAATATCTCCACCGCTATCTCTATAAACATGGAAATATCTCCACCGCTATCTGTATAAACATGGAAATATCGCCAACGCTATCTGTATGAACATGGAAATCGCCAAACAGCTATCTGTATAATCATGGAAATGTCTACACCGCTATCTCTATAAACATGGAAATATCTCCACCGCAATCTGTATAAACATGGAAATATCTCCACCGCTATCTGTGTAAACATGGAAATAGTGACACCGCTATCTGTATAAACATGGAAACATCTACACCGCTATCTCTATAAACTTGGAAATGTCTACACCGCTATCTGTATAAACATGGAAATATCTACACAGCCATCTCTATAAACATGGAAATATCCTCACCGCCATCTGTATAAACTGGGAAATAACTACACAGTCATCTGTATAAACCTGGGAATATCTACACCACTATCTGTATAAACATGAAAATATCTACACTGCCATCTGTATAAACATGTAAATGAATACACAGACATCTCTATAAACATGGAAATATCTACACCGCTATCTGTATGAACATGGAAATAGCCACACCGCTATCTGTATTAACATGGAAATATCTACACCGCCATCTGTAAAACATGGAAATAACTACACAGTCATCTGTATAAACATGGAAATATCTACACCTCCATCTGTCTAAACATGGAAATATCTACACTGCCATCTGTATAAGTTTGTAAATATCTACACAGCCATCTCTATAAACATGGAAATATCTACACCGCTCTCTGTATAAACATGGAAATAGCCACACCGCTATCTGTATAAACATGGAAATATCTACACCGCCATCTGTAAAAACATGGAAATACCTACACAGTCATCTGTATCAACATGGAAATATCTACACCTCCATCTGTATAAACATGGAAATATCTACACTGCCATCTGTATCAATATGTAAATACCTACACAGCCATCTCTATAAACATGGAAATATGTACACCGCTATCTGTATAAACATGGAAATAGCCACACAGCTATCTGTATAAACATGGAAATATCTACACCGCTATCTGTATAAACATGGAAATAGTGACACCGCTATCTGTATAAATATGGAAATATCTACACCGCTATCTCTATAATCATGGAAATGTCTACACCGCTATCTGTATAAACATTGAAATATCTACATGGCTTTCTCTATAAACATGGAAATATCTACACCACCATCTGTATAAACATGGAAATACCTACACAGTCATCTGTATAAACCTGGAAATATCTACACCACTATCTGTATAAACATGGAAATATCTATACTCCCATCTGTATACACATGGAAATATCTACACAGCCATCTGTATAAACATGGAAATATCTACACCATTATCTCCCTAAACATGGAAATATCTACACTGCCATCTATATAAATATGTAAATATCTACACAGCCATCTCTATAAACATGGAAATATCTACACCGCTATCTGTTTAAACAGGAAAATAGCCACACAGCTATTTGTATAAACATGGAAATATATACACTTCTATCTCTATAAACATGGAAATATCTCCACCGCTATCTGTATAAACATGGAAATATCTCCACCGCCATCTGTATAAACATGTAAATATCTACACATCCATCTCTATAAACATGGAAATATCTACGCCGCTATCTGTATAAACATGGAAATAGCCACAACGCTATCTGTATAAACATGGAAATATCTACACCGCCATCTGTATAAACATGGAAATATCTACGCCACTATCTGTATAAACTTGGAAATAGCCACACCGCTATCTGTATAAACATGGAAAAATCTACACCGCCATCTGTATAAACATGGAAATACCTACACATTCATCTGTATAAACATGGAAATATCTACACCACTGTCTGTACAAACATGGAAATATCTACACTGCCATCTGTATTAACATGGAAATATCTACACAGCCATCTCTATAAACATGGAAATATCTACACTGCTATCTGTACAAACACGGAAATATCTACACCGACATGTGTAAAAATAAGAAAATATCTACACAGTCATCTGTATAAACATGGAAATATCTCCACCGCTATCTGTATAAACATGGAAATATCTACACCGCCATCTGTATAAAAATGGAAATAACTAGACAGTCATCTGTATAAATATGGAAATATGTACACCGCTATCTGTATAAACATGGAAATATCTGCACCGCCATCTGCATAAACATGGAAACATCTACACCGCCATCTGTATAAACATGGAAATATCTCCAACGCTATCTGTATAAACTTGGAAATAGCCACACAGCTATCTGTATAAACATGGAAATATCTACACCGCTATTTCTATAAACATGAGAATATCTCCATCGATATCTGTATAAACATGGAAATATCTCCACCGCTATCTGTATAAACATGGAAATAGTGACACCGCTATCTGTATACATAAGGAAATATCCACACCGCTATCTCTATAAACATGGAAATGTCTACACCGCTATCTGTGAAAACATGGAAATATCTACATGGCTGTCTCTATAAACTTTGAAATATCTTCACCGCCATCTGTATAAACAAGGAAATAACTACACAGTCATCTGCATAAACCTGGAAATATCTACACCACTATCTGTATAAACATGAAAATATCTACACTGCCATCTGTATAAACATGTAAATATCTACACAGCCATCTCTATAAACATGGAAATATCTACACCGCTATCTCTATAAACATGGAAATAGCCACACCGCTATCTGTATAAACATGGAAATATCTACACCGCCATCTGTAAAAACATGGAAATATCTACACAGTCATCTGTATAAACATGGAAATATCTACACCTCCATCTTTATAAACATGGAAATATCTATACTGCCATTTGTATACACATGGAAATATCTACAGAGCCAGCTGTATAAAAATGGAAATATCTACACCATTATCTGTCTAAACATGGAAATATCTACACTGCCATCTATGTAAATATGTAAATATCTACACAGCCATCTCTATAAACATGGAAATATCTACACCGCTATCTGTATAAACATGGAAATATCTTCACAGTCATCTGTATAAACATGGAAATATCTACACCTCCATCTGTATAAACATGGAAATATCTCCAACGCTATCTGTATAAACATGGAAATAGCCACAGAGCTATCTGTATAAACATGGAAATATCTACAACGCTATCTCTATAAACATGGAAATACCTCCATCGCTATCTGTATAAACATGGAAGTAGCCACACCGCTATCTGTATAAGCATGGAAATGTGTACACTGCCATCTGTAAAAACATGGAAATATGTACACAGTCATCTGTATAAACATGGAAATATCAACACATCCATCTGTATAAACATGGAAATATCCACACTGACATCTGTATACACATGGAAATATCCATACAGCCATCTGTATAAACATGGAAATATCTATACCGCTATCTCTATAAAAATGGAAATACCTATATCGCAATCTGTATAAACATGGAAATATCTACACCATTATCTGTCTAAACATGGAAATATCTACACTGCCATCTGTATAAATATGTAAATATCTACACAGCCATCTCTATAAACATGGAAATATCTACACCGCTATCTGTATAAACATGGAAATAGCCACACAGCTATCTGTATAAACATGTTAATATATACACTGCTATCTCTATAAACATGGAAATATCTCCACCGCTATCTGTATAAACATGGAAATATCTCCAACGCTATCTGTATAAACATGGAAATATCGCCAACGCTATCTGTATGAACATGGAAATCGCCACACAGCAATCTGTATAAACATGGAAATGTCTACACCGCTATCTCTATAAACATGGAAATATCTCCACCGCAATCTGTATAAACATGGAAATATCTCCACCGATATCTGTATAAACATGGAAATAGTTACACCGCTATCTGTATAAACATGGAAATATCTACACCGCTATCTCTATAAACTTGGAAATGTCTACACCGCTATCTGTATAAACATGGAAATATCTACACAGCCATCTCTTTAAACTTGGAAATATCTTCACCGCCATCTGTATAAACAGGAAATAACTACACAGTCATCTGTATAAACCTGGAAATAACTACACCACTATCTGTATAAACATGAAAATATCTACACTGCCATCTGTATAAACATATAAATATCTACACAGCCATCTGTATAAACTTGGAAATATCTACACCGCTATCTGTATGAACATGGAAATAGCCACACCGCTATCTGTATTAACATGGAAATATCTACACCGCCATCTGTAAAACATGGAAATATCTACACAGTCATCTGTATAAACATGGAAATATCTACACCTCCATCTGTATAAACATGGAAATATCTACACTGCCATCTGTATACCCATGGAAATATTCACACAGCCATCTGTATAAACATGGAAATATCTACACCGCTATCTTCATAAACATGGAAATACCTACACCGCAATCACTATAAACATGGAAATATTTACACCATTATCTGTCTAAACATGGAAATATCTACACTGCCATCTGTATAAGCATGTAAATATCTACACAGCCATCTCTATAAACATGGAAATATCTACCCCGCTATCTGTATAAACATGGAAATAGCCACACCGCTATCTGTATAAACATGGAAATCTCTACACCGCCATCTGTAAAAACATGGAAATACCTACACAGTCATCTGTATAAACATGGAAATATCTACACCTCCATCTGTATAAACATGGAAATATCTACACTGCCATCTGTATAAATATGTAAATACCTACACAGCCATCTCTATAAACATGGATATATGTACACCGCTATCTGTATAAACATGGAAATAGCCACACAGCTATCTGTATAAACATGGAAATATCTACACCGCTATCTCTATAAACATGGAAATATCTGCACCGCTATCTGTATAAACATGGATATACCTCCACCGCTATCTGTATAAACATGAAAATATCTACACCGCTATCTGTATAAACATGGAAATAGTGACACCGCTATCTGTAAAATATGGAAATATCTACACCGCAATCTCTATAATCATGGAAATGTCTACACCGCTATCTGTATAAACATGGAAATATCTACATGGCTATCTCTATAAACATGGAAATATCTACACCACCATCTGTATAAACATGGAAATACCTACACAGTCATCGGTATAAACCTGGAAATATCTACACCACTATCTGTATAAACATGGAAATATCTACACTGCCATCTGTATAAACATGTAAATATCTACACATCCATCTCTATAAACATGGAAATATCTACGCCGCTATCTGTATAAACATGGAAATAGCCACACCGCTATCTGTATAAACATGGAGATATCTACACCGCCATCTGTATAAACATGGAACTACCTACACAGTCATCTGTATAAACATGGAAATATCTACACCACTGTCTGTACAAACATGGAAACAACTACACTGCCATCTGTATAAACATGGAAATATCTACACAGCCATCTCTATAAACATGGAAATATCTACACTGCTATCTGTATAAACATGGAAATAGCCACACCGCTATCTGTATAAACACGGAAATATCTACACCGACATGTGTAAAAATATGAAAATATCTACACAGTCATCTGTATAAACATGGAAATATCTCCACCGCTATCTGTATAAACATGGAAATATCTTCACCGCCATCTGTAAAAACATGGAAATATCTACATAGTCATCTGTGTAAACATGGAAATATCTACACCTGCATCTTTATAAACATGGAAATATCTATACTGCCATCTGTATACACATGGAAATATCTACACAGCCATCTGTATAAACATGGAAATATCTACACCATTATCTGTCTACACATGGAAATATCTAAACTGCCATCTATATAAATATGTAAATATCTACACAGCCATCTCTATAAACATGGAAATATCTACACCGCTATCTGTTTAAACAGGGAAATAGCCACACAGCTATTTGTATAAACATGGAAATATATACAATGCTATCTCTATAAACATGGAAATATCTCCACCGCTATCTGTATAAACTTGGAAATATCTCCACCGCCATCTGTATAAACATGTAAATATCTACACATCCATCTCTATAAACATGGAAATATCTACGCCGCTATCTGTATAAACATGGAAATAGCCACAGGGCTATCTGTATAAACATGGAAATATCTACACCTCCATCTGTATAAACATGGAAATACCTACACAGTCATCTGCATAAACATGGAAATATCTACACCACTGTCTGTACAAACATGGAAATATCTTCACTGCCATCTGTATAAACATGGAAATATCTACACAGCCATCTCTATAAACATGGAAATATCTACACTGCTATCTGTATAAACACGGAAATATCTACACCGACATGTGTAAAAATATGAAAATATCTACACAGTCATCTGTATAAACATGGAAATATCTCCACCGCTATCTGTATAAGCATGGAAATATCTACACCGCCATCTGTATAAAAATGGAAATAACTAGACAGTCATCTGTATAAATATGGAAATATGTACACCGCTATCTGTATAAACATGGAAATATCTGCACCGCCATCTGCATAAACATGGAAATATCAACACCACCATCTGTATAAACATGGAAATATCTCCAACGCTATCTGTATAAACTTGGAAATAGCCACACAGCTATCTGTATAAACATGGAAATATCTACACCGCTATTTCTATAAACATGGGAATATCTCCACCGACATCTGTATAAACATGGAAATATCTCCACCGCTATCTGTATAAACATGGAAATAGTGACACCGCTATCTGTATACATAAGGAAATATCTACACCGCTATCTCTATAAACATGGAAATGACTACACCGCTATCTGTGAAAACATGGAAATATCTACATGGCTGTCTCTAAAAACATGGAAATATCTTCACCGCCATCTGTATAAACATGGAAATAACTACACAGTCATCTGCATGAACCTGGAAATCTCTACACCACTATCTGTATAAACATGAAATTATCTACACTGCCATCTGTATAAACATGTAAATATCTACATAGCCATCTCTATAAACATGGAAATATCTACACCGCTATCTGTATAAACATGGAAATAGCCACAACGCTATCTGTATAAACATGGAAATATCTACACCGCCATCTGTAAAAACATGGAAATATCTACACAGTCATCTGTATAAACAAGGAAATATCTACACTTCCATCTTTATAAACATGGAAATATCTATACTGCCATCTGTATACACATGGAAATATCTACACAGCCATCTGTATAAACATGGAAATATCTACACCATTATCTGTCTAAACATGGAAATATCTACACTGCCATCTATGTAAATTTGTAAATATCTACACAGCCATCTCTATAAACATGGAAATATCTACACCGCTATCTGTATAAACAGGGAAATAGCCACACAGCTATTTGTATAAACATGGAAATATATACACTGCTATCTCTATAAACATGGAAATATCTCCAACGCTATCTGTATAAACATGGAAATATCTCCACCGCTATCTGTATAAACATGGAAATATCTCCAACGCTATCTGCATAAACATGGAAATAGCCACACAACTATCTGTATAAACATGGAAATATCTACACGGCTATCTCTATAAACATGGAAATATCTGCACCGCTCTCTGCATAAACATGGATATATCTCCACCGCTATCTGTATAAACATGGAAATATCTACACCGCTATCTGTATAAACATGGAAATAGTGACACCGGTATCTGTATAAATATGGAAATATCTACACCGCTATCTCTATAATGATGGAAATGTCTACACCGCTATCTGTATAAACATGGAAATATCTACATGGCTTTCTCTATAAACATGGAAATATCTACACCACCATCTGTATAAACATGGAAATACCTACACAGTCATCGGTATAAACCTGGAAATATCTACACCACTATCTGTATAAACATGGAAATATCTACACTGCCGTCTGTATAAACATGTAAATATCTACACATCCATCTCTAAAAACATGGAAATATCTACGCCGCTATCTGTATAAACATGGAAATAGCCACACCGCTATCTGTATAAACATGGAAATATCTACACCGCCATCTGTATAAACATGGAAATACCTACACAGTCATCTGTATAAACATGGAAATATCTACACCACTGTCTGTACAAACATGGAAATATCTACACTGCCATCTGTATAAACATGGAAATATCTACACAGCCACCTCTATAAACATGGAAATATCTTCACTGCTATCTGTATAAACATGGAAATAGCCACACCGCTATCTGTATAAACACAGAAATATCTACACTGACATGTGTAAAAATATGAAAATATCTACACAGTCATCTGTATAAACATGGAAATATCTCCACCGCTATCTGTATAAACATGGAAATATCTACACCGCCATCTGTAAAAACATGGAAATATCTACACAGTCATCTGTATAAACATGGAAATATCTACACCTCCATCTTTATAAACATGGAAATATCTATACTGCCATCTGTATACACATGGAAATATCTACACAGCCATCTGTATAAACATGGAAATATCTACACCATTATCTGTCTACACATGGAAATATCTAAACTGCCATCTATATAAATATGTAAACATCTACACAGCCATCTCTATAAACATGGAAATATCTACACCGCTATCTGTTTAAACAGGGAAATAGCCACACAGCTATTTGTATAAACATGCAAATATATACACTGCTATCTCTATAAACATGGAAATATCTCCACCGCTATCTGTATAAACATGGAAATATCTCCACCGCCATCTGTATAAACATGTAAATATCTACACATTCATCTCTATAAACATGGAAATAACTACGCCGCTATCTGTATAAACATGGAAAAAGCCACACCGCTATCTGTATAAACATGGAAATATCTACACCGCCATTTGTATAAACATGGAAATACCTACACAGTCATCTGTATAAACATGGAAATATCTACACCACTGTCTGTACAAACATGGAAATATCTACACTGCCATCTGTATAAACATGGAAGTATCTACACAGCCATCTCTATAAACATGGAAATATCTACACTGCAATCTGTATAAACACGGAAATATCTACACCGACATGTGTAAAAATATGAAAATATCTACACAGTCATCTGTATAAACATGGAAATATCTCCACCGCTATCTGTATAAACATGGAAATATCTACACCGCCATCTGTATAAAAATGGAAATAACTAGACAGTCATCTGTATAAATATGGAAATATGTACACCGCTATCTGTATAAACATGGAAATATCTGCACCGCCATCTGCATAAACATGGAAATATCTACACCGCCATCTGTATAAACATGGAAATATCTCCAACGCTATCTGTATAAACTTGGAAATAGCCACACAGCTATCTGTATAAACATGGAAATATCTACAACGCTATTTCTATAAACATGAGAATATCTCCACCGATATCTGTATAAACATGGAAATATCTCCACCGCTATCTGTATAAACATGGAAATAGTGACACCGCTATCTGAATACATAAGGAAATATCTACACCGCTATCTCTATAAACATGGAAATGTCTACACCGCTATCTGTGAAAACATGGAAATATCTACATGGCTGTCTCTATAAACATGGAAATATCTTCACCGCCATCTATATAAACATGGAAATAACTACACAGTCATCTGCATAAACCTGGAAATATCTAAACCACTATCTGTATAAACATGAAAATATCTACACTGCCATCTGTATAAACATGTAAATATCTACACAGCCATCTCTATAAACATGTAAATATCTACACCGCTATCTGTATAAACATGGAAATAGCCACACCGCTATCTGTATAAACATGGAAATATCTACACCGCCATCTGTAAAAACATGGAAATATCTACACAGTCATCTGTATAAACATGGAAATATCTACACCTCCATTTGTATAAACATGGAAATATCTACACTGCCATCTGTATACACGTGGAAATATCTACACAGCCATCTGTATAAACATGGAAATATCTACACCGCTATCTGTATAAACATGGAAATACCTACACCGCAAACTGTATAATCATGGAAATATCTACACCATTATCTGTCTAAACATGGAAATATCTACACTGCCATCTGTAAAAATATGTAAATATCTACACAGCCATCAATATAAACATGGAAATATCTACACCGCTATCTGTATAAACATGCAAATAGCCACACAGATATCTGTAAAAATATGTAAATATCTACACTGCTATCTCTATAAACATGGAAATATCTCCACCGCTATCTGTATAAAAATGGAAATATCTCCACTGCTATCTGTATAAACATGGAAATACCTCCAACGCTATCTGTATAAACATGGAAATAGCCACACAGCTATCTTTATAAACATGGAAATACCTACACCGCTATCTCTATAAACATGGAAATATCTCCACACCTATCTGTATAAACATGGAAATATCGCCACCGCTATCTGTATGAATATGGAAATAGTGACACCGCTATCTGTATAAATATGGAAATATCTACACCGCTATCTCTATAAACATGGAAATTTCTACACCGCTATCTGTATAAACATGGAAATATCTACATGGCTGTCTCTATAAACATGGAAATACATTCACAGCCATCTGTATAAACATGGAAATAACTACACAGTCATCTGTATAAACATGGAAACATCTCCAACGCGATCTGTATAAACATGGAAATAGCCACACAGCTATCTGTATAAACATGGAAATATCTACACCGCTATCTCTATAAACATGGAAATATCTCCACCGCTATCTGTATAAACATGGAAATCGCCACACCGCTATCTGTATAATCATGGAAATATCTAAACCGCCATCTGTAAAACATGGAAATATCTACACAGTCATCTGCCTAAACATGGAAATATCTACACCTCCATCTGTATAAACATGGAAATATCTATACTGCCATCTGTATACACATGTAAATACCTACACCGCCATCTGTATAAACATGGAAATAACTACACAATCATCTGTATAAACCTGGAAATATCTACACCAGTATCTGTATAAACATGAAAATATCTACACTGCCATCTGTATAAACATGTAAATATCTACACAGCCATCTCTATAAACATGGAAATATCTACACCGCTATCTGTATGAACATGGAAATAGCCACACCGCTATCTGTATAAACATGGAAATATCTACACCGCCATCTGTAAAAACATGGAAATATCTACACAGTCATCTGTACAAACATGGAAATATCTACACCTCCATCTGTATAAACATGGAAATATCTACACTGCCATTTGTATACACATGGAAATATCCACACAGCCATCTCTATAAACTTGGAAATATCTACACCGCTATCTCCATAAACATGGAAATACCTACACCGCAATCTGTATAAACATGGAAATATCTACACCATTATCTCTCTAAACATGGAAATAACTACACTTCCATCTGTATAATTATGTAAATATCTACACCGCCATCTCTATAAACATGGAAATATCTACACCGCTATCTGTATAAACATGGAAATAGCCACACCGCTATCTGTATAAACTTGGAAATATCTACACCGCTATCTCTATAAACATGGAAATATCTCCACCGCTATCTGTATAAACATGGAAATATCTACACAGTCATCTGTATAAACATGGAAATATCTCCACCGCTATCTGTATAAAAATGGAAATATCTACACCGCCATCTGTATAAAAATGGAAATAACTACACAGTCATCTGTATAAATATGGAAATATGTACACCGTTATCTGTATAAACATGGAAATATCTGCACCGCCATCTGCATAAACATGGAAATATCTACACCGCCATCTCTATAAACATGGAAATATCTCCAACGCTATCTGTATAAACATGGAAATAGCCACACAGCTATCTTTATAAACATGGAAATACCTACACCGCTATCTGCATAAACATGGAAATATCTCCACCGCTATCTGTATAAACATGGAGATATCTCCACCGCTATCTGTATAAACATGGAAATAGTGACAACGCTATCTGTATAAATATGGAAAGATCTACACCGCTATCTCTATAAACATGGAAATGACTACACCGCTATCTGTGTAAACATGGAAATATCTACATGGCTGTCTCCATAAACATGGAAATAACTTCAGCGCCATCTGTATAAACATGGAAATAATTACACAGTCATCTGTATAAACCTGGAAATCTCTACACCACTATCTGTATAAACATGAAAATATCTAAACTGCCATCTGTATAAACATGTAAATATCTACAAAGCCATCTCTATAAATATGGAAATAACTCCACCGCTATCTGTATAAACACGGAAATATCTCCAACGCTATCTGTATAAACATGGAAATAGCCACTCAGCTATCTGTATAAACATGGAGATATCTACACCGCTATCTCTAAAAACATGGAAATATCTCCCCAGCTATCAGTATAAACATGGAAGTAGCCACACCGCTATCTGTATAAGCATGGAAATATCTACACCGCCATCTGTAAAAACATGGAAATATCTATACAGTCATCTGTATAAACATGGAAATATCTACACCTCCATCTGTATAAACATGGAAATATCTCCAACGCTATCTGTATAAACATGGAAATAGCCACAGAGCTATCTGTATAAACATGGAAATATCTACAACGCTATCTCTATAAACATGGAAATAACTCCATCGCTATCTGTATAAACATGAAGTAGCCACACCGCTATCTGTATAAGCATGGAAATATGTACACTGCCAACTGTAAAAACATGGAAATATGTACACAGTCATCTGTATAAACATGGAAATATCTACACATCCAACTGTATAAACATGGAAATAACTACACTACCATCTGTATACACATGGAAATATCTATACAGCCATCTGTATAAACATGGAAATATCTACACCGCTATCTCTATAAACATGGAAATACCTACATCACAATCTGTATAAACATGGAAATATCTACACCAATATCTGTCTAAACATGGAAATATCTACACTGCCATCTGTATAAATATGTAAATATCTACACAGCCATCTCTATAAACATGGAAATATCTACACCGCTATCTGTATAAACATGGAAATAGCCACACAGCTATCTGTATAAACATGTTAATATATACACGGATATCTCTATAAACATGGAAATATCTCCACCGCTATCTGTATAAACATGGAAATATCTCCACCGCTATCTGTATAAACATGGAAATATCGCCAACGCTATCTGTATGAACATGGAAATCCCCACACAGCTATCTGTATAAACATGGAAATGTCTACACGGCTATCTCTATAAACATGGAAATATCTCCACCGCAATCTGTATAAACATGGAAATATCTCCACCGCTATGTGTATATGCATGGAAATAGTGAAACTGCTATCTGTATAAACATGGAAATATCTACACCGCTATCTCTATAAACTTGGAAATCTCTACACCGCTATCTGTATAAACATGGAAATAACTACACAGCCATCTCTATAAACATGGAAATATCTTCACCGCCATCTGTATAAACAGGGAAATAACTACACAGTCATCTGTATAAACCTGGAAATATCTACAGCACTATCTGTATAAACATGAAAATATCTACACTGCCATCTGTATAAGCATGTAAATCTCTACACATCCATCTCTATAAACATGGAAATATCTATACCGCTATCTGTATGAACATGGAAATAGCCACACCGCTATCTGTATTAACATGGAAATATCTACACCGCCATCTGTAAAACATGGAAATATCTACACAGTCATCTGTATAAACATGGAAATACCTACACCTCCATCTGTATAAACATGGAAATATCTACACTGCCATCTGTATACACATGGAAATATCCACACAGCCATCTGTATAAACATGGAAATATCTACACCGCTATCTTCATAAACATGGAAATACCTACAACGCAATCAATATAAACATGGAAATATTTACACCATTATCTGTCTAAACATGGAAATATCTACACTGCCATCTGTATAACAATGTAAATATCTACACAGCCATCTCTATAAACATGGAAATATCTACACTGCTATCTGTATAAACATGGAAATAGCCACACCGCTATCTGTATAAACACGGAAATATCTACACCGACATGTGTAAAAATATGAAAATATCTACACAGTCATCTGTATAAACATGGAAATATCTCCACCGCTATCTGTATAAACATGGAAATATCTACACCGCCATCTGTATAAAAATGGAAATAACTACACAGTCATCTGTATAAATATGGAAATATGTACACCGCTATCTGTATAAACATGGAAATATCTGCACCGCCATCTGCATAAACATGGAAATATCTACACCGCCATCTCTATAAACATGGAAATATCTCCAACGCTATCTGTAGAAACATGGAAATAGCCACACAGCTATCTTTATAAACATGGAAATACCTACACCGCTATCTGCATAAACATGGAAATATCTCCAACGCTATCTGTATAAACATGGAGATATCTCCACCGCTATCTGTATAAACATGGAAATAGTGACAACGCTATCTGTATAAATATGGAAAGATCTACACCGCTATCTCTATAAACATGGAAATGACTACACCGCTATCTGTATAAACATGGAAATATCTACATGGCTGTCTCTATAAACATGGAAATATCTTCAGCGCCGTCTGTATAAACATGGAAATAGTTACACAGTCATCTGTATAAACCTGGAAATCTCTACACCACTATCTGTATAAACATGAAAATATCTACGCTGCCATCTGTATAAACATGTAAATATCTACAAAGCCATCTCTATAAATATGGAAATAACTCCACCGCTATCTGTATAAACACGGAAATAACTCCAACGCTATCTGTATAAACATGGAAATAGCCACTCAGCTATCTGTATAAACATGGAAGTATCTACACCGCTATCTCTAAAACATGGAAATATCTCCTCAGCTATCAGTATAAACATGGAAGTAGCCACACCGCTATCTGTATAAGCATGGAAATTTCTACACCGCCATCTGTAAAAACATGCAAATATCTATACAGTCATCTGTATAAACATGGAAATATCTCCAACGCTATCTGTATAAACATGGAAATAGCCACAGAGCTATCTGTATAAACATGGAAATATCTACAACGCTATCTCTATAAACATGGAAATAACTCCATCGCTATCTGTATAAACATGGAAGGAGCCACACCGCTATCTGTATAAGCATGGAAATATGTACACTGCCAACTGTAAAAACATGGAAATATGTACACAGTCATCTGTATAAACATGGAAATATCTACACATCCAACTGTATAAACATGGAAATATCTACACTACCATCTGTATACACATGGAAATATCAACAGAGCCATCTGTATAAACATGGAAATATCTACACGGCTATCTCTATAAACATGGAAATACCTACATCGCAATCTGTATAAACATGGAAATATCTACACGATTATCTGTCTAAACATGGAAATATCTACACTGCCATCTGTATAAATATGTAAATATCTACACAGCCATCTCTATAAACATGGAAATATCTACACCGCTATCTGTATAAACATGGAAATAGCCACACAGCAATCTGTATAAACATGGAAATATCTACACCGCCATCTGTAAAAACATGGAAATACCTACACAGTCATCTGTATAAACATGGAAATAGTGACACCGCTATCTGTATAAACATGGAAATGTCTACACCGCAATCTGTATAAACTTGGAAATGTCTACACCGCTATCTGTATAAACATGGAAATATCTACACAGCCATCTCTATAAACATGGAAATATCTTCACCGCCATCTGTATAAACAGGGAAATAACTACACAGTCATCTGTATAAACCTGGAAATATCTACACCACTATTTGTATAAACATGAAAATATCTACACTGCCATCTGTATAAGCATGTAAATCTCTACACATCCATCTCTATAAACATGGAAATATCTACACCGCTATCTGTATGAACATGGAAATAGCCACACCGCTATCTGTATTAACATGGAAATATCTACACCGCCATCTGTAAAACATGGAAATATCTACACAGTCATCTGTATAAACATGGAAATACCTACACCTCCATCTGTATAAACATGGAAATATCTACACTGCCATCTGTATACACATGGAAATATCAACAGAGCCATCTTTATAAACATGGAAATATCTACACCGCTATCTTCATAAACATGGAAATAACTACACCGCAATCAATATAAACATGGAAATATTTACACCATTATCTGTCTAAACATGGAAATATCTACACTGCCATCTGTATAAGTATGTAAATATCTACACAGCCATCTCTGTAAACTTGGAAATATCTACACCGCTATCTGTATAAACATGGAAATAGCCACACCGCTATCTGTATAAACATGGAAATATCTACACCGCCATCTGTAAAAACATGGAAATACCTACACAGTCATCTGTACAAACATGGAAATATCTACACCTCCATCTGTATAAACATGGAAATATCTACACTGCCATCTGTATAAATATGTAAATACCTACACAGCCATTTCTATAAACATGGAAATATGTACACCGCTATCTGTATAAACATGGAAATAGCCACACAGCTATCTGTATAAACATGGAAATATCTGCAACGCTATCTGTATAAACATGGATATATCTCCACCGCTATCTGTATAAATATGGAAATATCTACACCGCTATCTGTATAAACATGGAAATAGTGCCACCGCTATCTGTATAAACATGGAAATATCTACATGGCTATCTCTATAAACATGGAAATATCTACACCACCATCTGTATAAACATGGAAATACCTACACAGTCATCGGTATAAACCTGGAAATAACTACACCACTATCTGTATAAACATGGAAATATCTACACTGCCATCTGCAAAAACATGTAAATATCTACACATCCATCTATATAAACATGGAAATATCTACGCCGCTATCTGTATAAACATGGAAATAGCCACACCGCTATCTGTATAAACATGGAAATATCAACAACGCCATCTGTATAAACATGGAAATACCTACACAGTCAACTGTATAAACATGGAAATATCTACACCGTCATGTGTAAAAATATGAAAATATCTACACAGTCATCTGTATAAACATGGAAATATCTCCACTGCTATCTGTATAAACATGGAAATATCTACACCGCCATCTGTAAAAACATGGAAATATCTACACAGTCATCTGTATAAACATGGAAATATCTACACCTCCATCTTTATAAACATGGAAATATCTATACTGCCATCTGTATACACATGGAAATACCTACACAGCCATCTGTATAAACATGGAAATATCTACACCATTATCTGTCTAAACATGGAAATATCTAAACTGCCATCCATATAAATATGTAAATATCTACACAGCCATCTCTATAAACATGGAAATATCTACACCGCTATCTGTTTAAACAGGGAAATAGCCACACAGCTATTTGTATAAACATGGAAATATATACAATGCTATCTCTATAAACATGGAAATATCTCCATCGCTATCTGTATAAACATGGAAATATCTCCACCGCCATCTGTATAAACATGTAAATATCTACACATCCATCTCTATAAAGATGGAAATATCTACGCTGCTATCTGTATAAACATGGAAATAGCCACAGCGCTATCTGTATAAACATGGAAATGTCTACACCGCTATCTCTATAAACATGGAAATATCTCCACCGCAATCTGTATAAACATGGAAATATCTCCACCGCTATCTGTATAAACATGGAAATAGTGACACCGCTATCTGTATAAACATGGAAATATCTACACCGCTATCTCTATAAACTTGGAAATGTCTACACCGCTATCTGTATAAACATGGAAATATCTACACAGCCATCTCTATAAACATGGAAATATCTTCACCGACATCTGTATAAACAGGGAAATAACTACACAGTCATCTGTATAAACCTGGAAATATCTACACCACTATCTGTATAAACATGAAAATATCTACACTGCCATCTGTATAAACATGTAAATATCTACACAGCCATCTCTATAAAGATGGAAATATCTACACCGCTATCTGTATGAACATGGAAATAGCCACACCGCTATCTGTATTAACATGGAAATATCTACACCGCCATCTGTAAAACATGGAAATATCTACACAGTCATCTGTATAAACATGGAAATATCTACACCTCCATCTGTATAAACATGGAAATATCTACACTGCCATCTGTATACACATGGAAATATCCAGACAGCCATCTGTATAAACATGGATATATCTACAACGCTATCTTCATAAACATGGAAATAACTACACCGCAATCAATATAAACATGGAAATATTTACACCATTATCTGTCTACACATGGAAATATCTACACTGCCATCTGTATAAGTATGTAAATATCTACAGAGCCATCTCTATAAACTTGGAAATATCTACACAGCTATCTGTATAAACATGGAAATAGCCTCACCGCTATCTGTATAAACATGGAAATATCTACACCGCCATCTCTAAAAACATGGAAATAGCCTCACCGCTATCTGTATAAACATGGAAATATCTACACCGCCATCTCTAAAAACATGGAAATACCTACACAGTCATCTGTATAAACATCGAAATATCTACACCTCCATCTGTATAAACATGGAAATATCTACACTGCCATCTGTATAAATATGTAAATACCTACACAGCCATCTCTATAAACATGGAAATATATACACCGCTATCTGTATAAACATGGAAATAGCCACACAGCTATCTGTATAAACATGGAAATATCTACACCGCTATCTCTATAAACATGGAAATATCTGCACCGCCATCTGTATAAACATGGATATATCTCCACCGCTACATGTATAAACATGGAAATATCTACACCGCTATCTGTACAAACATGGAAATAGTGACACCGCTATCTGTATAAATATGGAAATATCTACACCACTATCTCTATAAACATGGAAATGTCTACACTGCTATCCGTATAAACATGGAAATATCTACAGGGCTATCTCTATAAACATGGAAATATATACACCACCATCTGTATAAACATGGAAATACCTACACAGTCATCGGTATAAACCTGGAAATATCTACACCACTATCTGTAAAAACATGGAAATATCTACACTGCCATCTGTATAAACATGTAAATATCTACACATCCATCTCTATAAACACGGAAATACCTACGCCGCTATCTCTATAAATATGGAAATAGCCACACCGCTATCTGTATAAACATGGAAATATCTACACAGCCATCTGTATAAACATGGAAATACCTACACTTTCATCTGTATAAACATGGAAATATGTACACCACTGTCTGTACAAACATGGAAATATCTACACTGCCATCTGTATAAACATGGAAATATCTACACAGCCATCTCTATAAACATGGAAGTATCTACACTGCTATCTGTATAAACATGGAAATAGCCACACCGCTATCTGTATAAACACGGAAATATCTACACCGACATGTGTAAAAATATGAAAATATCTACACAGTCATCTGTATAAACATGGAAATATCTCCACCGCTATCTGTATAAACATGGAAATATCTACACCGCCATCTGTATAAACATGGAAATACCTACACAGTCATCTGTATAAACATGGAAATATCTACACCACTGTCTGTACAAACATGGAAATATCTACACTGCCATTTGTATAAACATGGAAATATATACACAGCCATCTCTATAAACATGGAAATATCACCACCGCTATCTGTATAAACATGGAAATATCTCACACGCTATATGTATAAACATGGAAATATCTCCAGCGCTATCTGTATGAACATGGAAATCGCCACACAGCTATCTGTATAAACTTGGAAATATCTACACCGCTATCTCTATAAACATGGAAATACCTCCACCGCTATCTGTATAAACATGGAAATATCTCCACCGCTATCTGTATAAACATGGAAATAGTGACACCACTATCTGTATAAATATGGAAATATCTACACCGCTATCTCTATAAACATGGAAATGTCTACACCACTATCTGTATAAACATGGAAATATCTACATGGCTGTCTCTATAAACATGGAAATATCTTCACCGCCATCTGTATAAACATGGAAATAACTACACAGTCATTTGTATAAACCTGGAAATATCTACACAACTATCTGTATAAACATGAAAATATCTACACTGCCATCTGTATAAACATGGAAATATCTACACCGCTATCTCTATAAACATGGAAATACCTACACCGCAATCTGTATAAACATGGAAATATCTACAACATTATCTGTATAAACATGGAAATATCTACACTGCCATCTGTATAAACATGTAAATATCTACACAGCCATCTCTATAAACATGGAAATATCTACACCGCTATCTGTATAAACATGGAAATAGCCACACAGCTATCTGTATAAACATGGAAACATCGACACCGCTATCTGTATAAACATGGAAATATCTCCACCACTATCTGTATAAACATGGAAATATCTCCACCGATATCAGTATAAACATGGAAATAGTGACACCGCTATCTGTATAAATATGGAAATATCTACACCGCTATCTCTATAAACATGGAAATGTCTACACCGCTATCTGTATAAACATGGAAATATCTACATGGCTGTCTCTATAATCATGGAAATATCTTCACCGCCATCTGAGTAAACATGGAAATAACTACACAGTCGTCTGTATAAACCTGGAAATATCTACACCACTATCTGTATAAACATGGAAATATCTACACTGCCATCAGTATAAACAAGTAAATATCTACAAAGCCTTCTCTATAAACATGGATATAACTCCACCGCTATCTGTATAAACACGGAAATATCTCCAACGCTATCTGTATAAACATGGAAATAGTCACACTGCTATCTGTATAAACATGGAAACATCTACACCGCTATCTCTATAAACATGGAAATATCTCCACAGCTATCAGTATTAACATGGAAGTAGCCACACCGCTATCTGTATAACCATGGAAATATCTACAACGCTATCTCTATAAACATGGAAATAACTCCATCGCTATCTGTATAAACATGGAAATAGCCACACAGCTATCTGTATAAACTTGTTAATATATACAGTGCTATCTCTATAAACATGGAAATATCTCCACCGCTATCTGTATAAACATGGAAATATCTCCACCGCTATCTGTCTAATCATGGAAATATCTACACTGCCATCTGTAAAAATATGTAAATATCTACACAGCCATCTCTATAAACATGGAAATATCTACACCGCTATCTGTATAAACATGGAAATAGCCACACAGATATCTGTATAAACATGGAAATATATACACTGCTATCTCTATAAACATGGAAATATCTCCCCCGCTATCTGTATAAACATGGAAATATCTCCACAGCTATCTGTATAAACATGGAAATATCTCCAACGCGATCTGTATAAACATGGAAATAGCCACACAGCTATCTGTATAAACATGGAAATATGTACACCGCTATCTCTATAAACATGGAAATATCTCCACCGCTATCTGTATAAACATGGAAATCGCCACACCGCTATCTGTATAATCATGGAAATATCTAAACCGCCATCTGTAAAAACATGGAAATATCTACACAGTCATCTGCCTAAACATGGAAATATCTACACCTCCATCTGTATAAACATGGAAATATCTATACTGCCATCTGTATACACATGTAAATACCTACACCGCCATCTGTATAAACATGGAAATAACTACACAATCATCTGTATAAACCTGCAAATATCTACAACAGTATCTGTATAAACATGAAAATATCTACACTGCCATCTGTATAAACATGTAAATATCTACACAGCCATCTCTATAAACATGGAAATATCTACACCGCTATCTGTATGAACATGGAAATAGCCACACCGCTATCTGTATAAACATGGAAATATCTACAACGCCATCTGTAAAAACATGGAAATATCTACACAGTCATCTGTACAAACATGGAAATATCTACACCTCCATCTGTATAAACATGGAAATATCTACACTGCCATTTGTATACACATGGATATATCCACATAGCCATCTCTATAAACTTGGAAATATCTACACCGCTATCTCCATAAACATGGAAATACCTACAACGCAATCTGTATAAACATGGAAATATCTACACCATTATCTCTCTAAACATGGAAATATCTACACTTCCATCTGTATAATTATGTAAATATCTACACCGCCATCTCTATAAACATGGAAATATCTACACCGCTATCTGTATAAACATGGAAATAGCCACACCGCTATCTGTATAAACTTGGAAATATCTACACCGCTATCTCTATAAACATGGAAATATCTCCACCGCTATCTGTATAATCATGGAAATATCTACACAGTCATCTGTATAAACATGGAAATATCTCCACCGCTATCTGTATAAAAATGGAAATATCTACACCGCCATCTGTATAAAAATGGAAATAACTACACAGTCATCTGTATAAATATGGAAATATGTACACCGATATCTGTATAAACATGGAAATATCTGCACCGCCATCTGCATAAACATTGAAATATCTACACCGCCATCTCTATAAACATGGAAATATCTCCAACGCTATCTGTATAAACATGGAAATAGCCACACAGCTATCTTTATAAACATGGAAATTCCTACAACGCTATCTCCATAAACATGGAAATATCTCCACCACTATCTGTATAAACATGGAAATATCTCCACCGCTATCAGTATAAACATGGAAATAGTGACACCGCTATCTGTATAAATATGGAAATATCTACACCGCTATCTCTATAAACATGGAAATGTCTACACCGCTATCTGTATAAACATGGAAATAACTACATGGCTGTCTCTATAATCATGGAAATATCTTCACCACCATCTGTGTAAACATGGAAATAACTACACAGTCATCTGTATAAACCTGGAAATATCTACACCACTATATGTATAAACATGGAAATATCTACACTGCCATCTGTATAAACAAGTAAATATCTACAAAGCCTTCTCTATAAACATGGAAATAACTCCACCGCTATCTGTATAAACACGGAAATATCTCCAACGCTATCTGTATAAACATGGAAATAGTCACACTGCTATCTGTATAAACATGGAAACATCCACACCGCTATCTCTATATACATGGAAATATCTCCACAGCTATCAGTATTAACATGGAAATAGCCACACCGCTATCTGTGTAACCATGGAAATATCTACAACGCTATCTCTATAAACATGGAAATAACTCCATCGCTATCTGTATAAACATGGAAGTAGCCACACCGCTATCTGTATAAGCATGGAAATATGTACACTGCCATCTGTAAAAACATGGAAATATGTACACAGTCATCTGTATAAACATGGAAATATCTACACATCCATCTGTATAAACATGGAAATATCTACACTGACATCTGTATACACATGGAAATATCTATACAGCCATCTGTATAAACATTGAAATATCTACACCGCTATCTCTATAAACATGGAAATACCTACATCGCAATCTGTATAAACATGGAAGTATCTACACCATTATCTGTCTAAACATGGAAATATCTACACTGCCATCTGTATAAACATGTTAATATCTACACAGCCATCTCTATAAACTTGGAAATATCTACACCGATATCTGTATAAACATGGAAATAGCCACACAGCTATCTGTATAAACTTGTTAATATATACAGTGCTATATCTATAAACATGGAAATATCTCCACCGCTATCTGTATAAACATGGAAATATCTCCACCGCTATCTGTATAAACATGGAAATATCTCCAACGCTATCTGTATAAACATGGAAATAGCCACACAGCTATCTGTATAAACATGGAAATATCTACACCGCTATCTCTATAAACATGGAAATATCTCCACCGCTATCTGTATAAACATGGAAATAGCCACACCGCTATCTGTATAAACATGGAAATATCTACACCGCCATCTGTAAAAACATGGAAATATCTACACAGTCATCTGTATAAACATTGAAATATCTACACCATTATCTGTCTAAACATGGAAATATCTACACTGCCATCTGTATAAATATGTAAATATCTACACAGCCATCTCTATAAACATGAAAATATCTACACCGCTATCTGTATAAACATGGAAATAGCCACACAGCTATCTGTATATACCTGGAAATATATACACTGCTATATCTATAAACATGGAAATATCACCACCGCTATCTGTATAAACATGGAAATATCTCCCACGCTATCTGTATAAACATGGAATTATCTCCAGCGCTATCTGTATGAACATGGAAATCGCCACACAGCTATCTGTATAAACATGGAAATATCTACACCGCTATCTCTATAAACATGGAAATACCTCCACCGCTATCTGTATAAACATGGAAATATCTCCACCGCTATCTGTATAAACATGGAAATAGTGGCACCACTATCTGTATAAATATGGAAATATCTACACCGCTATCTCTATAAACATGGAAATGTCTACACCACTATCTGCATAAACATGGAAATATCTACATGGCTGTCTCTATAAACATGGAAATATCTTCACCGCCATCTGTATAAACATGGAAATAACTACACAGTCATTTGTATAAACCTGGAAATATCTACACCACTATCTGTATAAACATGAAAATATCTACACTGCCATCTGTATAAACATGGAAATATCTACACCGCTATCTCTAGAAACATGGAAATACCTACACCGCAATCTGTATAAACATGGAAATATCTACAACATTATCTGTATAAACATGGAAATATCTACACTGCCATCTGTATAAACATGTAAATATCTACACAGCCATCTCTATAAACATGGAAATATCTACACCGCTATCTGTATAAACATGGAAATAGCCACACAGCTATCTGTATAAACATGGAAATATCTACACCGCTATCTGTATAAACATGGAAATATCTCCACCACTATCTGTATAAACATGGAAATATCTCCACCGATATCAGTATAAACATGGAAATAGTGACACCGCTATCTGTATAAATATGGAAATATCTAAACCGCTATCTCTATAAACATGGAAATGTCTACACCGCTATCTGTATAAACATGGAAATATCTACATGGCTGTCTCTATAATCATGGAAATATCTTCACCGCCATCTGAGTAAACATGGAAATAACTACACAGTCGTCTGTATAAACCTGGAAATATCTACACCACTATCGGTATAAATATGGAAATATCTACACTGCCATCTGTATAAACAAGTAAATATCTACAAAGCCTTCTCTATAAACATGGAAATAACTCCACCGCTATCTGTATAAACACGGAAATATCTCCAACGCTATCTGTATAAACATGGAAATAGTCACACTGCTATCTGTATAAACATGGAAACATCTACACCGCTATCTCTATAAACATGGAAATATCTCCACAGCTATCAGTATTAACATGGAAGTAGCCACACCGCTATCTGTATAACCATGGAAATATCTACAACGCTATCTCTATAAACATGGAAATAACTCCATCGCTATCTGTATAAACATGGAAGTAGCCACACCGCTATCTGTATAAGCATGGAAATATGTACACTGCCATCTGTAAAAACATGGAAATATGTACACAGTCATCTGTATAAACATGGAAATATCTACACATCCATCTGTATAAACATGGAAATATCTACACTGCCATCTGTATACACATGGAAATATCTATACAGCCATCTGTATAAACATGAAAATATCTACACCGCTATCTCTATAAACATGGAAATACCTACATCGCAATCTGTATAAACATGGAAGTATCTACACCATTATCTGTCTAAACATGGAAATATCTACACTGCCATCTGTATAAATATGTAAATATCTACATAGCCATCTCTATAAACATGGAAATATCTACACCGCTATCTGTATAAACATGGAAATAGCCACACAGCTATCTGTATAAACTTGTTAATATATACAGTGCTATCTCTACAAACATGGAAATATCTCCACCGCTATCTGTATAAACATGGAAATATCTCCACCGCTATCTGTCTAATCATGGAAATATCTACACTGCCATCTGTAAAAATATGTAAATATCTACACAGCCATCTCTATAAACATGGAAATATCTACACCGCTATCTGTATAAAGATGGAAATAGCCACACAGATATCTGTATAAACATGGAAATATATACACTGCTATCTCTATAAACATGGAAATATCTCCACCGCTATCTGTATAAACATGGAAATATCTCCACAGCTATCTGTATAAACATGGAAATATCTCCAACGCGATCTGTATAAACATGGAAATAGCCACACAGCTATCTGTATAAACATGGAAATATCTACACCGATATCTCTATAAACATGGAAATATCTCCACCGCTATCTGTATAAACATGGAAATCGCCACACCGCTATCTGTATAATCATGGAAATATCTAAACCGCCATCTGTAAAAACATGGAAATATCTACAGAGTCATCTGCCTAAACATGGAAATATCTACACCTCCATCTGTATAAACATGGAAATATCTATACTGCCATCTGTATACACATGTAAATACCTACACCGCCATCTGTATAAACATGGAAATAACTACACAATCATCTGTATAAACCTGGAAATATCTACACCAGTATTTGTATAAACATGAAAATATCTACACTGCCATCTGTATAAACATGTAAATATCTACACAGCCATCTCTATAAACATGGAAATATCTACACCGCTATCTGTATGAACATGGAAATAGCCACACCGCTATCTGTATAAACATGGAAATATCTACAACGCCATCTGTAAAAACATGGAAATATCTACACAGTCATCTGTACAAACATGGAAATATCTACACCTCCATCTGTATAAACATGGAAATATCTACACTGCCATTTGTATACACATGGATATATCCACATAGCCATCTCTATAAACTTGGAAATATCTACACCGCTATCTCCATAAACATTGAAATACCTACAACGCAATCTGTATAAAACATGGAAATATCTACACCATTATCTCTCTAAACATGGAAATATCTACACTTCCATCTGTATAATTATGTAAATATCTACACCGCCATCTCTATAAACATGGAAATATCTACACCGCTATCTGTATAAACATGGAAATAGCCACACCGCTATCTGTATAAACTTGGAAATATCTACACCGCTATCTCTATAAACATGGAAATATCTCCACCGCTATCTGTATAATCATGGAAATATCTACACAGTCATCTGTATAAACATGGAAATATCTCCACCGCTATCTGTATAAAAATGGAAATATCTACACCGCCATCTGTATAAAAATGGAAATAACTACACAGTCATCTGTATAAATATGGAAATATGTACACCGATATCTGTATAAACATGGAAATATCTGCACCGCCATCTGCATAAACATTGAAATATCTACACCGCCATCTCTATAAACATGGAAATATCTCCAACGCTATCTGTATAAACATGGAAATAGCCACACAGCTATCTTTATAAACATGGAAATTCCTACAACGCTATCTCCATAAACATGGAAATATCTCCACCACTATCTGTATAAACATGGAAATATCTCCACCGCTATCAGTATAAACATGGAAATAGTGACACCGCTATCTGTATAAATATGGAAATATCTACACCGCTATCTCTATAAACATGGAAATGTCTACACCGCTATCTGTATAAACATGGAAATAACTACATGGCTGTCTCTATAATCATGGAAATATCTTCACCACCATCTGTGTAAACATGGAAATAACTACACAGTCATCTGTATAAACCTGGAAATATCTACACCACTATATGTATAAACATGGAAATATCTACACTGCCATCTGTATAAACAAGTAAATATCTACAAAGCCTTCTCTATAAACATGGAAATAACTCCACCGCTATCTGTATAAACACGGAAATATCTCCAACGCTATCTGTATAAACATGGAAATAGTCACACTGCTATCTGTATAAACATGGAAACATCCACACCGCTATCTCTATATACATGGAAATATCTCCACAGCTATCAGTATTAACATGGAAATAGCCACACCGCTATCTGTGTAACCATGGAAATATCTACAACGCTATCTCTATAAACATGGAAATAACTCCATCGCTATCTGTATAAACATGGAAGTAGCCACACCGCTATCTGTATAAGCATGGAAATATGTACACTGCCATCTGTAAAAAAATGGAAATATGTACACAGTCATCTGTATAAACATGGAAATATCTACACATCCAACTGTATAAACATGGAAATATCTACACTACCATCTGTATACACATGGAAATATCTATACAGCCATCTGTATAAACATGGAAATATCTACACCGCTATCTCTATAAACATGGAAATACCTACATCGCAATCTGTATAAACATGGAAATATCTACACCATTATCTATATAAACATGGAAATATCTACACTGCCATCTGTATAAATATGTAAATATCTACACAGCCATCTCTATAAACATGGAAATATCTACACCGCTATCTGTATAAACATGGAAATAGCCACACAGCAATCTGTATAAACATGTTAATATATACACTGCTATCTCTATAAACATGGAAATATCTCCACCGCTATCTGTATAAACATGGAAATATCTCCACCGCTATCTGTATAAACATGGAAATATCTCCACCGCTATCTGTATAAACATGGAAATAGTGACACCGCTATCTGTATAAACATGGAAATATCTACACCGCTATCTCTATAAACTTGGAAATGTCTACACCGCTATCTGTATAAACATGGAAATATCTACACAGCCATCTCTATAAACATGGAAATATCTTCACCGCCATCTGTATAAACAGGGAAATAACTACACAGTCATCTGTATAAACCTGGAAATATCTACACCACTATTTGTATAAACATGAAAATATCTACACTGCCATCTGTATAAGCATGTAAATCTCTACACATCCATCTCTATAAACATGGAATTATCTACACCGCTATCTGTATGAACATGGAAATAGCCACACCGCTATCTGTATTAACATGGAAATATCTACACCGCCATCTGTAAAACATGGAAATATCTACACAGTCATCTGTATAAACATGGAAATACCTACACCTCCATCTGTATAAACATGGAAATATCTACACTGCCATCTGTATACACATGGAAATATCAACAGAGCCATCTGTATAAACATGGAAATATCTACACCGCTATCTTCATAAACATGGAAATACCTACACCGCAATCAATATAAACATTGAAATATTTACACCATTATCTGTCTAAACATGGAAATATCTACACTGCCATCTGTATAAGTATGTAAATATCTACACAGCCATCTCTGTAAACTTGGAAATATCTACACCGCTATCTGTATAAACATGGAAATAGCCACACCGCTATCTGTATAAACATGGAAATATCTACACCTCCATCTGTATAAACATGGAAATATCTACACTGCCATCTGTATAAATATGTAAATACCTACACAGCCATCTCTATAAACATGGAAATATGTACACCGCTATCTGTATAAACATGGAAATAGCCACACAGCTATCTGTATAAACATGGAAATATCTACACCGCTATCTCTATAAACATGGAAATATCTGCACCGCTATCTGTATAAACATGGATATATCTCCACCGCTATCTGTATAAATATGGAAATATCTACACCGCAATCTGTATAAACATGGAAATAGTGCCACCGCTATCTGTATAAATATGGAAATATCTACACCGCTATCTCTATAAACATGGAAATGTCTACACCGCTATCTGTATAAACATGGAAATATCTACATGGCTATCTCTATAAACATGGAAATATCTACACCACCATCTGTATAAACATGGAAATACCTACACAGTCATCGGTATAAACCTGGAAATAACTACACCACTATCTGTATAAACATGGAAATATCTACACTGCCATCTGTAAAAACATGTAAATATCTACACATCCATCTATATAAACATGGAAATATCTACGCCGCTATCTGTATAAACATGGAAATAGCCACACCGCTATCTGTATAAACATGGAAATATCAACAACGCCATCTGTATAAACATGGAAATACCTACACAGTCAACTGTATAAACATGGAAATATCTACACCGTCATGTGTAAAAATATGAAAATATCTTCACAGTCATCTGTATAAACATGGAAATATCTCCACTGCTATCTGTATAAACATGGAAATATCTACACCGCCATCTGTAAAAACATGGAAATATCTACACAGTCATCTGTATAAACATGGAAATATCTACACCTCCATCTTTATAAACATGGAAATATCTATACTGCCATCTGTATACACATGGAAATATCTACACATCCATCTGTATAAACATGGAAATATCTACACCATTATCTGTCTAAACATGGAAATATCTAAACTGACATCCATATAAATATGTAAATATCTACGCAGCCATCTCTATAAACATGGAAATATCTACACCGCTATCTGTTTAAACAGGGAAATAGCCACACAGCTATTTGTATAAACATGGAAATATATACAATGCTATCTCTATAAACATGGAAATATCTCCATCGCTATCTGTATAAACATGGAAATATCTCCACCGCCATCTGTATAAACATGTAAATATCTACACATCCATCTCTATAAAGATGGAAATATCTACGCCGCTATCTGTATAAACATGGAAATAGCCACAGCGCTATCTGTATAAACATGGAAATGTCTACACCGCTATCTCTATAAACATGGAAATATCTCCACCGCAATCTGTATAAACATGGAAATATCTCCACCGCTATCTGTATAAACATGGAAATAGTGACACCGCTATCTGTATAAACATGGAAATATCTACACCGCTATCTCTATAAACTTGGAAATGTCTACACCGCTATCTGTATAAACATGGAAATATCTACACAGCCATCTCTATAAACATGGAAATATCTTCACCGACATCTGTATAAACAGGGAAATAACTACACAGTCATCTGTATAAACCTGGAAATATCTACACCACTATCTGTATAAACATGAAAATATCTACACTGCCATCTGTATAAACATGTAAATATCTACACAGCCATCTCTATAAACATGGAAATATCTACACCGCTATCTGTATGAACATGGAAATAGCCACACCGCTATCTGTATTAACATGGAAATATCTACACCGCCATCTGTAAAACATGGAAATATCTACACAGTCATCTGTATAAACATGGAAATATCTACACCTCCATCTGTATAAACATGGAAATATCTACACTGCCATCTGTATACACATGGAAATATCCAGACAGCCATCTGTATAAACATGGAAATATCTACACCGCTATCTTCATAAACATGGAAATAACTACACCGCAATCAATATAAACATGGAAATATTTACACCATTATCTGTCTACACATGGAAATATCTACACTGCCATCTGTATAAGTATGTAAATATCTACACAGCCATCTCTATAAACTTGGAAATATCTACACAGCTATCTGTATAAACATGGAAATAGCCTCACCGCTATCTGTATAAACATGGAAATAACTACACCGCCATCTCTAAAAACATGGAAATACCTACACAGTCATCTGTATAAACATGGAAATATCTACACCTCCATCTGTATAAACATGGAAATATCTACACTGCCATCTGTATAAATATGTAAATACCTACACAGCCATCTCTATAAACATGGAAATATATACACCGCTATCTGTATAAACATGGAAATAGCCACACAGCTATCTGTATAAACATGGAAATATCTACACCGCTATCTCTATAAACATGGAAATATCTGCACCGCTATCTGTATAAACATGGATATATCTCCACCGCTACATGTATAAACATGGAGATATCTCCACCGCTATCTGTATAAACATGGAAATAGTGACAACGCTATCTGTATAAATATGGAAAGATCTACACCGCTATCTCTATAAACATGGAAATGACTACACCGCTATCTGTATAAACATGGAAATATCTACATGGCTGTCTCTATAAACATGGAAATATCTTCAGCGCCATCTGTATAAACATGGAAATAGTTACACAGTCATCTGTATAAACCTGGAAATCTCTACACCACTATCTGTATAAACATGAAAATATCTACACTGCCATCTGTATAAACATGTAAATATCTACAAAGCCATCTCTATAAATATGGAAATAACTCCACCGCTATCTGTATAAACACGGAAATAACTCCAACGCTATCTGTATAAACATGGAAATAGCCACTCAGCTATCTGTATAAACATGGAAATATCTACACCGCTATCTCTAAAAACATGGAAATATCTCCTCAGCTATCAGTATAAACATGGAAGTAGCCACACCGCTATCTGTATAAGCATGGAAATATCTACACCGCCATCTGTAAAAACATGCAAATATCTATACAGTCATCTGTATAAACATGGAAATATCTACACCTCCATCTGTATAAACATGGAAATATCTCCAATGCTATCTGTATAAACATGGAAATAGCCACAGAGCTATCTGTATAAACATGGAAATATCTACAACGCTATCTCTATAAACATGGAAATAACTCCATCGCTATCTGTATAAACATGGAAGGAGCCACACCGCTATCTGTATAAGCATGGAAATATGTACACTGCCAACTGTAAAAACATGGAAATATGTACACAGTCATCTGTATAAACATGGAAATATCTACACATCCAACTGTATAAACATGGAAATATCTACACTACCATCTGTATACACATGGAAATATCTATACAGCCATCTGTATAAACATGGAAATATCTACACCGCTATCTCTATAAACATGGAAATACCTACATCGCAATCTGTATAAACATGGAAATATCTACACCATTATCTGTATAAACATGGAAATATCTACACTGCCATCTGTATAAATATGTAAATATCTACACAGCCATCTCTATAAACATGGAAATATCTACACCGCTATCTGTATAAACATGGAAATAGCCACACAGCAATCTGTATAAACATGTTAATATATACACTGCTATCTCTATAAACATGGAAATATCTCCACCGCTATCTGTATAAACATGGAAATATCTCCACCGCTATCTGTATAAACATGGAAATATCACCACCGCTATCTGTATAAACATGGAAATAGTGACACCGCTATCTGTATAAACATGGAAATATCTACACCGCTATCTCTATAAACTTGGAAATGTCTACACCGCTATCTGTATAAACATGGAAATATCTACACAGCCATCTCTATAAACATGGAAATATCTTCACCGCCATCTGTATAAACAGGGAAATAACTACACAGTCATCTGTATAAACCTGGAAATATCTACACCACTATTTGTATAAACATGAAAATATCTACACTGCCATCTGTATAAGCATGTAAATCTCTACACATCCATCTCTATAAACATGGAATTATCTACACCGCTATCTGTATGAACATGGAAATAGCCACACCGCTATCTGTATTAACATGGAAATATCTACACCGCCATCTGTAAAACATGGAAATATCTACACAGTCATCTGTATAAACATGGAAATACCTACACCTCCATCTGTATAAACATGGAAATATCTACACTGCCATCTGTATACACATGGAAATATCAACAGAGCCATCTGTATAAACATGGAAATATCTACACCGCTATCTTCATAAACATGGAAATACCTACACCGCAATCAATATAAACATTGAAATATTTACACCATTATCTGTCTAAACATGGAAATATCTACACTGCCATCTGTATAAGTATGTAAATATCTACACAGCCATCTCTGTAAACTTGGAAATATCTACACCGCTATCTGTATAAACATGGAAATAGCCACACCGCTATCTGTATAAACATGGAAATATCTACACCTCCATCTGTATAAACATGGAAATATCTACACTGCCATCTGTATAAATATGTAAATACCTACACAGCCATCTCTATAAACATGGAAATATGTACACCGCTATCTGTATAAACATGGAAATAGCCACACAGCTATCTGTATAAACATGGAAATATCTACACCGCTATCTCTATAAACATGGAAATATCTGCACCGCTATCTGTATAAACATGGATATATCTCCACCGCTATCTGTATAAATATGGAAATATCTACACCGCTATCTGTATAAACATGGAAATAGTGACACCGCTATCTGTATAAATATGGAAATATCTACACCGCTATCTCTATAAACATGGAAATGTCTACACCGCTATCTGTATAAACATGGAAATATCTACATGGCTATCTCTATAAACATGGAAATATCTACACCACCATCTGTATAAACATGGAAATACCTACACAGTCATCGGTATAAACCTGGAAATAACTACACCACTATCTGTATAAACATGGAAATATCTACACTGCCATCTGTAAAAACATGTAAATATCTACACATCCATCTATATAAACATGGAAATATCTACGCCGCTATCTGTATAAACATGGAAATAGCCACACCGCTATCTGTATAAACATGGAAATATCAACAACGCCATCTGTATAAACATGGAAATACCTACACAGTCAACTGTATAAACATGGAAATATCTACACCGTCATGTGTAAAAATATGAAAATATCTACACAGTCATCTGTATAAACATGGAAATATCTCCACTGCTATCTGTATAAACATGGAAATATCTACACCGCCATCTGTAAAAACATGGAAATATCTACACAGTCATCTGTATAAACATGGAAATATCTACACCTCCATCTTTATAAACATGGAAATATCTATACTGCCATCTGTATACACATGGAAATATCTACACAGCCATCTGTATAAACATGGAAATATCTACACCATTATCTGTCTAAACATGGAAATATCTAAACTGACATCCATATAAATATGTAAATATCTACGCAGCCATCTCTATAAACATGGAAATATCTACACCGCTATCTGTTTAAACAGGGAAATAGCCACACAGCTATTTGTATAAACATGGAAATATATACAATGCTATCTCTATAAACATGGAAATATCTCCATCGCTATCTGTATAAACATGGAAATATCTCCACCGCCATCTGTATAAACATGTAAATATCTACACATCCATCTCTATAAAGATGGAAATATCTACGCCGCTATCTGTATAAACATGGAAATAGCCACAGCGCTATCTGTATAAACATGGAAATGTCTACACCGCTATCTCTATAAACATGGAAATATCTCCACCGCAATCTGTATAAACATGGAAATATCTCCACCGCTATCTGTATAAACATGGAAATAGTGACACCGCTATCTGTATAAACATGGAAATATCTACACCGCTATCTCTATAAACTTGGAAATGTCTACACCGCTATCTGTATAAACATGGAAATATCTACACAGCCATCTCTATAAACATGGAAATATCTTCACCGACATCTGTATAAACAGGGAAATAACTACACAGTCATCGGTATAAACCTGGAAATATCTACACCACTATCTGTATAAACATGAAAATATCTACACTGCCATCTGTATAAACATGTAAATATCTACACAGCCATCTCTATAAACATGGAAATATCTACACCGCTATCTGTATGAACATGGAAATAGCCACACCGCTATCTGTATTAACATGGAAATATCTACACCGCCATCTGTAAAACATGGAAATATCTACACAGTCATCTGTATAAACATGGAAATATCTACACCTCCATCTGTATAAACATGGAAATATCTACACTGCCATCTGTATACACATGGAAATATCCAGACAGCCATCTGTATAAACATGGAAATATCTACACCGCTATCTTCATAAACATGGAAATAACTACACCGCAATCAATATAAACATGGAAATATTTACACCATTATCTGTCTACACATGGAAATATCTACACTGCCATCTGTATAAGTATGTAAATATCTACACAGCCATCTCTATAAACTTGGAAATATCTACACAGCTATCTGTATAAACATGGAAATAGCCTCACCGCTATCTGTATAAACATGGAAATAACTACACCGCCATCTCTAAAAACATGGAAATACCTACACAGTCATCTGTATAAACATGGAAATATCTACACCTCCATCTGTATAAACATGGAAATATCTACACTGCCATCTGTATAAATATGTAAATACCTACACAGCCATCTCTATAAACATGGAAATATATACACCGCTATCTGTATAAACATGGAAATAGCCACACAGCTATCTGTATAAACATGGAAATATCTACACCGCTATCTCTATAAACATGGAAATATCTGCACCGCTATCTGTATAAACATGGATATATCTCCACCGCTACATGTATAAACATGGAGATATCTCCACCGCTATCTGTATAAACATGGAAATAGTGACAACGCTATCTGTATAAATATGGAAAGATCTACAGCGCTATCTCTATAAACATGGAAATGACTACACCGCTATCTGTATAAACATGGAAATATCTACATGGCTGTCTCTATAAACATGGAAATATCTTCAGCGCCATCTGTATAAACATGGAAATAGTTACACAGTCATCTGTATAAACCTGGAAATCTCTACACCACTATCTGTATAAACATGAAAATATCTACACTGCCATCTGTATAAACATGTAAATATCTACAAAGCCATCTCTATAAATATGGAAATAACTCCACCGCTATCTGTATAAACACGGAAATAACTCCAACGCTATCTGTATAAACATGGAAATAGCCACTCAGCTATCTGTATAAACATGGAAATATCTACACCGCTATCTCTAAAAACATGGAAATATCTCCTCAGCTATCAGTATAAACATGGAAGTAGCCACACCGCTATCTGTATAAGCATGGAAATATCTACACCGCCATCTGTAAAAACATGCAAATATCTATACAGTCATCTGTATAAACATGGAAATATCTACACCTCCATGTGTATAAACATGGAAATATCTCCAATGCTATCTGTATAAACATGGAAATAGCCACAGAGCTATCTGTATAAACATGGAAATATCTACAACGCTATCTCTATAAACATGGAAATAACTCCATCGCTATCTGTATAAACATGGAAGGAGCCACACCGCTATCTGTATAAGCATGGAAATATGTACACTGCCAACTGTAAAAACATGGAAATATGTACACAGTCATCTGTATAAACATGGAAATATCTACACATCCAACTGTATAAACATGGAAATATCTACACTACCATCTGTATACACATGGAAATATCTATACAGCCATCTGTATAAACATGGAAATATCTACACCGCTATCTCTATAAACATGGAAATACCTACATCGCAATCTGTATAAACATGGAAATATCTACACCATTATCTGTATAAACATGGAAATATCTACACTGCCATCTGTATAAATATGTAAATATCTACACAGCCATCTCTATAAACATGGAAATATCTACACCGCTATCTGTATAAACATGGAAATAGCCACACAGCAATCTGTATAAACATGTTAATATATACACTGCTATCTCTATAAACATGGAAATATCTCCACCGCTATCTGTATAAACATGGAAATATCTCCACCGCTATCTGTATAAACATGGAAATATCTCCACCGCTATCTGTATAAACATGGAAATAGTGACACCGCTCTCTGTATAAACATGGAAATATCTACACCGCTATCTCTATAAACTTGGAAATGTCTACACCGCTATCTGTATAAACATGGAAATATCTACACAGCCATCTCTATAAACATGGAAATATCTTCACCGCCATCTGTATAAACAGGGAAATAACTACACAGTCATCTGTATAAACCTGGAAATATCTACACCACTATTTGTATAAACATGAAAATATCTACACTGCCATCTGTATAAGCATGTAAATCTCTACACATCCATCTCTATAAACATGGAATTATCTACACCGCTATCTGTATGAACATGGAAATAGCCACACCGCTATCTGTATTAACATGGAAATATCTACACCGCCATCTGTAAAACATGGAAATATCTACACAGTCATCTGTATAAACATGGAAATACCTACACCTCCATCTGTATAAACATGGAAATATCTACACTGCCATCTGTATACACATGGAAATATCAACAGAGCCATCTGTATAAACATGGAAATATCTACACCGCTATCTTCATAAACATGGAAATACCTACACCGCAATCAATATAAACATTGAAATATTTACACCATTATCTGTCTAAACATGGAAATATCTACACTGCCATCTGTATAAGTATGTAAATATCTACACAGCCATCTCTGTAAACTTGGAAATATCTACACCGCTATCTGTATAAACATGGAAATAGCCACACCGCTATCTGTATAAACATGGAAATATCTACACCTCCATCTGTATAAACATGGAAATATCTACACTGCCATCTGTATAAATATGTAAATACCTACACAGCCATCTCTATAAACATGGAAATATGTACACCGCTATCTGTATAAACATGGAAATAGCCACACAGCTATCTGTATAAACATGGAAATATCTACACCGCTATCTCTATAAACATGGAAATATCTGCACCGCTATCTGTATAAACATGGATATATCTCCACCGCTATCTGTATAAATATGGAAATATCTACACCGCTATCTGTATAAACATGGAAATAGTGACACCGCTATCTGTATAAATATGGAAAGATCTACACCGCTATCTCTATAAACATGGAAATGACTACACCGCTATCTGTATAAACATGGAAATATCTACATGGCTGTCTCTATAAACATGGAAATATCTTCAGCGCCATCTGTATAAACATGGAAATAGTTACACAGTCATCTGTATAAACCTGGAAATCTCTACACCACTATCTGTATAAACATGAAAATATCTACACTGCCATCTGTATAAACATGTAAATATCTACAAAGCCATCTCTATAAATATGGAAATAACTCCACCGCTATCTGTATAAACACGGAAATAACTCCAACGCTATCTGTATAAACATGGAAATAGCCACTCAGCTATCTGTATAAACATGGAAATATCTACACCGCTATCTCTAAAAACATGGAAATATCTCCTCAGCTATCAGTATAAACATGGAAGTAGCCACACCGCTATCTGTATAAGCATGGAAATATCTACACCGCCATCTGTAAAAACATGCAAATATCTATACAGTCATCTGTATAAACATGGAAATATCTACACCTCCATCTGTATAAACATGGAAATATCTCCAATGCTATCTGTATAAACATGGAAATAGCCACAGAGCTATCTGTATAAACATGGAAATATCTACAACGCTATCTCTATAAACATGGAAATAACTCCATCGCTATCTGTATAAACATGGAAGGAGCCACACCGCTATCTGTATAAGCATGGAAATATGTACACTGCCAACTGTAAAAACATGGAAATATGTACACAGTCATCTGTATAAACATGGAAATATCTACACATCCAACTGTATAAACATGGAAATATCTACACTACCATCTGTATACACATGGAAATATCTATACAGCCATCTGTATAAACATGGAAATATCTACACCGCTATCTCTATAAACATGGAAATACCTACATCGCAATCTGTATAAACATGGAAATATCTACACCATTATCTGTATAAACATGGAAATATCTACACTGCCATCTGTATAAATATGTAAATATCTACACAGCCATCTCTATAAACATGGAAATATCTACACCGCTATCTGTATAAACATGGAAATAGCCACACAGCAATCTGTATAAACATGTTAATATATACACTGCTATCTCTATAAACATGGAAATATCTCCACCGCTATCTGTATAAACATGGAAATATCTCCACCGCTATCTGTATAAACATGGAAATATTTACATGGCTGTCTCTATAATCATGGAAATATCTTCACCGCCATCTGAGTAAACATGGAAATAACTACACAGTCGTCTGTATAAACCTGGAAATATCTACACCACTATCTGTATAAATATGGAAATATCTACACTGCCATCTGTATAAACAAGTAAATATCTACAAAGCCTTCTCTATAAACATGGAAATAACTCCACCGCTATCTGTATAAACACGGAAATATCTCCAACGCTATCTGTATAAACATGGAAATAGTCACACTGCTATCTGTATAAACATGGAAACATCTACACCGCTATCTCTATAAACATGGAAATATCTCCACAGCTATCAGTATTAACATGGAAGTAGCCACACCGCTATCTGTATAACCATGGAAATATCTACAACGCTATCTCTATAAACATGGAAATAACTCCATCGCTATCTGTATAAACATGGAAGTAGCCACACCGCTATCTGTATAAGCATGGAAATATGTACACTGCCATCTGTAAAAACATGGAAATATGTACACAGTCATCTGTATAAACATGGAAATATCTACACATCCATCTGTATAAACATGGAAATATCTACACTGCCATCTGTATACACATGGAAATATCTATACAGCCATCTGTATAAACATGAAAATATCTACACCGCTATCTCTATAAACATGGAAATACCTACATCGCAATCTGTATAAACATGGAAGTATCTACACCATTATCTGTCTAAACATGGAAATATCTACACTGCCATCTGTATAAATATGTAAATATCTACATAGCCATCTCTATAAACATGGAAATATCTACACCGCTATCTGTATAAACATGGAAATAGCCACACAGCTATCTGTATAAACTTGTTAATATATACAGTGCTATCCCTATAAACATGGAAATATCTCCACCGCTATCTGTATAAACATGGAAATATCTCCACCGCTATCTGTCTAATCATGGAAATATCTACACTGCCATCTGTAAAAATATGTAAATATCTACACAGCCATCTCTATAAACATGGAAATATCTACACCGCTATCTGTATAAAGATGGAAATAGCCACACAGATATCTGTATAAACATGGAAATATATACACTGCTATCACTATAAACATGGAAATATCTCCACCGCTATCTGTATAAACATGGAAATATCTCCACAGCTATCTGTATAAACATGGAAATATCTCCAACGCGATCTGTATAAACATGGAAATAGCCACACAGCTATCTGTATAAACATGGAAATATCTACACCGATATCTCTATAAACATGGAAATATCTCCACCGCTATCTGTATAAACATGGAAATCGCCACACCGCTATCTGTATAATCATGGAAATATCTAAACCGCCATCTGTAAAAACATGGAAATATCTACAGAGTCATCTGCCTAAACATGGAAATATCTACACCTCCATCTGTATAAACATGGAAATATCTATACTGCCATCTGTATACACATGTAAATACCTACACCGCCATCTGTATAAACATGGAAATAACTACACAATCATCTGTATAAACCTGGAAATATCTACACCAGTATTTGTATAAACATGAAAATATCTACACTGCCATCTGTATAAACATGTAAATATCTACACAGCCATCTCTATAAACATGGAAATATCTACACCGCTATCTGTATGAACATGGAAATAGCCACACCGCTATCTGTATAAACATGGAAATATCTACACCGCCATCTGTAAAAACATGGAAATATCTACACAGTCATCTGTACAAACATGGAAATATCTACACCTCCATCTGTATAAACATGGAAATATCTACACTGCCATTTGTATACACATGGAAATATCCACACAGCCATCTCTATAAACTTGGAAATATCTACACCGCTATCTCCATAAACATGGAAATACCTACACCGCAATCTATATAAACATGGAAATATCTACACCATTATCTCTCTAAACATGGAAATATCTACACATCCATCTGTATAATTATGTAAATATCTACACCGCCATCTCTATAAACATGGAAATATCTACACCGCTATCTGTATAAACATGGAAATAGCCACACCGCTATCTGTATAAACTTGGAAATATCTACACCGCTATCTCTATAAACATGGAAATATCTCCACTGCTATCTGTATAATCATGGAAATATCTACACAGTCATCTGTATAAACATGGAAATATCTCCACCGCTATCTGTATAAAAATGGAAATATCTACACCGCCATCTGTATAAAAATGGAAATAACTACACAGTCATCTGTATAAATATGAAAATATGTACACCGATATCTGTATAAACATGGAAATATCTGCACCGCCATCTGCATAAACATGTAAATATCTACACCGCCATCTCTATAAACATGGAAATATCTCCAACGCTATCTGTATAAACATGGAAATAGCCACACAGCTATCTTTATAAACATGGAAATACCTACAACGCTATCTCCATAAACATGAAAATATCTCCACCGCTATCTGTATAAACATGGAGATATCTTCACCGCTATCTGTATAAACATGGAAATAGTGACAACGCTATCTGTATAAATATGGAAAGATCTACACCGCTATCTCTATAAACATGGAAATGACTACACCGCTATCTGTATAAACATGGAAATATCTACATGGCTGTCTCTATAAACATGGAAATATCTTCAGCGCCATCTGTATAAACATGGAAATAGTTACACAGTCATCTGTATAAACCTGGAAATCTCTACACCACTATCTGTATAAACATGAAAATATCTACACTGCCATCTGTATAAACATGTAAATATCTACAAAGCCATCTCTATAAATATGGAAATAACTCCACCGCTATCTGTATAAACACGGAAATAACTCCAACGCTATCTGTATAAACATGGAAATAGCCACTCAGCTATCTGTATAAACATGGAAATATCTACACCGCTATCTCTAAAAACATGGAAATATCTCCTCAGCTATCAGTATAAACATGGAAGTAGCCACACCGCTATCTGTATAAGCATGGAAATATCTACACCGCCATCTGTAAAAACATGCAAATATCTATACAGTCATCTGTATAAACATGGAAATATCTACACCTCCATCTGTATAAACATGGAAATATCTCCAATGCTATCTGTATAAACATGGAAATAGCCACAGAGCTATCTGTATAAACATGGAAATATCTACAACGCTATCTCTATAAACATGGAAATAACTCCATCGCTATCTGTATAAACATGGAAGGAGCCACACCGCTATCTGTATAAGCATGGAAATATGTACACTGCCAACTGTAAAAACATGGAAATATGTACACAGTCATCTGTATAAACATGGAAATATCTACACATCCAACTGTATAAACATGGAAATATCTACACTACCATCTGTATACACATGGAAATATCTATACAGCCATCTGTATAAACATGGAAATATCTACACCGCTATCTCTATAAACATGGAAATACCTACATCGCAATCTGTATAAACATGGAAATATCTACACCATTATCTGTATAAACATGGAAATATCTACACTGCCATCTGTATAAATATGTAAATATCTACACAGCCATCTCTATAAACATGGAAATATCTACACCGCTATCTGTATAAACATGGAAATAGCCACACAGCAATCTGTATAAACATGTTAATATATACACTGCTATCTCTATAAACATGGAAATATCTCCACCGCTATCTGTATAAACATGGAAATATCTCCACCGCTATCTGTATAAACATGGAAATATCTCCACCGCTATCTGTATAAACATGGAAATAGTGACACCGCTATCTGTATAAACATGGAAATATCTACACCGCTATCTCTATAAACTTGGAAATGTCTACACCGCTATCTGTATAAACATGGAAATATCTACACAGCCATCTCTATAAACATGGAAATATCTTCACCGCCATCTGTATAAACAGGGAAATAACTACACAGTCATCTGTATAAACCTGGAAATATCTACACCACTATTTGTATAAACATGAAAATATCTACACTGCCATCTGTATAAGCATGTAAATCTCTACACATCCATCTCTATAAACATGGAATTATCTACACCGCTATCTGTATGAACATGGAAATAGCCACACCGATGTCTGTATTAACATGGAAATATCTACACCGCCATCTGTAAAACATGGAAATATCTACACAGTCATCTGTATAAACATGGAAATACCTACACCTCCATCTGTATAAACATGGAAATATCTACACTGCCATCTGTATACACATGGAAATATCAACAGAGCCATCTGTATAAACATGGAAATATCTACACCGCTATCTTCATAAACATGGAAATACCTACACTGCAATCAATATAAACATTGAAATATTTACACCATTATCTGTCTAAACATGGAAATATCTACACTGCCATCTGTATAAGTATGTAAATATCTACACAGCCATCTCTGTAAACTTGGAAATATCTACACCGCTATCTGTATAAACATGGAAATAGCCACACCGCTATCTGTATAAACATGGAAATATCTACACCTCCATCTGTATAAACATGGAAATATCTACACTGCCATCTGTATAAATATGTAAATACCTACACAGCCATCTCTATAAACATGGAAATATGTACACCGCTATCTGTATAAACATGGAAATAGCCACACAGCTATCTGTATAAACATGGAAATATCTACACCGCTATCTCTATAAACATGGAAATATCTGCACCGCTATCTGTATAAACATGGATATATCTCCACCGCTATCTGTATAAATATGGAAATATCTACACCGCTATCTGTATAAACATGGAAATAGTGACACCGCTATCTGTATAAATATGGAAATATCTACACCGCTATCTCTATAAACATGGAAATGTCTACACCGCTATCTGTATAAACATGGAAATATCTACATGGCTATCTCTATAAACATGGAAATATCTACACCACCATCTGTATAAACATGGAAATACCTACACAGTCATCGGTATAAACCTGGAAATAACTACACCACTATCTGTATAAACATGGAAATATCTACACTGCCATCTGTAAAAACATGTAAATATCTACACATCCATCTATATAAACATGGAAATATCTACGCCGCTATCTGTATAAACATGGAAATAGCCACACCGCTATCTGTATAAACATGGAAATATCAACAACGCCATCTGTATAAACATGGAAATACCTACACAGTCAACTGTATAAACATGGAAATATCTACACCGTCATGTGTAAAAATATGAAAATATCTACACAGTCATCTGTATACACATGGAAATATCTACACAGCCATCTGTATAAACATGGAAATATCTACACCATTATCTGTCTAAACATGGAAATATCTAAACTGACATCCATATAAATATGTAAATATCTACGCAGCCATCTCTATAAACATGGAAATATCTTCACCGCTATCTGTTTAAACAGGGAAATAGCCACACAGCTATTTGTATAAACATGGAAATATATACAATGCTATCTCTATAAACATGGAAATATCTCCATCGCTATCTGTATAAACATGGAAATATCTCCACCGCCATCTGTATAAACATGTAAATATCTACACATCCATCTCTATAAAGATGGAAATATCTACGCCGCTATCTCTATAAACATGGAAATAGCCACAGCGCTATCTGTATAAACATGGAAATGTCTACACCGCTATCTCTATAAACATGGAAATATCTCCACCGCAATCTGTATAAACATGGAAATATCTCCACCGCTATCTGTATAAACATGGAAATAGTGACACCGCTATCTGTATAAACATGGAAATATCTACACCGCTATCTCTATAAACTTGGAAATGTCTACACCGCTATCTGTATAAACATGGAAATATCTACACAGCCATCTCTATAAACATGGAAATATCTTCACCGACATCTGTATAAACAGGGAAATAACTAAACAGTCATCTGTATAAACCTGGAAATATCTACACCACTATCTGTATAAACATGAAAATATCTACACTGCCATCTGTATAAACATGTAAATATCTACACAGCCATCTCTATAAACATGGAAATATCTACACCGCTATCTGTATGAACATGGAAATAGCCACACCGCTATCTGTATTAACATGGAAATATCTACACCGCCATCTGTAAAACATGGAAATATCTACACAGTCATCTGTATAAACATGGAAATATCTACACCTCCATCTGTATAAACATGGAAATATCTACACTGCCATCTGTATACACATGGAAATATCCAGACAGCCATCTGTATAAACATGGAAATATCTACACCGCTATCTTCATAAACATGGAAATAACTACACCGCAATCAATATAAACATGGAAATATTTACACCATTATCTGTCTACACATGGAAATATCTACACTGCCATCTGTATAAGTATGTAAATATCTACACAGCCATCTCTATAAACTTGGAAATATCTACACAGCTATCTGTATAAACATGGAAATAGCCTCACCGCTATCTGTATAAACATGGAAATAACTACACCGCCATCTCTAAAAACATGGAAATACCTACACAGTCATCTGTATAAACATGGAAATATCTACACCTCCATCTGTATAAACATGGAAATATCTACACTGCCATCTGTATAAATATGTAAATACCTACACAGCCATCTCTATAAACATGGAAATATATACACCGCTATCTGTATAAACATGGAAATAGCCACACAGCTATCTGTATAAACATGGAAATATCTACACCGCTATCTCTATAAACATGGAAATATCTGCACCGCTATCTGTATAAACATGGATATATCTCCACCGCTACATGTATAAACATGGAGATATCTCCACCGCTATCTGTATAAACATGGAAATAGTGACAACGCTATCTGTATAAATATGGAAAGATCTACACCGCTATCTCTATAAACATGGAAATGACTACACCGCTATCTGTATAAACATGGAAATATCTACATGGCTGTCTCTATAAACCTGGAAATATCTTCAGCGCCATCTGTATAAACATGGAAATAGTTACACAGTCATCTGTATAAACCTGGAAATCTCTACACCACTATCTGTATAAACATGAAAATATCTACACTGCCATCTGTATAAACATGTAAATATCTACAAAGCCATCTCTATAAATATGGAAATAACTCCACCGCTATCTGTATAAACACGGAAATAACTCCAACGCTATCTGTATAAACATGGAAATAGCCACTCAGCTATCTGTATAAACATGGAAATATCTACACCGCTATCTCTAAAAACATGGAAATATCTCCTCAGCTATCAGTATAAACATGGAAGTAGCCACACCGCTATCTGTATAAGCATGGAAATATCTACACCGCCATCTGTAAAAACATGCAAATATCTATACAGTCATCAGTATAAACATGGAAATATCTACACCTCCATCTGTATAAACATGGAAATATCTCCAATGCTATCTGTATAAACATGGAAATAGCCACAGAGCTATCTGTATAAACATGGAAATATCTACAACGCTATCTCTATAAACATGGAAATAACTCCATCGCTATCTGTATAAACATGGAAGGAGCCACACCGCTATCTGTATAAGCATGGAAATATGTACACTGCCAACTGTAAAAACATGGAAATATGTACACAGTCATCTGTATAAACATGGAAATATCTACACATCCAACTGTATAAACATGGAAATATCTACACTACCATCTGTATACACATGGAAATATCTATACAGCCATCTGTATAAACATGGAAATATCTACACCGCTATCTCTATAAACATGGAAATACCTACATCGCAATCTGTATAAACATGGAAATATCTACACCATTATCTGTATAAACATGGAAATATCTACACTGCCATCTGTATAAATATGTAAATATCTACACAGCCATCTCTATAAACATGGAAATATCTACACCGCTATCTGTATAAACATGGAAATAGCCACACAGCAATCTGTATAAACATGTTAATATATACACTGCTATCTCTATAAACATGGAAATATCTCCACCGCTATCTGTATAAACATGGAAATATCTCCACCGCTATCTGTATAAACATGGAAATATCTCCACCGCTATCTGTATAAACATGGAAATAGTGACACCGCTATCTGTATAAACATGGAAATATCTACACCGCTATCTCTATAAACTTGGAAATGTCTACACCGCTATCTGTATAAACATGGAAATATCTACACAGCCATCTCTATAAACATGGAAATATCTTCACCGCCATCTGTATAAACAGGGAAATAACTACACAGTCATCTGTATAAACCTGGAAATATCTACACCACTATTTGTATAAACATGAAAATATCTACACTGCCATCTGTATAAGCATGTAAATCTCTACACATCCATCTCTATAAACATGGAATTATCTACACCGCTATCTGTATGAACATGGAAATAGCCACACCGCTATCTGTATTAACATGGAAATATCTACACCGCCATCTGTAAAACATGGAAATATCTACACAGTCATCTGTATAAACATGGAAATACCTACACCTCCATCTGTATAAACATGGAAATATCTACACTGCCATCTGTATACACATGGAAATATCAACAGAGCCATCTGTATAAACATGGAAATATCTACACCGCTATCTTCATAAACATGGAAATACCTACACCGCAATTAATATAAACATTGAAATATTTACACCATTATCTGTCTAAACATGGAAATATCTACACTGCCATCTGTATAAGTATGTAAATATCTACACAGCCATCTCTGTAAACTTGGAAATATCTACACCGCTATCTGTATAAACATGGAAATAGCCACACCGCTATCTGTATAAACATGGAAATATCTACACCTCCATCTGTATAAACATGGAAATATCTACACTGCCATCTGTATAAATATGTAAATACCTACACAGCCATCTCTATAAACATGGAAATATGTACACCGCTATCTGTATAAACATGGAAATAGCCACACAGCTATCTGTATAAACATGGAAATATCTACACCGCTATCTCTATAAACATGGAAATATCTGCACCGCTATCTGTATAAACATGGATATATCTCCACCGCTATCTGTATAAATATGGAAATATCTACACCGCTATCTGTATAAACATGGAAATAGTGACACCGCTATCTGTATAAATATGGAAATATCTACACCGCTATCTCTATAAACATGGAAATGTCTACACCGCTATCTGTATAAACATGGAAATATCTACATGGCTATCTCTATAAACATGGAAATATCTACACCACCATCTGTATAAACATGGAAATACCTACACAGTCATCGGTATAAACCTGGAAATAACTACACCACTATCTGTATAAACATGGAAATATCTACACTGCCATCTGTAAAAACATGTAAATATCTACACATCCATCTATATAAACATGGAAATATCTACGCCGCTATCTGTATAAACATGGAAATAGCCACACCGCTATCTGTATAAACATGGAAATATCAACAACGCCATCTGTATAAACATGGAAATACCTACACAGTCAACTGTATAAACATGGAAATATCTACACCGTCATGTGTAAAAATATGAAAATATCTACACAGTCATCTGTATAAACATGGAAATATCTCCACTGCTATCTGTATAAACATGGAAATATCTACACCGCCATCTGTAAAAACATGGAAATATCTACACAGTCATCTGTATAAACATGGAAATATCTACACCTCCATCTTTATAAACATGGAAATATCTATACTGCCATCTGTATACACATGGAAATATCTACACAGCCATCTGTATAAACATGGAAATATCTACACCATTATCTGTCTAAACATGGAAATATCTAAACTGACATCCATATAAATATGTAAATATCTACGCAGCCATCTCTATAAACATGGAAATATCTACACCGCTATCTGTTTAAACAGGGAAATAGCCACACAGCTATTTGTATAAACATGGAAATATATACAATGCTATCTCTATAAACATGGAAATATCTCCATCGCTATCTGTATAAACATGGAAATATCTCCACCGCCATCTGTATAAACATGTAAATATCTACACATCCATCTCTATAAAGATGGAAATATCTACGCCGCTATCTGTATAAACATGGAAATAGCCACAGCGCTATCTGTATAAACATGGAAATGTCTACACCGCTATCTCTATAAACATGGAAATATCTCCACCGCAATCTGTATAAACATGGAAATATCTCCACCGCTATCTGTATAAACATGGAAATAGTGACACCGCTATCTGTATAAACATGGAAATATCTACACCGCTATCTCTATAAACTTGGAAATGTCTACACCGCTATCTGTATAAACATGGAAATATCTACACAGCCATCTCTATAAACATGGAAATATCTTCACCGACATCTGTATAAACAGGGAAATAACTACACAGTCATCTGTATAAACCTGGAAATATCTACACCACTATCTGTATAAACATGAAAATATCTACACTGCCATCTGTATAAACATGTAAATATCTACACAGCCATCTCTATAAACATGGAAATATCTACACCGCTATCTGTATGAACATGGAAATAGCCACACCGCTATCTGTATTAACATGGAAATATCTACACCGCCATCTGTAAAACATGGAAATATCTACACAGTCATCTGTATAAACATGGAAATATCTACACCTCCATCTGTATAAACATGGAAATATCTACACTGCCATCTGTATACACATGGAAATATCCAGACAGCCATCTGTATAAACATGGAAATATCTACACCGCTATCTTCATAAACATGGAAATAACTACACCGCAATCAATATAAACATGGAAATATTTACACCATTATCTGTCTACACATGGAAATATCTACACTGCCATCTGTATAAGTATGTAAATATCTACACAGCCATCTCTATAAACTTGGAAATATCTACACAGCTATCTGTATAAACATGGAAATAGCCTCACCGCTATCTGTATAAACATGGAAATAACTACACCGCCATCTCTAAAAACATGGAAATACCTACACAGTCATCTGTATAAACATGGAAATATCTACACCTCCATCTGTATAAACATGGAAATATCTACACTGCCATCTGTATAAATATGTAAATACCTACACAGCCATCTCTATAAACATGGAAATATATACACCGCTATCTGTATAAACATGGAAATAGCCACACAGCTATCTGTATAAACATGGAAATATCTACACCGCTATCTCTATAAACATGGAAATATCTGCACCGCTATCTGTATAAACATGGATATATCTCCACCGCTACATGTATAAACATGGAGATATCTCCACCGCTATCTGTATAAACATGGAAATAGTGACAACGCTATCTGTATAAATATGGAAAGATCTACACCGCTATCTCTATAAACATGGAAATGACTACACCGCTATCTGTATAAACATGGAAATATCTACATGGCTGTCTCTATAAACCTGGAAATATCTTCAGCGCCATCTGTATAAACATGGAAATAGTTACACAGTCATCTGTATAAACCTGGAAATCTCTACACCACTATCTGTATAAACATGAAAATATCTACACTGCCATCTGTATAAACATGTAAATATCTACAAAGCCATCTCTATAAATATGGAAATAACTCCACCGCTATCTGTATAAACACGGAAATAACTCCAACGCTATCTGTATAAACATGGAAATAGCCACTCAGCTATCTGTATAAACATGGAAATATCTACACCGCTATCTCTAAAAACATGGAAATATCTCCTCAGCTATCAGTATAAACATGGAAGTAGCCACACCGCTATCTGTATAAGCATGGAAATATCTACACCGCCATCTGTAAAAACATGCAAATATCTATACAGTCATCTGTATAAACATGGAAATATCTACACCTCCATGTGTATAAACATGGAAATATCTCCAATGCTATCTGTATAAACATGGAAATAGCCACAGAGCTATCTGTATAAACATGGAAATATCTACAACGCTATCTCTATAAACATGGAAATAACTCCATCGCTATCTGTATAAACATGGAAGGAGCCACACCGCTATCTGTATAAGCATGGAAATATGTACACTGCCAACTGTAAAAACATGGAAATATGTACACAGTCATCTGTATAAACATGGAAATATCTACACATCCAACTGTATAAACATGGAAATATCTACACTACCATCTGTATACACATGGAAATATCTATACAGCCATCTGTATAAACATGGAAATATCTACACCGCTATCTCTATAAACATGGAAATACCTACATCGCAATCTGTATAAACATGGAAATATCTACACCATTATCTGTATAAACATGGAAATATCTACACTGCCATCTGTATAAATATGTAAATATCTACACAGCCATCTCTATAAACATGGAAATATCTACACCGCTATCTGTATAAACATGGAAATAGCCACACAGCAATCTGTATAAACATGTTAATATATACACTGCTATCTCTATAAACATGGAAATATCTCCACCGCTATCTGTATAAACATGGAAATATCTCCACCGCTATCTGTATAAACATGGAAATATCTCCACCGCTATCTGTATAAACATGGAAATAGTGACACCGCTATCTGTATAAACATGGAAATATCTACACCGCTATCTCTATAAACTTGGAAATGTCTACACCGCTATCTGTATAAACATGGAAATATCTACACAGCCATCTCTATAAACATGGAAATATCTTCACCGCCATCTGTATAAACAGGGAAATAACTACACAGTCATCTGTATAAACCTGGAAATATCTACACCACTATTTGTATAAACATGAAAATATCTACACTGCCATCTGTATAAGCATGTAAATCTCTACACATCCATCTCTATAAACATGGAATTATCTACACCGCTATCTGTATGAACATGGAAATAGCCACACCGCTATCTGTATTAACATGGAAATATCTACACCGCCATCTGTAAAACATGGAAATATCTACACAGTCATCTGTATAAACATGGAAATACCTACACCTCCATCTGTATAAACATGGAAATATCTACACTGCCATCTGTATACACATGGAAATATCAACAGAGCCATCTGTATAAACATGGAAATATCTACACCGCTATCTTCATAAACATGGAAATACCTACACCGCAATCAATATAAACATTGAAATATTTACACCATTATCTGTCTAAACATGGAAATATCTACACTGCCATCTGTATAAGTATGTAAATATCTACACAGCCATCTCTGTAAACTTGGAAATATCTACACCGCTATCTGTATAAACATGGAAATAGCCACACCGCTATCTGTATAAACATGGAAATATCTACACCTCCATCTGTATAAACATGGAAATATCTACACTGCCATCTGTATAAATATGTAAATACCTACACAGCCATCTCTATAAACATGGAAATATGTACACCGCTATCTGTATAAACATGGAAATAGCCACACAGCTATCTGTATAAACATGGAAATATCTACACCGCTATCTCTATAAACATGGAAATATCTGCACCGCTATCTGTATAAACATGGATATATCTCCACCGCTATCTGTATAAATATGGAAATATCTACACCGCAATCTGTATAAACATGGAAATAGTGCCACCGCTATCTGTATAAATATGGAAATATCTACACCGCTATCTCTATAAACATGGAAATGTCTACACCGCTATCTGTATAAACATGGAAATATCTACATGGCTATCTCTATAAACATGGAAATATCTACACCACCATCTGTATAAACATGGAAATACCTACACAGTCATCGGTATAAACCTGGAAATAACTACACCACTATCTGTATAAACATGGAAATATCTACACTGCCATCTGTAAAAACATGTAAATATCTACACATCCATCTATATAAACATGGAAATATCTACGCCGCTATCTGTATAAACATGGAAATAGCCACACCGCTATCTGTATAAACATGGAAATATCAACAACGCCATCTGTATAAACATGGAAATACCTACACAGTCAACTGTATAAACATGGAAATATCTACACCGTCATGTGTAAAAATATGAAAATATCTACACAGTCATCTGTATAAACATGGAAATATCTCCACTGCTATCTGTATAAACATGGAAATATCTACACCGCCATCTGTAAAAACATGGAAATATCTACACAGTCATCTGTATAAACATGGAAATATCTACACCTCCATCTTTATAAACATGGAAATATCTATACTGCCATCTGTATACACATGGAAATATCTACACATCCATCTGTATAAACATGGAAATATCTACACCATTATCTGTCTAAACATGGAAATATCTAAACTGACATCCATATAAATATGTAAATATCTACGCAGCCATCTCTATAAACATGGAAATATCTACACCGCTATCTGTTTAAACAGGGAAATAGCCACACAGCTATTTGTATAAACATGGAAATATATACAATGCTATCTCTATAAACATGGAAATATCTCCATCGCTATCTGTATAAACATGGAAATATCTCCACCGCCATCTGTATAAACATGTAAATATCTACACATCCATCTCTATAAAGATGGAAATATCTACGCCGCTATCTGTATAAACATGGAAATAGCCACAGCGCTATCTGTATAAACATGGAAATGTCTACACCGCTATCTCTATAAACATGGAAATATCTCCACCGCAATCTGTATAAACATGGAAATATCTCCACCGCTATCTGTATAAACATGGAAATAGTGACACCGCTATCTGTATAAACATGGAAATATCTACACCGCTATCTCTATAAACTTGGAAATGTCTACACCGCTATCTGTATAAACATGGAAATATCTACACAGCCATCTCTATAAACATGGAAATATCTTCACCGACATCTGTATAAACAGGGAAATAACTACACAGTCATCTGTATAAACCTGGAAATATCTACACCACTATCTGTATAAACATGAAAATATCTACACTGCCATCTGTATAAACATGTAAATATCTACACAGCCATCTCTATAAACATGGAAATATCTACACCGCTATCTGTATGAACATGGAAATAGCCACACCGCTATCTGTATTAACATGGAAATATCTACACCGCCATCTGTAAAACATGGAAATATCTACACAGTCATCTGTATAAACATGGAAATATCTACACCTCCATCTGTATAAACATGGAAATATCTACACTGCCATCTGTATACACATGGAAATATCCAGACAGCCATCTGTATAAACATGGAAATATCTACACCGCTATCTTCATAAACATGGAAATAACTACACCGCAATCAATATAAACATGGAAATATTTACACCATTATCTGTCTACACATGGAAATATCTACACTGCCATCTGTATAAGTATGTAAATATCTACACAGCCATCTCTATAAACTTGGAAATATCTACACAGCTATCTGTATAAACATGGAAATAGCCTCACCGCTATCTGTATAAACATGGAAATAACTACACCGCCATCTCTAAAAACATGGAAATACCTACACAGTCATCTGTATAAACATGGAAATATCTACACCTCCATCTGTATAAACATGGAAATATCTACACTGCCATCTGTATAAATATGTAAATACCTACACAGCCATCTCTATAAACATGGAAATATATACACCGCTATCTGTATAAACATGGAAATAGCCACACAGCTATCTGTATAAACATGGAAATATCTACACCGCTATCTCTATAAACATGGAAATATCTGCACCGCTATCTGTATAAACATGGATATATCTCCACCGCTACATGTATAAACATGGAGATATCTCCACCGCTATCTGTATAAACATGGAAATAGTGACAACGCTATCTGTATAAATATGGAAAGATCTACACCGCTATCTCTATAAACATGGAAATGACTACACCGCTATCTGTATAAACATGGAAATATCTACATGGCTGTCTCTATAAACATGGAAATATCTTCAGCGCCATCTGTATAAACATGGAAATAGTTACACAGTCATCTGTATAAACCTGGAAATCTCTACACCACTATCTGTATAAACATGAAAATATCTACACTGCCATCTGTATAAACATGTAAATATCTACAAAGCCATCTCTATAAATATGGAAATAACTCCACCGCTATCTGTATAAACACGGAAATAACTCCAACGCTATCTGTATAAACATGGAAATAGCCACTCAGCTATCTGTATAAACATGGAAATATCTACACCGCTATCTCTAAAAACATGGAAATATCTCCTCAGCTATCAGTATAAACATGGAAGTAGCCACACCGCTATCTGTATAAGCATGGAAATATCTACACCGCCATCTGTAAAAACATGCAAATATCTATACAGTCATCTGTATAAACATGGAAATATCTACACCTCCATCTGTATAAACATGGAAATATCTCCAATGCTATCTGTATAAACATGGAAATAGCCACAGAGCTATCTGTATAAACATGGAAATATCTACAACGCTATCTCTATAAACATGGAAATAACTCCATCGCTATCTGTATAAACATGGAAGGAGCCACACCGCTATCTGTATAAGCATGGAAATATGTACACTGCCAACTGTAAAAACATGGAAATATGTACACAGTCATCTGTATAAACATGGAAATATCTACACATCCAACTGTATAAACATGGAAATATCTACACTACCATCTGTATACACATGGAAATATCTATACAGCCATCTGTATAAACATGGAAATATCTACACCGCTATCTCTATAAACATGGAAATACCTACATCGCAATCTGTATAAACATGGAAATATCTACACCATTATCTGTATAAACATGGAAATATCTACACTGCCATCTGTATAAATATGTAAATATCTACACAGCCATCTCTATAAACATGGAAATATCTACACCGCTATCTGTATAAACATGGAAATAGCCACACAGCAATCTGTATAAACATGTTAATATATACACTGCTATCTCTATAAACATGGAAATATCTCCACCGCTATCTGTATAAACATGGAAATATCTCCACCGCTATCTGTATAAACATGGAAATATCACCACCGCTATCTGTATAAACATGGAAATAGTGACACCGCTATCTGTATAAACATGGAAATATCTACACCGCTATCTCTATAAACTTGGAAATGTCTACACCGCTATCTGTATAAACATGGAAATATCTACACAGCCATCTCTATAAACATGGAAATATCTTCACCGCCATCTGTATAAACAGGGAAATAACTACACAGTCATCTGTATAAACCTGGAAATATCTACACCACTATTTGTATAAACATGAAAATATCTACACTGCCATCTGTATAAGCATGTAAATCTCTACACATCCATCTCTATAAACATGGAATTATCTACACCGCTATCTGTATGAACATGGAAATAGCCACACCGCTATCTGTATTAACATGGAAATATCTACACCGCCATCTGTAAAACATGGAAATATCTACACAGTCATCTGTATAAACATGGAAATACCTACACCTCCATCTGTATAAACATGGAAATATCTACACTGCCATCTGTATACACATGGAAATATCAACAGAGCCATCTGTATAAACATGGAAATATCTACACCGCTATCTTCATAAACATGGAAATACCTACACCGCAATCAATATAAACATTGAAATATTTACACCATTATCTGTCTAAACATGGAAATATCTACACTGCCATCTGTATAAGTATGTAAATATCTACACAGCCATCTCTGTAAACTTGGAAATATCTACACCGCTATCTGTATAAACATGGAAATAGCCACACCGCTATCTGTATAAACATGGAAATATCTACACCTCCATCTGTATAAACATGGAAATATCTACACTGCCATCTGTATAAATATGTAAATACCTACACAGCCATCTCTATAAACATGGAAATATGTACACCGCTATCTGTATAAACATGGAAATAGCCACACAGCTATCTGTATAAACATGGAAATATCTACACCGCTATCTCTATAAACATGGAAATATCTGCACCGCTATCTGTATAAACATGGATATATCTCCACCGCTATCTGTATAAATATGGAAATATCTACACCGCTATCTGTATAAACATGGAAATAGTGACACCGCTATCTGTATAAATATGGAAATATCTACACCGCTATCTCTATAAACATGGAAATGTCTACACCGCTATCTGTATAAACATGGAAATATCTACATGGCTATCTCTATAAACATGGAAATATCTACACCACCATCTGTATAAACATGGAAATACCTACACAGTCATCGGTATAAACCTGGAAATAACTACACCACTATCTGTATAAACATGGAAATATCTACACTGCCATCTGTAAAAACATGTAAATATCTACACATCCATCTATATAAACATGGAAATATCTACGCCGCTATCTGTATAAACATGGAAATAGCCACACCGCTATCTGTATAAACATGGAAATATCAACAACGCCATCTGTATAAACATGGAAATACCTACACAGTCAACTGTATAAACATGGAAATATCTACACCGTCATGTGTAAAAATATGAAAATATCTACACAGTCATCTGTATAAACATGGAAATATCTCCACTGCTATCTGTATAAACATGGAAATATCTACACCGCCATCTGTAAAAACATGGAAATATCTACACAGTCATCTGTATAAACATGGAAATATCTACACCTCCATCTTTATAAACATGGAAATATCTATACTGCCATCTGTATACACATGGAAATATCTACACAGCCATCTGTATAAACATGGAAATATCTACACCATTATCTGTCTAAACATGGAAATATCTAAACTGACATCCATATAAATATGTAAATATCTACGCAGCCATCTCTATAAACATGGAAATATCTACACCGCTATCTGTTTAAACAGGGAAATAGCCACACAGCTATTTGTATAAACATGGAAATATATACAATGCTATCTCTATAAACATGGAAATATCTCCATCGCTATCTGTATAAACATGGAAATATCTCCACCGCCATCTGTATAAACATGTAAATATCTACACATCCATCTCTATAAAGATGGAAATATCTACGCCGCTATCTGTATAAACATGGAAATAGCCACAGCGCTATCTGTATAAACATGGAAATGTCTACACCGCTATCTCTATAAACATGGAAATATCTCCACCGCAATCTGTATAAACATGGAAATATCTCCACCGCTATCTGTATAAACATGGAAATAGTGACACCGCTATCTGTATAAACATGGAAATATCTACACCGCTATCTCTATAAACTTGGAAATGTCTACACCGCTATCTGTATAAACATGGAAATATCTACACAGCCATCTCTATAAACATGGAAATATCTTCACCGACATCTGTATAAACAGGGAAATAACTACACAGTCATCGGTATAAACCTGGAAATATCTACACCACTATCTGTATAAACATGAAAATATCTACACTGCCATCTGTATAAACATGTAAATATCTACACAGCCATCTCTATAAACATGGAAATATCTACACCGCTATCTGTATGAACATGGAAATAGCCACACCGCTATCTGTATTAACATGGAAATATCTACACCGCCATCTGTAAAACATGGAAATATCTACACAGTCATCTGTATAAACATGGAAATATCTACACCTCCATCTGTATAAACATGGAAATATCTACACTGCCATCTGTATACACATGGAAATATCCAGACAGCCATCTGTATAAACATGGAAATATCTACACCGCTATCTTCATAAACATGGAAATAACTACACCGCAATCAATATAAACATGGAAATATTTACACCATTATCTGTCTACACATGGAAATATCTACACTGCCATCTGTATAAGTATGTAAATATCTACACAGCCATCTCTATAAACTTGGAAATATCTACACAGCTATCTGTATAAACATGGAAATAGCCTCACCGCTATCTGTATAAACATGGAAATAACTACACCGCCATCTCTAAAAACATGGAAATACCTACACAGTCATCTGTATAAACATGGAAATATCTACACCTCCATCTGTATAAACATGGAAATATCTACACTGCCATCTGTATAAATATGTAAATACCTACACAGCCATCTCTATAAACATGGAAATATATACACCGCTATCTGTATAAACATGGAAATAGCCACACAGCTATCTGTATAAACATGGAAATATCTACACCGCTATCTCTATAAACATGGAAATATCTGCACCGCTATCTGTATAAACATGGATATATCTCCACCGCTACATGTATAAACATGGAGATATCTCCACCGCTATCTGTATAAACATGGAAATAGTGACAACGCTATCTGTATAAATATGGAAAGATCTACACCGCTATCTCTATAAACATGGAAATGACTACACCGCTATCTGTATAAACATGGAAATATCTACATGGCTGTCTCTATAAACATGGAAATATCTTCAGCGCCATCTGTATAAACATGGAAATAGTTACACAGTCATCTGTATAAACCTGGAAATCTCTACACCACTATCTGTATAAACATGAAAATATCTACACTGCCATCTGTATAAACATGTAAATATCTACAAAGCCATCTCTATAAATATGGAAATAACTCCACCGCTATCTGTATAAACACGGAAATAACTCCAACGCTATCTGTATAAACATGGAAATAGCCACTCAGCTATCTGTATAAACATGGAAATATCTACACCGCTATCTCTAAAAACATGGAAATATCTCCTCAGCTATCAGTATAAACATGGAAGTAGCCACACCGCTATCTGTATAAGCATGGAAATATCTACACCGCCATCTGTAAAAACATGCAAATATCTATACAGTCATCTGTATAAACATGGAAATATCTACACCTCCATGTGTATAAACATGGAAATATCTCCAATGCTATCTGTATAAACATGGAAATAGCCACAGAGCTATCTGTATAAACATGGAAATATCTACAACGCTATCTCTATAAACATGGAAATAACTCCATCGCTATCTGTATAAACATGGAAGGAGCCACACCGCTATCTGTATAAGCATGGAAATATGTACACTGCCAACTGTAAAAACATGGAAATATGTACACAGTCATCTGTATAAACATGGAAATATCTACACATCCAACTGTATAAACATGGAAATATCTACACTACCATCTGTATACACATGGAAATATCTATACAGCCATCTGTATAAACATGGAAATATCTACACCGCTATCTCTATAAACATGGAAATACCTACATCGCAATCTGTATAAACATGGAAATATCTACACCATTATCTGTATAAACATGGAAATATCTACACTGCCATCTGTATAAATATGTAAATATCTACACAGCCATCTCTATAAACATGGAAATATCTACACCGCTATCTGTATAAACATGGAAATAGCCACACAGCAATCTGTATAAACATGTTAATATATACACTGCTATCTCTATAAACATGGAAATATCTCCACCGCTATCTGTATAAACATGGAAATATCTCCACCGCTATCTGTATAAACATGGAAATATCTCCACCGCTATCTGTATAAACATGGAAATAGTGACACCGCTCTCTGTATAAACATGGAAATATCTACACCGCTATCTCTATAAACTTGGAAATGTCTACACCGCTATCTGTATAAACATGGAAATATCTACACAGCCATCTCTATAAACATGGAAATATCTTCACCGCCATCTGTATAAACAGGGAAATAACTACACAGTCATCTGTATAAACCTGGAAATATCTACACCACTATTTGTATAAACATGAAAATATCTACACTGCCATCTGTATAAGCATGTAAATCTCTACACATCCATCTCTATAAACATGGAATTATCTACACCGCTATCTGTATGAACATGGAAATAGCCACACCGCTATCTGTATTAACATGGAAATATCTACACCGCCATCTGTAAAACATGGAAATATCTACACAGTCATCTGTATAAACATGGAAATACCTACACCTCCATCTGTATAAACATGGAAATATCTACACTGCCATCTGTATACACATGGAAATATCAACAGAGCCATCTGTATAAACATGGAAATATCTACACCGCTATCTTCATAAACATGGAAATACCTACACCGCAATCAATATAAACATTGAAATATTTACACCATTATCTGTCTAAACATGGAAATATCTACACTGCCATCTGTATAAGTATGTAAATATCTACACAGCCATCTCTGTAAACTTGGAAATATCTACACCGCTATCTGTATAAACATGGAAATAGCCACACCGCTATCTGTATAAACATGGAAATATCTACACCTCCATCTGTATAAACATGGAAATATCTACACTGCCATCTGTATAAATATGTAAATACCTACACAGCCATCTCTATAAACATGGAAATATGTACACCGCTATCTGTATAAACATGGAAATAGCCACACAGCTATCTGTATAAACATGGAAATATCTACACCGCTATCTCTATAAACATGGAAATATCTGCACCGCTATCTGTATAAACATGGATATATCTCCACCGCTATCTGTATAAATATGGAAATATCTACACCGCTATCTGTATAAACATGGAAATAGTGACACCGCTATCTGTATAAATATGGAAAGATCTACACCGCTATCTCTATAAACATGGAAATGACTACACCGCTATCTGTATAAACATGGAAATATCTACATGGCTGTCTCTATAAACATGGAAATATCTTCAGCGCCATCTGTATAAACATGGAAATAGTTACACAGTCATCTGTATAAACCTGGAAATCTCTACACCACTATCTGTATAAACATGAAAATATCTACACTGCCATCTGTATAAACATGTAAATATCTACAAAGCCATCTCTATAAATATGGAAATAACTCCACCGCTATCTGTATAAACACGGAAATAACTCCAACGCTATCTGTATAAACATGGAAATAGCCACTCAGCTATCTGTATAAACATGGAAATATCTACACCGCTATCTCTAAAAACATGGAAATATCTCCTCAGCTATCAGTATAAACATGGAAGTAGCCACACCGCTATCTGTATAAGCATGGAAATATCTACACCGCCATCTGTAAAAACATGCAAATATCTATACAGTCATCTGTATAAACATGGAAATATCTACACCTCCATCTGTATAAACATGGAAATATCTCCAATGCTATCTGTATAAACATGGAAATAGCCACAGAGCTATCTGTATAAACATGGAAATATCTACAACGCTATCTCTATAAACATGGAAATAACTCCATCGCTATCTGTATAAACATGGAAGGAGCCACACCGCTATCTGTATAAGCATGGAAATATGTACACTGCCAACTGTAAAAACATGGAAATATGTACACAGTCATCTGTATAAACATGGAAATATCTACACATCCAACTGTATAAACATGGAAATATCTACACTACCATCTGTATACACATGGAAATATCTATACAGCCATCTGTATAAACATGGAAATATCTACACCGCTATCTCTATAAACATGGAAATACCTACATCGCAATCTGTATAAACATGGAAATATCTACACCATTATCTGTATAAACATGGAAATATCTACACTGCCATCTGTATAAATATGTAAATATCTACACAGCCATCTCTATAAACATGGAAATATCTACACCGCTATCTGTATAAACATGGAAATAGCCACACAGCAATCTGTATAAACATGTTAATATATACACTGCTATCTCTATAAACATGGAAATATCTCCACCGCTATCTGTATAAACATGGAAATATCTACACCGCCATCTGTAAAAACATGCAAATATCTATACAGTCATCTGTATAAACATGGAAATATCTACACCTCCATCTGTATAAACATGGAAATATCTCCAATGCTATCTGTATAAACATGGAAATAGCCACAGAGCTATCTGTATAAACATGGAAATATCTACAACGCTATCTCTATAAACATGGAAATAACTCCATCGCTATCTGTATAAACATGGAAGGAGCCACACCGCTATCTGTATAAGCATGGAAATATGTACACTGCCAACTGTAAAAACATGGAAATATGTACACAGTCATCTGTATAAACATGGAAATATCTACACATCCAACTGTATAAACATGGAAATATCTACACTACCATCTGTATACACATGGAAATATCTATACAGCCATCTGTATAAACATGGAAATATCTACACCGCTATCTCTATAAACATGGAAATACCTACATCGCAATCTGTATAAACATGGAAATATCTACACCATTATCTGTATAAACATGGAAATATCTACACTGCCATCTGTATAAATATGTAAATATCTACACAGCCATCTCTATAAACATGGAAATATCTACACCGCTATCTGTATAAACATGGAAATAGCCACACAGCAATCTGTATAAACATGTTAATATATACACTGCTATCTCTATAAACATGGAAATATCTCCACCGCTATCTGTATAAACATGGAAATATCTCCACCGCTATCTGTATAAACATGGAAATATCACCACCGCTATCTGTATAAACATGGAAATAGTGACACCGCTATCTGTATAAACATGGAAATATCTACACCGCTATCTCTATAAACTTGGAAATGTCTACACCGCTATCTGTATAAACATGGAAATATCTACACAGCCATCTCTATAAACATGGAAATATCTTCACCGCCATCTGTATAAACAGGGAAATAACTACACAGTCATCTGTATAAACCTGGAAATATCTACACCACTATTTGTATAAACATGAAAATATCTACACTGCCATCTGTATAAGCATGTAAATCTCTACACATCCATCTCTATAAACATGGAATTATCTACACCGCTATCTGTATGAACATGGAAATAGCCACACCGCTATCTGTATTAACATGGAAATATCTACACCGCCATCTGTAAAACATGGAAATATCTACACAGTCATCTGTATAAACATGGAAATACCTACACCTCCATCTGTATAAACATGGAAATATCTACACTGCCATCTGTATACACATGGAAATATCAACAGAGCCATCTGTATAAACATGGAAATATCTACACCGCTATCTTCATAAACATGGAAATACCTACACCGCAATCAATATAAACATTGAAATATTTACACCATTATCTGTCTAAACATGGAAATATCTACACTGCCATCTGTATAAGTATGTAAATATCTACACAGCCATCTCTGTAAACTTGGAAATATCTACACCGCTATCTGTATAAACATGGAAATAGCCACACCGCTATCTGTATAAACATGGAAATATCTACACCTCCATCTGTATAAACATGGAAATATCTACACTGCCATCTGTATAAATATGTAAATACCTACACAGCCATCTCTATAAACATGGAAATATGTACACCGCTATCTGTATAAACATGGAAATAGCCACACAGCTATCTGTATAAACATGGAAATATCTACACCGCTATCTCTATAAACATGGAAATATCTGCACCGCTATCTGTATAAACATGGATATATCTCCACCGCTATCTGTATAAATATGGAAATATCTACACCGCTATCTGTATAAACATGGAAATAGTGACACCGCTATCTGTATAAATATGGAAATATCTACACCGCTATCTCTATAAACATGGAAATGTCTACACCGCTATCTGTATAAACATGGAAATATCTACATGGCTATCTCTATAAACATGGAAATATCTACACCACCATCTGTATAAACATGGAAATACCTACACAGTCATCGGTATAAACCTGGAAATAACTACACCACTATCTGTATAAACATGGAAATATCTACACTGCCATCTGTAAAAACATGTAAATATCTACACATCCATCTATATAAACATGGAAATATCTACGCCGCTATCTGTATAAACATGGAAATAGCCACACCGCTATCTGTATAAACATGGAAATATCAACAACGCCATCTGTATAAACATGGAAATACCTACACAGTCAACTGTATAAACATGGAAATATCTACACCGTCATGTGTAAAAATATGAAAATATCTACACAGTCATCTGTATAAACATGGAAATATCTCCACTGCTATCTGTATAAACATGGAAATATCTACACCGCCATCTGTAAAAACATGGAAATATCTACACAGTCATCTGTATAAACATGGAAATATCTACACCTCCATCTTTATAAACATGGAAATATCTATACTGCCATCTGTATACACATGGAAATATCTACACAGCCATCTGTATAAACATGGAAATATCTACACCATTATCTGTCTAAACATGGAAATATCTAAACTGACATCCATATAAATATGTAAATATCTACGCAGCCATCTCTATAAACATGGAAATATCTACACCGCTATCTGTTTAAACAGGGAAATAGCCACACAGCTATTTGTATAAACATGGAAATATATACAATGCTATCTCTATAAACATGGAAATATCTCCATCGCTATCTGTATAAACATGGAAATATCTCCACCGCCATCTGTATAAACATGTAAATATCTACACATCCATCTCTATAAAGATGGAAATATCTACGCCGCTATCTGTATAAACATGGAAATAGCCACAGCGCTATCTGTATAAACATGGAAATGTCTACACCGCTATCTCTATAAACATGGAAATATCTCCACCGCAATCTGTATAAACATGGAAATATCTCCACCGCTATCTGTATAAACATGGAAATAGTGACACCGCTATCTGTATAAACATGGAAATATCTACACCGCTATCTCTATAAACTTGGAAATGTCTACACCGCTATCTGTATAAACATGGAAATATCTACACAGCCATCTCTATAAACATGGAAATATCTTCACCGACATCTGTATAAACAGGGAAATAACTACACAGTCATCGGTATAAACCTGGAAATATCTACACCACTATCTGTATAAACATGAAAATATCTACACTGCCATCTGTATAAACATGTAAATATCTACACAGCCATCTCTATAAACATGGAAATATCTACACCGCTATCTGTATGAACATGGAAATAGCCACACCGCTATCTGTATTAACATGGAAATATCTACACCGCCATCTGTAAAACATGGAAATATCTACACAGTCATCTGTATAAACATGGAAATATCTACACCTCCATCTGTATAAACATGGAAATATCTACACTGCCATCTGTATACACATGGAAATATCCAGACAGCCATCTGTATAAACATGGAAATATCTACACCGCTATCTTCATAAACATGGAAATAACTACACCGCAATCAATATAAACATGGAAATATTTACACCATTATCTGTCTACACATGGAAATATCTACACTGCCATCTGTATAAGTATGTAAATATCTACACAGCCATCTCTATAAACTTGGAAATATCTACACAGCTATCTGTATAAACATGGAAATAGCCTCACCGCTATCTGTATAAACATGGAAATAACTACACCGCCATCTCTAAAAACATGGAAATACCTACACAGTCATCTGTATAAACATGGAAATATCTACACCTCCATCTGTATAAACATGGAAATATCTACACTGCCATCTGTATAAATATGTAAATACCTACACAGCCATCTCTATAAACATGGAAATATATACACCGCTATCTGTATAAACATGGAAATAGCCACACAGCTATCTGTATAAACATGGAAATATCTACACCGCTATCTCTATAAACATGGAAATATCTGCACCGCTATCTGTATAAACATGGATATATCTCCACCGCTACATGTATAAACATGGAGATATCTCCACCGCTATCTGTATAAACATGGAAATAGTGACAACGCTATCTGTATAAATATGGAAAGATCTACACCGCTATCTCTATAAACATGGAAATGACTACACCGCTATCTGTATAAACATGGAAATATCTACATGGCTGTCTCTATAAACATGGAAATATCTTCAGCGCCATCTGTATAAACATGGAAATAGTTACACAGTCATCTGTATAAACCTGGAAATCTCTACACCACTATCTGTATAAACATGAAAATATCTACACTGCCATCTGTATAAACATGTAAATATCTACAAAGCCATCTCTATAAATATGGAAATAACTCCACCGCTATCTGTATAAACACGGAAATAACTCCAACGCTATCTGTATAAACATGGAAATAGCCACTCAGCTATCTGTATAAACATGGAAATATCTACACCGCTATCTCTAAAAACATGGAAATATCTCCTCAGCTATCAGTATAAACATGGAAGTAGCCACACCGCTATCTGTATAAGCATGGAAATATCTACACCGCCATCTGTAAAAACATGCAAATATCTATACAGTCATCTGTATAAACATGGAAATATCTACACCTCCATGTGTATAAACATGGAAATATCTCCAATGCTATCTGTATAAACATGGAAATAGCCACAGAGCTATCTGTATAAACATGGAAATATCTACAACGCTATCTCTATAAACATGGAAATAACTCCATCGCTATCTGTATAAACATGGAAGGAGCCACACCGCTATCTGTATAAGCATGGAAATATGTACACTGCCAACTGTAAAAACATGGAAATATGTACACAGTCATCTGTATAAACATGGAAATATCTACACATCCAACTGTATAAACATGGAAATATCTACACTACCATCTGTATACACATGGAAATATCTATACAGCCATCTGTATAAACATGGAAATATCTACACCGCTATCTCTATAAACATGGAAATACCTACATCGCAATCTGTATAAACATGGAAATATCTACACCATTATCTGTATAAACATGGAAATATCTACACTGCCATCTGTATAAATATGTAAATATCTACACAGCCATCTCTATAAACATGGAAATATCTACACCGCTATCTGTATAAACATGGAAATAGCCACACAGCAATCTGTATAAACATGTTAATATATACACTGCTATCTCTATAAACATGGAAATATCTCCACCGCTATCTGTATAAACATGGAAATATCTCCACCGCTATCTGTATAAACATGGAAATATCTCCACCGCTATCTGTATAAACATGGAAATAGTGACACCGCTCTCTGTATAAACATGGAAATATCTACACCGCTATCTCTATAAACTTGGAAATGTCTACACCGCTATCTGTATAAACATGGAAATATCTACACAGCCATCTCTATAAACATGGAAATATCTTCACCGCCATCTGTATAAACAGGGAAATAACTACACAGTCATCTGTATAAACCTGGAAATATCTACACCACTATTTGTATAAACATGAAAATATCTACACTGCCATCTGTATAAGCATGTAAATCTCTACACATCCATCTCTATAAACATGGAATTATCTACACCGCTATCTGTATGAACATGGAAATAGCCACACCGCTATCTGTATTAACATGGAAATATCTACACCGCCATCTGTAAAACATGGAAATATCTACACAGTCATCTGTATAAACATGGAAATACCTACACCTCCATCTGTATAAACATGGAAATATCTACACTGCCATCTGTATACACATGGAAATATCAACAGAGCCATCTGTATAAACATGGAAATATCTACACCGCTATCTTCATAAACATGGAAATACCTACACCGCAATCAATATAAACATTGAAATATTTACACCATTATCTGTCTAAACATGGAAATATCTACACTGCCATCTGTATAAGTATGTAAATATCTACACAGCCATCTCTGTAAACTTGGAAATATCTACACCGCTATCTGTATAAACATGGAAATAGCCACACCGCTATCTGTATAAACATGGAAATATCTACACCTCCATCTGTATAAACATGGAAATATCTACACTGCCATCTGTATAAATATGTAAATACCTACACAGCCATCTCTATAAACATGGAAATATGTACACCGCTATCTGTATAAACATGGAAATAGCCACACAGCTATCTGTATAAACATGGAAATATCTACACCGCTATCTCTATAAACATGGAAATATCTGCACCGCTATCTGTATAAACATGGATATATCTCCACCGCTATCTGTATAAATATGGAAATATCTACACCGCTATCTGTATAAACATGGAAATAGTGACACCGCTATCTGTATAAATATGGAAAGATCTACACCGCTATCTCTATAAACATGGAAATGACTACACCGCTATCTGTATAAACATGGAAATATCTACATGGCTGTCTCTATAAACATGGAAATATCTTCAGCGCCATCTGTATAAACATGGAAATAGTTACACAGTCATCTGTATAAACCTGGAAATCTCTACACCACTATCTGTATAAACATGAAAATATCTACACTGCCATCTGTATAAACATGTAAATATCTACAAAGCCATCTCTATAAATATGGAAATAACTCCACCGCTATCTGTATAAACACGGAAATAACTCCAACGCTATCTGTATAAACATGGAAATAGCCACTCAGCTATCTGTATAAACATGGAAATATCTACACCGCTATCTCTAAAAACATGGAAATATCTCCTCAGCTATCAGTATAAACATGGAAGTAGCCACACCGCTATCTGTATAAGCATGGAAATATCTACACCGCCATCTGTAAAAACATGCAAATATCTATACAGTCATCTGTATAAACATGGAAATATCTACACCTCCATCTGTATAAACATGGAAATATCTCCAATGCTATCTGTATAAACATGGAAATAGCCACAGAGCTATCTGTATAAACATGGAAATATCTACAACGCTATCTCTATAAACATGGAAATAACTCCATCGCTATCTGTATAAACATGGAAGGAGCCACACCGCTATCTGTATAAGCATGGAAATATGTACACTGCCAACTGTAAAAACATGGAAATATGTACACAGTCATCTGTATAAACATGGAAATATCTACACATCCAACTGTATAAACATGGAAATATCTACACTACCATCTGTATACACATGGAAATATCTATACAGCCATCTGTATAAACATGGAAATATCTACACCGCTATCTCTATAAACATGGAAATACCTACATCGCAATCTGTATAAACATGGAAATATCTACACCATTATCTGTATAAACATGGAAATATCTACACTGCCATCTGTATAAATATGTAAATATCTACACAGCCATCTCTATAAACATGGAAATATCTACACCGCTATCTGTATAAACATGGAAATAGCCACACAGCAATCTGTATAAACATGTTAATATATACACTGCTATCTCTATAAACATGGAAATATCTCCACCGCTATCTGTATAAACATGGAAATATCTCCACCGCTATCTGTATAAACATGGAAATATCTCCACCGCTATCTGTATAAACATGGAAATAGTGACACCGCTATCTGTATAAACATGGAAATATCTACACCGCTATCTCTATAAACTTGGAAATGTCTACACCGCTATCTGTATAAACATGGAAATATCTACACAGCCATCTCTATAAACATGGAAATATCTTCACCGCCATCTGTATAAACAGGGAAATAACTACACAGTCATCTGTATAAACCTGGAAATATCTACACCACTATTTGTATAAACATGAAAATATCTACACTGCCATCTGTATAAGCATGTAAATCTCTACACATCCATCTCTATAAACATGGAATTATCTACACCGCTATCTGTATGAACATGGAAATAGCCACACCGCTATCTGTATTAACATGGAAATATCTACACCGCCATCTGTAAAACATGGAAATATCTACACAGTCATCTGTATAAACATGGAAATACCTACACCTCCATCTGTATAAACATGGAAATATCTACACTGCCATCTGTATACACATGGAAATATCAACAGAGCCATCTGTATAAACATGGAAATATCTACACCGCTATCTTCATAAACATGGAAATACCTACACCGCAATCAATATAAACATTGAAATATTTACACCATTATCTGTCTAAACATGGAAATATCTACACTGCCATCTGTATAAGTATGTAAATATCTACACAGCCATCTCTGTAAACTTGGAAATATCTACACCGCTATCTGTATAAACATGGAAATAGCCACACCGCTATCTGTATAAACATGGAAATATCTACACCTCCATCTGTATAAACATGGAAATATCTACACTGCCATCTGTATAAATATGTAAATACCTACACAGCCATCTCTATAAACATGGAAATATGTACACCGCTATCTGTATAAACATGGAAATAGCCACACAGCTATCTGTATAAACATGGAAATATCTACACCGCTATCTCTATAAACATGGAAATATCTGCACCGCTATCTGTATAAACATGGATATATCTCCACCGCTATCTGTATAAATATGGAAATATCTACAACGCTATCTGTATAAACATGGAAATAGTGACACCGCTATCTGTATAAATATGGAAATATCTACACCGCTATCTCTATAAACATGGAAATGTCTACACCGCTATCTGTATAAACATGGAAATATCTACATGGCTATCTCTATAAACATGGAAATATCTACACCACCATCTGTATAAACATGGAAATACCTACACAGTCATCGGTATAAACCTGGAAATAACTACACCACTATCTGTATAAACATGGAAATATCTACACTGCCATCTGTAAAAACATGTAAATATCTACACATCCATCTATATAAACATGGAAATATCTACGCCGCTATCTGTATAAACATGGAAATAGCCACACCGCTATCTGTATAAACATGGAAATATCAACAACGCCATCTGTATAAACATGGAAATACCTACACAGTCAACTGTATAAACATGGAAATATCTACACCGTCATGTGTAAAAATATGAAAATATCTACACAGTCATCTGTATAAACATGGAAATATCTCCACTGCTATCTGTATAAACATGGAAATATCTACACCGCCATCTGTAAAAACATGGAAATATCTACACAGTCATCTGTATAAACATGGAAATATCTACACCTCCATCTTTATAAACATGGAAATATCTATACTGCCATCTGTATACACATGGAAATATCTACACAGCCATCTGTATAAACATGGAAATATCTACACCATTATCTGTCTAAACATGGAAATATCTAAACTGACATCCATATAAATATGTAAATATTTACGCAGCCATCTCTATAAACATGGAAATATCTACACCGCTATCTGTTTAAACAGGGAAATAGCCACACAGCTATTTGTATAAACATGGAAATATATACAGTGCTATCTCTATAAACATGGAAATATCTCCATCGCTATCTGTATAAACATGGAAATATCTCCACCGCCATCTGTATAAACATGTAAATATCTACACATCCATCTCTATAAAGATGGAAATATCTACGCCGCTATCTGTATAAACATGGAAATAGCCACAGCGCTATCTGTATAAACATGGAAATGTCTACACCGCTATCTCTATAAACATGGAAATATCTCCACCGCAATCTGTATAAACATGGAAATATCTCCACCGCTATCTGTATAAACATGGAAATAGTGACACCGCTATCTGTATAAACATGGAAATATCTACACCGCTATCTCTATAAACTTGGAAATGTCTACACCGCTATCTGTATAAACATGGAAATATCTACACAGCCATCTCTATAAACATGGAAATATCTTCACCGACATCTGTATAAACAGGGAAATAACTACACAGTCATCTGTATAAACCTGGAAATATCTACACCACTATCTGTATAAACATGAAAATATCTACACTGCCATCTGTATAAACATGTAAATATCTACACAGCCATCTCTATAAACATGGAAATATCTACACCGCTATCTGTATGAACATGGAAATAGCCACACCGCTATCTGTATTAACATGGAAATATCTACACCGCCATCTGTAAAACATGGAAATATCTACACAGTCATCTGTATAAACATGGAAATATCTACACCTCCATCTGTATAAACATGGAAATATCTACACTGCCATCTGTATACACATGGAAATATCCAGACAGCCATCTGTATAAACATGGAAATATCTACACCGCTATCTTCATAAACATGGAAATAACTACACCGCAATCAATATAAACATGGAAATATTTACACCATTATCTGTCTACACATGGAAATATCTACACTGCCATCTGTATAAGTATGTAAATATCTACACAGCCATCTCTATAAACTTGGAAATATCTACACAGCTATCTGTATAAACATGGAAATAGCCTCACCGCTATCTGTATAAACATGGAAATAACTACACCGCCATCTCTAAAAACATGGAAATACCTACACAGTCATCTGTATAAACATGGAAATATCTACACCTCCATCTGTATAAACATGGAAATATCTACACTGCCATCTGTATAAATATGTAAATACCTACACAGCCATCTCTATAAACATGGAAATATATACACCGCTATCTGTATAAACATGGAAATAGCCACACAGCTATCTGTATAAACATGGAAATATCTACACCGCTATCTCTATAAACATGGAAATATCTGCACCGCTATCTGTATAAACATGGATATATCTCCACCGCTACATGTATAAACATGGAGATATCTCCACCGCTATCTGTATAAACATGGAAATAGTGACAACGCTATCTGTATAAATATGGAAAGATCTACACCGCTATCTCTATAAACATGGAAATGACTACACCGCTATCTGTATAAACATGGAAATATCTACATGGCTGTCTCTATAAACATGGAAATATCTTCAGCGCCATCTGTATAAACATGGAAATAGTTACACAGTCATCTGTATAAACCTGGAAATCTCTACACCACTATCTGTATAAACATGAAAATATCTACACTGCCATCTGTATAAACATGTAAATATCTACAAAGCCATCTCTATAAATATGGAAATAACTCCACCGCTATCTGTATAAACACGGAAATAACTCCAACGCTATCTGTATAAACATGGAAATAGCCACTCAGCTATCTGTATAAACATGGAAATATCTACACCGCTATCTCTAAAAACATGGAAATATCTCCTCAGCTATCAGTATAAACATGGAAGTAGCCACACCGCTATCTGTATAAGCATGGAAATATCTACACCGCCATCTGTAAAAACATGCAAATATCTATACAGTCATCTGTATAAACATGGAAATATCTACACCTCCATCTGTATAAACATGGAAATATCTCCAATGCTATCTGTATAAACATGGAAATAGCCACAGAGCTATCTGTATAAACATGGAAATATCTACAACGCTATCTCTATAAACATGGAAATAACTCCATCGCTATCTGTATAAACATGGAAGGAGCCACACCGCTATCTGTATAAGCATGGAAATATGTACACTGCCAACTGTAAAAACATGGAAATATGTACACAGTCATCTGTATAAACATGGAAATATCTACACATCCAACTGTATAAACATGGAAATATCTACACTACCATCTGTATACACATGGAAATATCTATACAGCCATCTGTATAAACATGGAAATATCTACACCGCTATCTCTATAAACATGGAAATACCTACATCGCAATCTGTATAAACATGGAAATATCTACACCATTATCTGTATAAACATGGAAATATCTACACTGCCATCTGTATAAATATGTAAATATCTACACAGCCATCTCTATAAACATGGAAATATCTACACCGCTATCTGTATAAACATGGAAATAGCCACACAGCAATCTGTATAAACATGTTAATATATACACTGCTATCTCTATAAACATGGAAATATCTCCACCGCTATCTGTATAAACATGGAAATATCTCCACCGCTATCTGTATAAACATGGAAATATCTCCACCGCTATCTGTATAAACATGGAAATAGTGACACCGCTATCTGTATAAACATGGAAATATCTACACCGCTATCTCTATAAACTTGGAAATGTCTACACCGCTATCTGTATAAACATGGAAATATCTACACAGCCATCTCTATAAACATGGAAATATCTTCACCGCCATCTGTATAAACAGGGAAATAACTACACAGTCATCTGTATAAACCTGGAAATATCTACACCACTATTTGTATAAACATGAAAATATCTACACTGCCATCTGTATAAGCATGTAAATCTCTACACATCCATCTCTATAAACATGGAATTATCTACACCGCTATCTGTATGAACATGGAAATAGCCACACCGCTATCTGTATTAACATGGAAATATCTACACCGCCATCTGTAAAACATGGAAATATCTACACAGTCATCTGTATAAACATGGAAATACCTACACCTCCATCTGTATAAACATGGAAATATCTACACTGCCATCTGTATACACATGGAAATATCAACAGAGCCATCTGTATAAACATGGAAATATCTACACCGCTATCTTCATAAACATGGAAATACCTACACCGCAATCAATATAAACATTGAAATATTTACACCATTATCTGTCTAAACATGGAAATATCTACACTGCCATCTGTATAAGTATGTAAATATCTACACAGCCATCTCTGTAAACTTGGAAATATCTACACCGCTATCTGTATAAACATGGAAATAGCCACACCGCTATCTGTATAAACATGGAAATATCTACACCTCCATCGGTATAAACATGGAAATATCTACACTGCCATCTGTATAAATATGTAAATACCTACACAGCCATCTCTATAAACATGGAAATATGTACACCGCTATCTGTATAAACATGGAAATAGCCACACAGCTATCTGTATAAACATGGAAATATCTACACCGCTATCTCTATAAACATGGAAATATCTGCACCGCTATCTGTATAAACATGGATATATCTCCACCGCTACATGTATAAACATGGAAATATCTACACCGCTATCTGTACAAACATGGAAATAGTGACACCGCTATTTGTATAAATATGGAAATATCTACACCACTATCTCTATAAACATGGAAATGTCTACACCGCTATCTGTATAAACATGGAAATATCTACATGGCTATCTCTATAAATATGGAAATATCTACACCACCATCTGTATAAACATGGAAATACCTACACAGTCATCGGTATAAACCTGGAAATATCTACACCACTATCTGTAAAAACATGGAAATATCTACACTGCCATCTGTATAAACATGTAAATATCTACACATCCATCTCTATAAACACGGAAATATCTACGCCGCTATCTCTATAAACATGGAAATAGCCACACCGCTATCTGTATAAACATGGAAATATCTACACCGCCATCTGTATAAACATGGAACTACCTACACAGTCATCTGTATAAACATGGAAATATCTAGACCACTGTCTGTACAAACATGGAAATATCTACACTGCCATCTGTATAAACATGGAAATACCTACACAGCCATCTCTATAAACATGGAAGTATCTACACTGCTATCTGTATAAACATGGAAATAGCCACACCGCTATCTGTATAAACACGGAAATATCTACACCGACATGTGTAAAAATATGAAAATATCTACACAGTCATCTGTATAAACATGGAAATATCTCCACCGCTATCTGTATAAACATGGAAATATCTACACCGCCATCTGTATAAACATGGAAATACCTACACAGTCATCTGTATAAACATGGAAATATCTACACCACTGTCTGTACAAACATGGAAATATCTACACTGCCATCTGTATAAACATGGAAATATCTACACAGCCATCTCTATAAACATGGAAATATCACCACCGCTATCTGTATAAACATGGAAATATCTCCCACGCTATCTGCATAAACATGGAAATATCTCCAGCGCTATCTGTATGAACATGGAAATCGCCACACAGCTATCAGTATAAACATGGAAATATCTACACCGCTATCTCTATAAACATGGAAATACCTCCACCGCTATCTGTATAAACATGGAAATATCTCCACCGCTATCTGTATAAACATGGAAATAGTGACACCACTATCTGTATAAATATGGAAATATCTACACCGCTATCTCTATAAACATGGAAATGTCTACACCACTATCTGTATAAACATGGAAATATCTACATGGCTGTCTCTATAAACATGGAAATATCTTCACCGCCATCTGTATAAACATGGAAATAACTACACAGTCATTTGTATAAACCTGGAAATATCTACACCACTATCTGTATAAACATGAAAATATCTACACTGCCATCTGTATAAACATGGAAATATCTACACCGCTATCTCTATAAACATGGAAATACCTACACCGCAATCTGTATAAACATGGAAATATCTACAACATTATCTGTATAAACATGGAAATATCTACACTGCCATCTGTATAAACATGTAAATATCTACACAGCCATCTCTATAAACATGGAAATATCTACACCGCTATCTGTATAAACATGGAAATAGCCACACAGCTATCTGTATAAACATGGATATATCTACACCGCTATCTGTATAAACATGGAAATATCTCCACCAATATCTGTATAAACATGGAAATATCTCCACCGATATCAGTATAAACATGGAAATAGTGACACCGCTATCTGTATAAATATGGAAATATCTACACCGCTATCTCTATAAACATGGAAATGTCTACACCGCTATCTGTATAAACATGGAAATATCTACATGGCTGTCTCTATAATCATGGAAATATCTTCACCGCCATCTGAGTAAACATGGAAATAACTACACAGTCGTCTGTATAAACCTGGAAATATCTACACCACTATCTGTATAAACATGGAAATATCTACACTGCCATCTGTATAAACAAGTAAATATCTACAAAGCCTTCTCTATAAACATGGAAATAACTCCACCGCTATCTGTATAAACACGGAAATGTCTCCAACGCTATCTGTATAAACATGGAAATAGTCACACTGCTATCTGTATAAACATGGAAACATCTACACCGCTATCTCTATAAACATGGAAATATCTCCACAGCTATCAGTATTAACATGGAAGTAGCCACACCGCTATCTGTATAACCATGGAAATATCTACAACGCTGTCTCTATAAACATGGAAATAACTCCATCGCTATCTGTATAAACATGGAAGTAGTCACACCGCTATCTGTATAAGCATGGAAATATGTACACTGCCATCTGTAAAAACATGGAAATATGTACACAGTCATCTGTATAAACATGGAAATATCTACACATCCATCTGTATAAACATGGAAATATCTACACTGCCATCTGTATACACATGGAAATATCTATAGAGCCATCTGTATAAACATGGAAATATCTACACCGCTATCTCTATAAACATGGAAATACCTACATCGCAATCTGTATAAACATGGAAGTATCTACACCATTATCTGTCTAAACATGGAAATATCTACACTGCCATCTGTATAAATATGTAAATATCTACACAGCCATCTCTATAAACATGGAAATATCTACACCGCTATCTGTATAAACATGGAAATAGCCACACAGCTATCTGTATAAACTTGTTAATATATACAGTGCTATCTCTATAAACATGGAAATATCTCCACCGCTATCTGTATAAACATGGAAATATCTCCACCGCTATCTGTCTAATCATGGAAATATCTACACTGCCATCTGTAAAAATATGTAAATATCTACACAGCCATCTCTATAAACATGGAAATATCTACACCGCTATCTGTATAAACATGGAAATAGCCACACAGATATCTGTATAAACATGGAAATATATACACTGCTATCTCTATAAACATGGAAATATCTCCACCGCTATCTGTATAAAGATGGAAATATCTCCACAGCTATCTGTATAAACATGGAAATATCTCCAACGCGATCTGTATAAACATGGAAATAGCCACACAGCTATCTGTATAAACATGGAAATATCTAAACCGCTATCTCTATAAACATGGAAATATCTCCACCACTATCTGTATAAACATGGAAATCGCCACACCGCTATCTGTATAATCATGGAAATATCTAAACCGCCATCTGTAAAAACATGGAAATATCTCCACAGTCATCTGCCTAAACATGGAAATATCTACACCTCCATCTGTATAAACATGGAAATATCTATACTGCCATCTGTATACACATGTAAATACCTATACCGCCATCTGTATAAACATGGAAATAACTACACAATCATCTGTATAAACCTGGAAATATCTACACCAGTATCTGTATAAACATGAAAATATCTACACTGCCATCTGTATAAACATGTAAATATCTACACAGCCATCTCTATAAACATGGAAATATCTACACCGCTATCTGTATGAACATGGAAATAGCCACACCGCTATCTGTATAAACATGGAAATATCTACAACGCCATCTGTAAAAACATGGAAATATCTACACAGTCATCTGTACAAACATGGAAATATCTACACCTCCATCTGTATAAACATGGAAATATCTACACTGCCATTTGTATACACATGGAAATATCCACACAGCCATCTCTATAAACTTGGAAATATCTACACCGCTATCTCCATAAACATGGAAATACCTACACCGCAATCTGTATAAACATGGAAATATCTACACCATTATCTCTCTAAACATGGAAATATCTACACTTCCATCTGTATAATTATGTAAATATCTACACAGCCATCTCTATAAACATGGAAATATCTACACCGCTATCTGTATAAACATGGAAATAGCCACACCGCTATCTGTATAAACTTGGAAATATCTACACCGCTATCTCTATAAACATGGAAATATCTCCACCGCTATCTGTATAATCATGGAAATATCTACACAGTCATCTGTATAAACATGGAAATATCTCCACCGCTATCAGTATAAAAATGGAAATATCTACACCGCCATCTGTATAAAAATGGAAATAACTACACAGTCATCTGTATAAATATGGAAATATGTACACCGATATCTGTATAAACATGGAAATATCTGCACCGCCATCTGCATAAACATGGAAATATCTACACCGCCATCTCTATAAACATGGAAATATCTCCAACGCTATCTGTATAAACATGGAAATAGCCACACAGCTATCTTTATAAACATGGAAATTCCTACAACGCTATCTCCATAAACATGGAAATATCTCCACCGCTATCTGTATAAACATGGAGATATCTCCACCGCTATCTGTATAAACATGGAAATAGTGACAACGCTATCTGTATAAATATGGAAAGATCTACACCGCTATCTCTATAAACATGGAAATGACTACACCGCTATCTGTATAAACATGGAAATATCTACATGGCTGTCTCTATAAACATGGAAATATCTTCAGCGCCATCTGTATAAACATGGAAATAGTTACACAGTCATCTGTATAAACCTGGAAATCTCTACACCACTATCTGTATAAACATGAAAATATCTACACTGCCATCTGTATAAACATGTAAATATCTACAAAGCCATCTCTATAAATATGGAAATAACTCCACCGCTATCTGTATAAACACGGAAATAACTCCAACGCTATCTGTATAAACATGGAAATAGCCACTCAGCTATCTGTATAAACATGGAAATATCTACACCGCTATCTCTAAAAACATGGAAATATCTCCTCAGCTATCAGTATAAACATGGAAGTAGCCACACCGCTATCTGTATAAGCATGGAAATATCTACACCGCCATCTGTAAAAACATGGAAATATCTATACAGTCATCTGTATAAACATGGAAATATCTACACCTCCATCTGTATAAACATGGAAATATCTCCAACGCTATCTGTATAAACATGTAAATAGCCACAGAGCTATCTGTATAAACATGGAAATATCTACAACGCTATCTCTATAAACATGGAAATAACTCCATCGCTATCTGTATAAACATGGAAGGAGCCACACCGCTATCTGTATAAGCATGGAAATATGTACACTGCCAACTGTAAAAACATGGAAATATGTACACAGTCATCTGTATAAACATGGAAATATCTACACATCCAACTGTGTAAACGTGGAAATATCTACACTACCATCTGTATACACATGGAAATATCTATACAGCCATCTGTATAAACATTGAAATATCTACACCGCTATCTCTATAAACATGGAAATAACTACATCGCAATCTGTATAAACATGGAAATATCTACACCATTATCTGTCTAAACATGGAAATATCTACACTGCCATCTGTATAAATATGTAAAGATCTACACAGCCATCTCTATAAACATGGAAATATCTACACCGCTATCTGTATAAACATGGAAATAGCCACACAGCAATCTGTATAAACATGTTAATATATACACTGCTATCTCTATAAACATGGAAATATCTCCACTGCTATCTGTATAAACATGGAAATATCTCCACCGCTATCTGTATAAACATGGAAATATCTCCACCGCTATCTGTATAAACATGGAAATAGTGACACCGCTATCTGTATAAACATGGAAATATCTACACCGCTATCTCTATAAACTTGGAAATGTCTACACCGCTATCTGTATAAACATGGAAATATCTACACAGCCATCTCTATAAACATGGAAATATCTTCACCGCCATCTGTATAAACAGGGAAATAACTACACAGTCATCTGTATAAACCTGGAAATATCTACACCACTATTTGTATAAACATGAAAATATCTACACTGCCATCTGTATAAGCATGTAAATCTCTACACATCCATCTCTATAAACATGGAAATATCTACACCGCTATCTGTAAGAACATGGAAATAGCCACACCGCTATCTGTATTAACATGGAAATATCTACACCGCCATCTGTAAAACATGGAAATATCTACACAGTCATCTGTATAAACATGGAAATACCTACACCTCCATCTGTATAAACATGGAAATATCTACACTGGCATCTGTATACACATGGAAATATCAACAGAGCCATCTGTAAACGTGGAAATATCTACACCGCTATCTTCATAAACGTGGAAATACCAACACCGCAATCAATATAAACATGGAAATATTTACACCATTATCTGTCTAAACATGGAAATATCTACACTGCCATCTGTATAAGTATGTAAATATCTACACAGCCATCTCTGTAAACTTGGAAATATCTACACCGCTATCTGTATAAACATGGAAATAGCCACACCGCTATCTGTATAAACATGAAAATATCTACACCGCCATCTGTAAAAACATGGAAATACCTACACAGTCGTCTGTATAAACATGGAAATATCTACACCTCCATCTGTATAAACATGGAAATATCTACACTGCCATCTGTATAAATATGTAAATACCTACACAGCCATCTCTATAAACATGGAAATATGTACACCGCTATCTGTATAAACATGGAAATAGCCACACAGCTATCTGTATAAACATGGAAATATCTACACCGCTATCTCTATAAACATGGAAATATCTGCACCGCTATCTGTATAAACATGGATATATCTCCACCGCTATCTGTATAAATATGGAAATATCTACACCGCTATCTGTATAAACATGGAAATAGTGACACCGCTATCTGTATAAATATGGAAATATCTACACCGCTATCTCTATAAACATGGAAATGTCTACACCGCTATCTGTATAAACATGGAAATATCTACATGGATATCTCTATAAACATGGAAATATCTACACCACCATCTGTATAAACATGGAAATACCTACACAGTCATCGGTATAAACCTGGAAATAACTACACCACTATCTATATAAACATGGAAATATCTACACTGCCATCTGTAAAAACATGTAAATATCTACACATCCATCTATATAAACATGGAAATATCTACGCCGCTATCTGTATAAACATGGAAATAGCCACACCGCTATCTGTATAAACATGGAAATATCAACAACGACATCTGTATAAACATGGAAATACCTACACAGTCAACTGTATAAACATGGAAATATCTACACCGTCATGTGTAAAAATATGAAAATATCTACACAGTCATCTGTATAAACATGGAAATATCTCCACCGCTATCTGTATAAACATGGAAATAGCCACACAGCAATCTGTATAAACATGTTAATATATACACTGCTATCTCTATAAACATGGAAATATCTCCACCGCTATCTGTATAAACATGGAAATATCTCCACCGCTATCTGTATAAACATGGAAATATCTCCACCGCTATCTGTATAAACATGGAAATAGTGACACCGCTATCTGTATAAACATGGAAATATCTACACCGCTATCTCTATAAACTTGGAAATGTCTACACCGCTATCTGTATAAACATGGAAATATCTACACAGCCATCTCTATAAACATGGAAATATCTTCACCGCCATCTGTATAAACAGGGAAATAACTACACAGTCATCTGTATAAACCTGGAAATATCTACACCACTATTTGTATAAACATGAAAATATCTACACTGCCATCTGTATAAGCATGTAAATCTCTACACATCCATCTCTATAAACATGGAATTATCTACACCGCTATCTGTATGAACATGGAAATAGCCACACCGCTATCTGTATTAACATGGAAATATCTACACCGCCATCTGTAAAACATGGAAATATCTACACAGTCATCTGTATAAACATGGAAATACCTACACCTCCATCTGTATAAACATGGAAATATCTACACTGCCATCTGTATACACATGGAAATATCAACAGAGCCATCTGTATAAACATGGAAATATCTACACCGCTATCTTCATAAACATGGAAATACCTACACCGCAATCAATATAAACATTGAAATATTTACACCATTATCTGTCTAAACATGGAAATATCTACACTGCCATCTGTATAAGTATGTAAATATCTACACAGCCATCTCTGTAAACTTGGAAATATCTACACCGCTATCTGTATAAACATGGAAATAGCCACACCGCTATCTGTATAAACATGGAAATATCTACACCTCCATCGGTATAAACATGGAAATATCTACACTGCCATCTGTATAAATATGTAAATACCTACACAGCCATCTCTATAAACATGGAAATATGTACACCGCTATCTGTATAAACATGGAAATAGCCACACAGCTATCTGTATAAACATGGAAATATCTACACCGCTATCTCTATAAACATGGAAATATCTGCACCGCTATCTGTATAAACATGGATATATCTCCACCGCTACATGTATAAACATGGAAATATCTACACCGCTATCTGTACAAACATGGAAATAGTGACACCGCTATTTGTATAAATATGGAAATATCTACACCACTATCTCTATAAACATGGAAATGTCTACACCGCTATCTGTATAAACATGGAAATATCTACATGGCTATCTCTATAAATATGGAAATATCTACACCACCATCTGTATAAACATGGAAATACCTACACAGTCATCGGTATAAACCTGGAAATATCTACACCACTATCTGTAAAAACATGGAAATATCTACACTGCCATCTGTATAAACATGTAAATATCTACACATCCATCTCTATAAACACGGAAATATCTACGCCGCTATCTCTATAAACATGGAAATAGCCACACCGCTATCTGTATAAACATGGAAATATCTACACCGCCATCTGTATAAACATGGAACTACCTACACAGTCATCTGTATAAACATGGAAATATCTAGACCACTGTCTGTACAAACATGGAAATATCTACACTGCCATCTGTATAAACATGGAAATACCTACACAGCCATCTCTATAAACATGGAAGTATCTACACTGCTATCTGTATAAACATGGAAATAGCCACACCGCTATCTGTATAAACACGGAAATATCTACACCGACATGTGTAAAAATATGAAAATATCTACACAGTCATCTGTATAAACATGGAAATATCTCCACCGCTATCTGTATAAACATGGAAATATCTACACCGCCATCTGTATAAACATGGAAATACCTACACAGTCATCTGTATAAACATGGAAATATCTACACCACTGTCTGTACAAACATGGAAATATCTACACTGCCATCTGTATAAACATGGAAATATCTACACAGCCATCTCTATAAACATGGAAATATCACCACCGCTATCTGTATAAACATGGAAATATCTCCCACGCTATCTGCATAAACATGGAAATATCTCCAGCGCTATCTGTATGAACATGGAAATCGCCACACAGCTATCAGTATAAACATGGAAATATCTACACCGCTATCTCTATAAACATGGAAATACCTCCACCGCTATCTGTATAAACATGGAAATATCTCCACCGCTATCTGTATAAACATGGAAATAGTGACACCACTATCTGTATAAATATGGAAATATCTACACCGCTATCTCTATAAACATGGAAATGTCTACACCACTATCTGTATAAACATGGAAATATCTACATGGCTGTCTCTATAAACATGGAAATATCTTCACCGCCATCTGTATAAACATGGAAATAACTACACAGTCATTTGTATAAACCTGGAAATATCTACACCACTATCTGTATAAACATGAAAATATCTACACTGCCATCTGTATAAACATGGAAATATCTACACCGCTATCTCTATAAACATGGAAATACCTACACCGCAATCTGTATAAACATGGAAATATCTACAACATTATCTGTATAAACATGGAAATATCTACACTGCCATCTGTATAAACATGTAAATATCTACACAGCCATCTCTATAAACATGGAAATATCTACACCGCTATCTGTATAAACATGGAAATAGCCACACAGCTATCTGTATAAACATGGATATATCTACACCGCTATCTGTATAAACATGGAAATATCTCCACCAATATCTGTATAAACATGGAAATATCTCCACCGATATCAGTATAAACATGGAAATAGTGACACCGCTATCTGTATAAATATGGAAATATCTACACCGCTATCTCTATAAACATGGAAATGTCTACACCGCTATCTGTATAAACATGGAAATATCTACATGGCTGTCTCTATAATCATGGAAATATCTTCACCGCCATCTGAGTAAACATGGAAATAACTACACAGTCGTCTGTATAAACCTGGAAATATCTACACCACTATCTGTATAAACATGGAAATATCTACACTGCCATCTGTATAAACAAGTAAATATCTACAAAGCCTTCTCTATAAACATGGAAATAACTCCACCGCTATCTGTATAAACACGGAAATGTCTCCAACGCTATCTGTATAAACATGGAAATAGTCACACTGCTATCTGTATAAACATGGAAACATCTACACCGCTATCTCTATAAACATGGAAATATCTCCACAGCTATCAGTATTAACATGGAAGTAGCCACACCGCTATCTGTATAACCATGGAAATATCTACAACGCTGTCTCTATAAACATGGAAATAACTCCATCGCTATCTGTATAAACATGGAAGTAGTCACACCGCTATCTGTATAAGCATGGAAATATGTACACTGCCATCTGTAAAAACATGGAAATATGTACACAGTCATCTGTATAAACATGGAAATATCTACACATCCATCTGTATAAACATGGAAATATCTACACTGCCATCTGTATACACATGGAAATATCTATAGAGCCATCTGTATAAACATGGAAATATCTACACCGCTATCTCTATAAACATGGAAATACCTACATCGCAATCTGTATAAACATGGAAGTATCTACACCATTATCTGTCTAAACATGGAAATATCTACACTGCCATCTGTATAAATATGTAAATATCTACACAGCCATCTCTATAAACATGGAAATATCTACACCGCTATCTGTATAAACATGGAAATAGCCACACAGCTATCTGTATAAACTTGTTAATATATACAGTGCTATCTCTATAAACATGGAAATATCTCCACCGCTATCTGTATAAACATGGAAATATCTCCACCGCTATCTGTCTAATCATGGAAATATCTACACTGCCATCTGTAAAAATATGTAAATATCTACACAGCCATCTCTATAAACATGGAAATATCTACACCGCTATCTGTATAAACATGGAAATAGCCACACAGATATCTGTATAAACATGGAAATATATACACTGCTATCTCTATAAACATGGAAATATCTCCACCGCTATCTGTATAAAGATGGAAATATCTCCACAGCTATCTGTATAAACATGGAAATATCTCCAACGCGATCTGTATAAACATGGAAATAGCCACACAGCTATCTGTATAAACATGGAAATATCTAAACCGCTATCTCTATAAACATGGAAATATCTCCACCACTATCTGTATAAACATGGAAATCGCCACACCGCTATCTGTATAATCATGGAAATATCTAAACCGCCATCTGTAAAAACATGGAAATATCTCCACAGTCATCTGCCTAAACATGGAAATATCTACACCTCCATCTGTATAAACATGGAAATATCTATACTGCCATCTGTATACACATGTAAATACCTATACCGCCATCTGTATAAACATGGAAATAACTACACAATCATCTGTATAAACCTGGAAATATCTACACCAGTATCTGTATAAACATGAAAATATCTACACTGCCATCTGTATAAACATGTAAATATCTACACAGCCATCTCTATAAACATGGAAATATCTACACCGCTATCTGTATGAACATGGAAATAGCCACACCGCTATCTGTATAAACATGGAAATATCTACAACGCCATCTGTAAAAACATGGAAATATCTACACAGTCATCTGTACAAACATGGAAATATCTACACCTCCATCTGTATAAACATGGAAATATCTACACTGCCATTTGTATACACATGGAAATATCCACACAGCCATCTCTATAAACTTGGAAATATCTACACCGCTATCTCCATAAACATGGAAATACCTACACCGCAATCTGTATAAACATGGAAATATCTACACCATTATCTCTCTAAACATGGAAATATCTACACTTCCATCTGTATAATTATGTAAATATCTACACAGCCATCTCTATAAACATGGAAATATCTACACCGCTATCTGTATAAACATGGAAATAGCCACACCGCTATCTGTATAAACTTGGAAATATCTACACCGCTATCTCTATAAACATGGAAATATCTCCACCGCTATCTGTATAATCATGGAAATATCTACACAGTCATCTGTATAAACATGGAAATATCTCCACCGCTATCAGTATAAAAATGGAAATATCTACACCGCCATCTGTATAAAAATGGAAATAACTACACAGTCATCTGTATAAATATGGAAATATGTACACCGATATCTGTATAAACATGGAAATATCTGCACCGCCATCTGCATAAACATGGAAATATCTACACCGCCATCTCTATAAACATGGAAATATCTCCAACGCTATCTGTATAAACATGGAAATAGCCACACAGCTATCTTTATAAACATGGAAATTCCTACAACGCTATCTCCATAAACATGGAAATATCTCCACCGCTATCTGTATAAACATGGAGATATCTCCACCGCTATCTGTATAAACATGGAAATAGTGACAACGCTATCTGTATAAATATGGAAAGATCTACACCGCTATCTCTATAAACATGGAAATGACTACACCGCTATCTGTATAAACATGGAAATATCTACATGGCTGTCTCTATAAACATGGAAATATCTTCAGCGCCATCTGTATAAACATGGAAATAGTTACACAGTCATCTGTATAAACCTGGAAATCTCTACACCACTATCTGTATAAACATGAAAATATCTACACTGCCATCTGTATAAACATGTAAATATCTACAAAGCCATCTCTATAAATATGGAAATAACTCCACCGCTATCTGTATAAACACGGAAATAACTCCAACGCTATCTGTATAAACATGGAAATAGCCACTCAGCTATCTGTATAAACATGGAAATATCTACACCGCTATCTCTAAAAACATGGAAATATCTCCTCAGCTATCAGTATAAACATGGAAGTAGCCACACCGCTATCTGTATAAGCATGGAAATATCTACACCGCCATCTGTAAAAACATGGAAATATCTATACAGTCATCTGTATAAACATGGAAATATCTACACCTCCATCTGTATAAACATGGAAATATCTCCAACGCTATCTGTATAAACATGTAAATAGCCACAGAGCTATCTGTATAAACATGGAAATATCTACAACGCTATCTCTATAAACATGGAAATAACTCCATCGCTATCTGTATAAACATGGAAGGAGCCACACCGCTATCTGTATAAGCATGGAAATATGTACACTGCCAACTGTAAAAACATGGAAATATGTACACAGTCATCTGTATAAACATGGAAATATCTACACATCCAACTGTGTAAACGTGGAAATATCTACACTACCATCTGTATACACATGGAAATATCTATACAGCCATCTGTATAAACATTGAAATATCTACACCGCTATCTCTATAAACATGGAAATAACTACATCGCAATCTGTATAAACATGGAAATATCTACACCATTATCTGTCTAAACATGGAAATATCTACACTGCCATCTGTATAAATATGTAAAGATCTACACAGCCATCTCTATAAACATGGAAATATCTACACCGCTATCTGTATAAACATGGAAATAGCCACACAGCAATCTGTATAAACATGTTAATATATACACTGCTATCTCTATAAACATGGAAATATCTCCACTGCTATCTGTATAAACATGGAAATATCTCCACCGCTATCTGTATAAACATGGAAATATCTCCACCGCTATCTGTATAAACATGGAAATAGTGACACCGCTATCTGTATAAACATGGAAATATCTACACCGCTATCTCTATAAACTTGGAAATGTCTACACCGCTATCTGTATAAACATGGAAATATCTACACAGCCATCTCTATAAACATGGAAATATCTTCACCGCCATCTGTATAAACAGGGAAATAACTACACAGTCATCTGTATAAACCTGGAAATATCTACACCACTATTTGTATAAACATGAAAATATCTACACTGCCATCTGTATAAGCATGTAAATCTCTACACATCCATCTCTATAAACATGGAAATATCTACACCGCTATCTGTAAGAACATGGAAATAGCCACACCGCTATCTGTATTAACATGGAAATATCTACACCGCCATCTGTAAAACATGGAAATATCTACACAGTCATCTGTATAAACATGGAAATACCTACACCTCCATCTGTATAAACATGGAAATATCTACACTGGCATCTGTATACACATGGAAATATCAACAGAGCCATCTGTAAACGTGGAAATATCTACACCGCTATCTTCATAAACGTGGAAATACCAACACCGCAATCAATATAAACATGGAAATATTTACACCATTATCTGTCTAAACATGGAAATATCTACACTGCCATCTGTATAAGTATGTAAATATCTACACAGCCATCTCTGTAAACTTGGAAATATCTACACCGCTATCTGTATAAACATGGAAATAGCCACACCGCTATCTGTATAAACATGAAAATATCTACACCGCCATCTGTAAAAACATGGAAATACCTACACAGTCGTCTGTATAAACATGGAAATATCTACACCTCCATCTGTATAAACATGGAAATATCTACACTGCCATCTGTATAAATATGTAAATACCTACACAGCCATCTCTATAAACATGGAAATATGTACACCGCTATCTGTATAAACATGGAAATAGCCACACAGCTATCTGTATAAACATGGAAATATCTACACCGCTATCTCTATAAACATGGAAATATCTGCACCGCTATCTGTATAAACATGGATATATCTCCACCGCTATCTGTATAAATATGGAAATATCTACACCGCTATCTGTATAAACATGGAAATAGTGACACCGCTATCTGTATAAATATGGAAATATCTACACCGCTATCTCTATAAACATGGAAATGTCTACACCGCTATCTGTATAAACATGGAAATATCTACATGGATATCTCTATAAACATGGAAATATCTACACCACCATCTGTATAAACATGGAAATACCTACACAGTCATCGGTATAAACCTGGAAATAACTACACCACTATCTATATAAACATGGAAATATCTACACTGCCATCTGTAAAAACATGTAAATATCTACACATCCATCTATATAAACATGGAAATATCTACGCCGCTATCTGTATAAACATGGAAATAGCCACACCGCTATCTGTATAAACATGGAAATATCAACAACGACATCTGTATAAACATGGAAATACCTACACAGTCAACTGTATAAACATGGAAATATCTACACCGTCATGTGTAAAAATATGAAAATATCTACACAGTCATCTGTATAAACATGGAAATATCTCCACAGCTATCTGTATAAACATGGAAATATCTACACCGCCATCTGTAAAAACATGGAAATATCTACACAGTCATCTGTATAAACATGGAAATATCTACACCTCCATCTTTATAAACATGGAAATATCTATACTGCCATCTGTATACACATGGAAATATCTACACAGCCATCTGTATAAACATGGAAATATCTACACCATTATCTGTCTAAACATGGAAATATCTAAACTGCCATCCATATAAATATGTAAATATCTACACAGCCATCTCTATAAACATGGAAATATCTACACCGCTATCTGTTTAAACAGGGAAATAGCCACACAGCTATTTGTATAAACATGGAAATATATACAATGCTATCTCTATAAACATGGAAATATCTTCATCGCTATCTGTATAAACATGGAAATATCTCCACCGCCATCTGTATAAACATGTAAATATCTACACATCCATCTCTATAAAGATGGAAATATCTACGCCGCTATCTGTATAAACATGGAAATAGCCACAGCGCTATCTGTATAAACATGGAAATGTCTACACCGCTATCTCTATAAACATGGAAATATCTCCACCGCAATCTGTATAAACATGGAAATATCTCCACCGCTATCTGTATAAACATGGAAATTGTGACACCGCTATCTGTATAAACATGGAAATATCTACACCGCTATCTCTATAAACTTGGAAATGTCTACACCGCTATCTGTATAAACATGGAAATATCTACACAGCCATCTCTATAAACATGGAAATATCTTCACCGACATCTGTATAAACAGGGAAATAACTACACAGTCATCTGTATAAACCTGGAAATATCTACACCACTATCTGTATAAACATGAAAATATCTACACTGCCATCTGTATAAACATGTAAATATCTACACAGCCATCTCTATAAACATGGAAATATCTACACCGCTATCTGTATGAACATGGAAATAGCCACACCACTATCTGTATTAACATGGAAATATCTACACCGCCATCTGTAAAACATGGAAATATCTACACAGTCATCTGTATAAACATGGAAATATCTACACCTCCATCTGTATAAACATGGAAATATCTACACTGCCATCTGTATACACATGGAAATATCCAGACAGCCATCTGTATAAACATGGAAATATCTACACCGCTATCTTCATAAACATGGAAATAACTACACCGCAATCAATATAAACATGGAAATATTTACACCATTATCTGTCTACACATGGAAATATCTACACTGCCATCTGTATAAGTATGTAAATATCTACACAGCCATGTCTATAAACTTGGAAATATCTACACAGCTATCTGTATAAAAATGGAAATAGCCTCACCGCTATCTGTATAAACATGGAAATATCTACACCGCCATCTCTAAAAACATGGAAATAACTACACAGTCATCTGTATAAACATGGAAATATCTACACCTCCATCTGTATAAACATGGAAATATCTACACTGCCATCTATATAAATATGTAAATACCTACACAGCCATCTCTATAAACATGGAAATATATACACCGCTATCTGTATAAACATGGAAATAGTCACACAGCTATCTGTATAAACATGGAAATATCTACACCGCTATCTCTATAAACATGGAAATATCTGCACCGCTATCTGTATAAACATGGATATATCTCCACCGCTATCTGTATAAACATGGAAATATCTACACCGCTATCTGTATAAACATGGAAATAGTGACACCGCTATCTGTATAAATATGGAAATATCTACACCATGATCTCTATAAACATGGAAATGTCTACACCGCTATCTGTATAAACATGGAAATATCTACATGGCTATCTCTATAAACATGGAAATATCTACACCACCATCTGTATAAACATGGAAATACCTACACAGTCATCGGTATAAACCTGGAAATATCTACACCACTATCTGTAAAAACATGGAAATATCTACACTGCCATCTGTATAAACATGTAAATATCTACACATCCATCTCTATAAACACGGAAATATCTACGCCGCTATCTCTATAAACATGGAAATTGCCACACCGCTATCTGTATAAACATGGAAATATCTACACCGCCATCTGTATAAACATGGAACTACCTACACAGTCATCTGTATAAACATGGAAATATCTACACCACTGTCTGTACAAACATGGAAATATCTACACTGCCATCTGTATAAACATGGAAATATCTACACAGCCATCTCTATAAACATGGAAGTATCTACACTGCTGTCTGTATAAACATGGAAATAGCCACACCGCTATCTGTATAAACACGGAAATATCTACAGCGACATGTGTAAAAATATGAAAATATCTACACAGTCATCTGTATAAACATGGAAATATCTCCACCGCTATCTGTATAAACATGGAAATATCTACACCGCCATCTGAATAAACATGGAAATACCTACACAGTCATCTGTATAAACATGGAAATAACTACACCACTGTCTGTACAAACATGGAAATATCTACACTGCCATCTGTATAAACATGGAAATATCTACACAGCCATCTCTATAAACATGGAAATATCTACACAGCTATCTGTATAAACAAGGAAATATCTACACCGACATGTGTAAAAATATGAAAATATCTACACAGTCATCTGTATAAACATGGAAATATCTCCACCGCTATCTGTATAAGCATGGAAATATCTACACCGCCATCTGTATAAAAATGGAAATAACTACACAGTCATCTGTATAGATATGGAAATATGTACACCTCCATCTTTATAAACATGGAAATATCTATACTGCCATCTGTATACACATGGAAATACCTACACAGCCATCTGTATAAACATGGAAATATCTACAACATTATCTGTCTAAACATGGAAATATCTACACTGCCATCTATGTAAATTTATAAATATCTACACATCCATCTCTATAAACATGGAAATATCTACACCGCTATCTGTATAAACAGGGAAATAGCCACACAGCTATTTGTATAAACATGGAAATATATACACTGCTATCTCTATAAACATGGAAATATCTACACCGCTATCTGTATAAACATGGGAATATCTCCACCGCTATCTGTATAAACATGGAAATATCTCCAACGCTATCTGTATAAACTTGGAAATAGCCACACAGCTATCTGTATAAACATGGAAATATCTACACCCCTATTTCTATAAACATGAGAATATCTCCACCGATATCTGTATAAACATGGAAATATATACACCATTATCTGTCTAAACATGGAAATATCTACACTGCCATCTGTATAAATATGTAAATATATACACAGCCATCTCTATAAACATGGAAAAGTCTACACCGCTATCTGTGAAAACATGGAAATATCTACATGGCTGTCTCTATAAACATGGAAATATCTTCACCGCCATCTGTATAAACATGGAAATAACTACACAGTCATCTGCATAAACCTGGAAATATCTACACCACTATCTGTATAAACATGAAAATATCTACACTGCCATCTGTATAAACATGTAAATATCTACACAGCCATCTCTATAAACATGGAAATATCTACACCGCTATCTGTATAAACATGGAAATAGCCACACCGCTATCTGTATAAACATGGAAATATCTACACCGCCATCTGTAAAAACATGGAAATATCTACACAGTCATCTGTATAAACATGGAAATATCTACACCTCCATCTTTATAAACATGGAAATATCTATACTGCCATATGTATACACATGGAAATATCTACACAGCCATCTGTATAAACATGGAAATATCTACACCATTATCTGTCTAAACATGGAAATATCTACACTGCCATCTATGTAAATATGTAAATATCTACACAGGCATCTCTATAAACATGGAAATATCTACACCGCTATCTGTATAAACAGGAAAATAACCACACAGCTATTTGTATAAACATGGAAATATATACACTGCTATCTCTATAAACATGGAAACATCTCCACCGCTTCTGTATAAACATGGAAATATCTCCAACGCTATCTGCATAAACATGGAAATAGCCACACAACTATCTGTATAAACATGGAAATATCTACACCGCTATCTCTATAAACATGGAAATACCTACACCGCAATCTGTATAAACATGGAAATATCTACACCATTATCTGTCTAAACATGGAAATATCTACACTGCCATCAGTATAAATATGTAAATATCTACAGAGCCATCTCTATAAACATGGAAATATCTACACCGCTATCTGTATAAACATGGAAATAGCCACACAGATATCTGTATCAACATGGAAATATATACACTGCTATCTCTATAAACATGGAAATATCTCCACCGCTATCTGTATAAACATGGACATATCTCCACCGCTATCTGTATAAACATGGAAATATCTCCAACGCTGTCTGTATAAACATGGAAATAGCTACACAGCTATCCGTATAAACATGAAAATATCTACACCGCTATCTCTATAAACATGGAAATATCTCCACCGCTATCTGTATAAACATGGAAATAGCCACACCGCTATCTGTATAAACATGGAAATATCTACACCGCCATCTGTAAATACATGGAAATATCTACACAGTCATCTGTATAAACATGGAAATATCTACACCATTATCTGTCTAAACATGGAAATATCTACACTGCCATCTGTATAAATATGTAAATATCTACACAGCCATCTCTATAAACATGAAAATATCTACACCGCTATCTGTATAAACTTGGAAATAGCCACACAGCTATCTGTATGTACATGGAAATATATACACTGCTATATCTATTAACATGGAAATATCACCATCGCTATCTGTATAAACATGGAAATGTCTCCCCCGCTATCTGTATAAACATGGAAATATCTCCAGCGCTATCTGTATGAACATGGAAATCGCCACACAGCTATCTGTATAAACATGAAAATATCTACACCGCTATCTCTATAAACATGGAAATACCTCCACCGCTATCTGTATAAACATGGAAATATCTCCACCGCTATCTGTATAAACATGGAAATAGTGACACCACTATCTGTATAAATATGGAAATATCTACACCGCTATCTCTATAAACATGGAAATGTCTACACCACTATCTGTATAAACATGGAAATATCTACATGGCTGTCTCTATAAACATGGAAATATCTTCACCGCCATCTGTATAAACATGGAAATAACAACATAGTCATTTGTATAATCCTGGAAATATCTACACCACTATCTGTATAAACATGAAAATATCTACACTGCCATCTGTATAAACATGTAAATATCTACACAGCCATCTCTATAAACATGGAAATATCTACACCTCCATCTTTATAAACATGGAAATATCTACACTGCATTCTGTATACACTTGGAAATATCTACGCAGCCATCTGTATAAACATGGAAATATCTACACCGCTATCTCTATAAACATGGAAATACCTACACCGCAATCTGTATAACCATGGAAATATCTACACCATTATCTGTCTAAACATGGAAATATCTACACCTCCTCTGTATAAATATGTAAATATCTACACAGCCATCACTATAACCATGGAAATATCTACACCGCTATCTGTATAAACATGGAAATAGCCACACAGCTATGTATATGTATAAAAATGGTAATATATACACTGCTATCTCTATAAACATGGAAATATCTGCACCGCTATCTGTATAAACATGGAAATATATCCACCGCTATCTGTATAAACATGGAAATAACTCCAACGCTATCTGTATAAACATGTAAATAGCCACACAGCTATCTGTATAAACATGGAAATATCTACACCGCTATCTCTATAAACATGGAAATATCTCCACCGCTATCTGTATAAACATGGAAATATCTCCACCGCTATCTGTAAAAACATGGAAATATCTCCACCGCTATCTGTATAAACATGGAAATATCTCCAACGCTATCAGTATAAACATGGAAATAGCCACTCAGCTATCTGTATAAACATGGAAATATCTACACCACTATCTCTATAAACATGGAAATGTCCACACCCCTATCTGTATAAACATGGAAATATCTACATGGCTGTCTCTATAAACATGGAAATACCTTCACCGCCATCTGTATAAACATGGAAAGAACTACACAGTCATCTGTATAAACCTGGAAATATCTACACCACTATCTATATAAACATGGAAATAACTACAGTGCCATCTGTATAAACATGTAAATATCTACACAGCCATCTCTATAAACATGGAAATATCTGCACTGCTATCTGTATAAACACGGAAATAGCCACACCGCTATCTGTATAAACATGGAAATGTCTACACCGCCATCGGTATAAACATGGAAATACCTACACAGTCATCTGTATAAACATGGAAATATCTACACCAATGTCTGTACAAACATGGAAATATCTACACTGCCATCTGTATTAACATGGAAATATCTACACAGCCATCTCTATAAACATGGAAATAACTACACTGCTATCTGTATAAACATGGAAATAGCCACACCGCTATCTGTATAAACATGAAAATATCTACACCGACATGTGTAAAAATATGAAAATATCTACAGAGTCATCTGTATAAACATGGAAATACCTCCACCGCTATCTGCATAAACATGGAAATATCTACACCACCATCTGTATAAAAATGGAAATAACTACACAGTCATCTGTATAAATATGGAAATATGTACACCGCTATCTGTATAAACATGGAAATATCTGCACCGCTTTCTGCATAAACATGGAAGTATCTACACCGGCATCTGTATAAACTTGGAAATATCTCCAACGCTATCTGTATAAACATGGACATAGCCACACAGCTATCTGTATAAACAGGGAAATATCTACACCGCTATCTCTATAAACATGGAAATACCTATACCTCAATCTGTATGAGCATGGAAATATCTACACCATTATCTGTCTAAACATGGAAATATCTACACTGCCATCTGTATAAATTTGTAAATTTCTACTCAGCCATCTCTATAAACATGGAAATATCTACACCGCTATCTGTATAAACATGGAAATAGCCACACAGCTATCTGTATAAACATGGAAATATCTACACCGCTATCTCTATAAACATGGAAATATCTCCATCGCTATCTGTATAAACATGGAAATATCTCCACCGCTATCTGTATAAACATGGGAATATCTCCACCGCTATCAGTATAAACATGGAAATAGTGACACCGCTATCTGTATACATATGGAAATATCTACACCGCTATGTCTATAAACATGGAAATGTCTACACCGCTATCTGTATAAACATGGAAGTATCTACATCGCTATCTCAATAAACATGGAAATATCTACCCCAGCATCTGTATAAACATGGAAATACCTACACATTCATCTGTATAAACCTGGAAATAGCTACACCACTATCTGTATAAACATGGAAATATCTACACTGCCATCAGTATAAACATGTAAATATCTACACAGCCATCTCTATAAACATGGAAATATCTACACCACTGTCTGTACAAACATGGAAATATCTACACTGCCATCTGTATAAACATGGAAATATCTACACAGCCATCTCTATAAACATGGAAATATCTACACTGCTATAAGTTTAAACGTGGAAATAGCCACACCGCTATCTGTATAAACATGGAAATATCTACACCGACATGTGTAAAAATATGAAAATATCTACACAGTCATCTATATGAACATGGAAATATCTTCACCGCTATCTGTATAAACATGGAAATATCTTCGCCGCCAACTGTATAAAAATGGAAATAACTACACAGTCATCTGTATAAATATGGAAATATGTACACCGCTATCTGTATAAACATGGAAATATCTGCACCGCCATCTGCATAAACATGGAAATATCTACACCGCCATCTGTATAAACATGGAAATATCTCCAAAGCTATCTGTAAAAACTTGGAAATAGCCACACAGCTATCTGTATAAACATGGAAATATCTACACCGCTATCTCTATTAACATGGAAATATCTCCACCGCTATCTGTATAAACATGGATATATCTCCACCGCTATCTGTATAAACATGGAAATAATCACACCGCTATCTCTATAAATATGGAAGTATCTACACCGCTATCTCTATAAACATGGAAGTGTCTACACCGCTATCTGTATAAACATGGAAATATCTACATGGCTGTCTCTATAAACATGGAAATACCTTCACCGCCATCTGTATAAACATGGAAATAACTACACAGTCATCTGTATAAACCTGGAAATATCTTCACCACTATCTGTATAAACATGAAAATATCTACACTGCCATCTGTATAAACATGAAAATATCTACACAGCCATCTCTATAAACATGGAAATATCTACACCGCTATCTGTATAAACATAGGAATAGCCACACCGCTATCTGTATAAACATGGAAATAACTACACCGCCATCTGTAAAAACATGGAAATATCTACACAGTCATCTGTATAAACATGGAAATATCTACACCTCCATCTGTATAAACATGGAAATATCTACACTGCCATCTGTATGCACATGGAAATATCTACACAGCCATCTGTATAAACATGGAAATATCTACACCGCTATCTCTATAAACATGGAAATACCTACACCGCAGTCTGTATACACATGGAAATATCTACACCATTATCTGTCTAAACATGGAAATATCTACACTGCCATCTGTATAAATATGTAAATATCTACACAGCCATCTCTATAAACATGGAAATATCTACACCGCTATCTGTATAAACATGGAAATAGCCACACAGATATCTGTATAAACATGGAAATATATACACTGCTATCTCTATAAACATGGAAATATCTCCACCGCTATCTGTATAAACATGGAAATATCTCCACCGTTATCTGTATAAACATGGAAATATCTCCAACGCTATCTGTATAAACATGGAAAAAGCCACACAGCTATCTGTATAAACATGGAAATATCTACAGCACTATCTCTATAAACATGGAAATATCTCCACCGCTATCTGTATATACATGGAAATAGCCAAACCGCTATCTGTATAAACATGGAAATATCTACACCGCCATCTGTAAAAACATGGAAATATCTACACAGTCATCTGTTTAAACATGGAAATATCTACACCTCCATCTGTATAAACATGGAAATATCTACATGGCTGTCTCTATAAACTTGGAAATATCTTCACCGCCATCTGTATAAACATGGAAATAACTACACAGTCATCTGTATAAACCTGGAAATATTTACACCACTATCTGTATAAACATGAAAATATCTACACTGCCATGTGTATAAACATGTAAATATCTACACAGCCATCTCTATAAACATGGAAATACCTACAATGCTATCAGTATGAACATGGAAATAGCCACACTACTATCTGTATAAACATGGAAATATCTACACCGCCATCTGTAAAAACATGGAAATATCTACACAATCATCTGTATAAACATGGAAATAGCTACACCTCCATCTTTATAAACATGGAAATATCTACACTGCCATCTGTACACATGGAAATATCTACACAGCCATCTGTATAAACATGGAAATATCTACACCGCTATATCTATAAACATGGAAATACCTACACCACAATCTGTATAAACATGGAAATATCTACACCATTATCTGTCTAAACATGGAAATATCTACACCGCCATCTGTATAAATATGTAAATATCTACACAGCCATCTCTATAAACATGGAAATATCTACACTGCTATCTGTATAAACATGGAAATAGCCACACAGCTATCTGTATAAAAATGGAAATACATACACTGCTATCTCTATAAACATGGAAATATCTCCACCGCTATCTGTATAATCATGGAAATATCTCCACCGCTATCTGTATAAACATGGAAATATCTCCGACGCTATCTGTATAAACATGGAAATAGCCACACAGCTATCTGTATAAACATGGAAATATCTACACCGCTATCTCTATAAACACGGAAATATCTCCACCGCTATCTGTAAAAACATGGAAATATCTCCACCGCTATCTGTATAAACAAGGAAATATCTCCAACGCTATCTGTATAAACATGGAAATAGCCACACAGCTATCTGTATAAACATGGAAATATCTACACCGCTATCTCTATAAACATGGAAATGTCTAAACCGCTATCTGTATAAACATGGAAATATCTACATGGCTGTCTCTATAAACATGGAAATATCTTCACCGCCATCTGTATAAACATGGAAATAACTACACAGTCATCTGTATAAACCTGGAAATATCTACACCACTATCTATATAAACATGGAAATAACTACAGTGCCATCTGTATACACATGTAAATATCTACACAGCCATCTCTATAAACATGGAAATATCTGCACTGCTATCTGTATAAACACGGAAATAGCCACACCGCTATCTGCATAAACATGGAAATGTCTACAACGCCATCTGTATAAACATGGAAATACCTACACAGTCATCTCTATAAACATGGAAATATCTACACCACTGTCTGTACAAACAAGGAAATATCTACACTGCCATCTGTATAAACATGGAAATATCTACACAGCCATCTCTATAAACATGGAAATAACTACACTGCTATCTGTATAAACATGGAAATAGCCACACCGCTATCTCTATAAACATGGAAATATCTACACCGACATGTGTAAAAATATGAAAATATCTATACAGTCATCTGTATAAACTTGGAAACACCTACACCGCTGTCTGCATAAACATGGAAATATCTACACCGCCATCTGTATAAAAATGGAAATAACTACACAGTCATCTGCATAAATATGGAAATATGTACACAGCTATCTGTATAAACATGGAAATATCTGCACCGCCTTCTGCATAAACATGGAAGTATCTACACCGCCATCTGTATAAACTTGGAAATATCTCCAACGCTACCTGTATAAATATGGAAATAGCCACACAGCTATCTGTATAAACATGGAAATATCTACACCGCTATCTCTATAAACATGGAAATACCTATACCTCAATCTGTATAAACATGGAAATATCTATACCATTATCTGTCTAAACATGGAAATATCTACACTGCCCTCTGTATAAATATGTAAATATCTACACAGCCATCTCTATAAACATGGAAATATCTACACCGCTATCTGTATAAACATGGAAATAGCCACACAGCTATCTGTATAAACATGGAAATATCTACACCGCTATCTCTATAAACATGGAAATATCTCCATCGCTATCTGTATAAACATGGAAATATCTCCACCGCTATCTGTATAAACATGGGAATATCTCCACCGCTATCAGTATAAACATGGAAATAGTGACACCGCTATCTGTATACATATGGAAATATCTACACCGCTATGTCTATAAACATGGAAATGTCTACACCGCTATCTGTATAAACATGGAAGTATCTACATCGCTATCTCAATAAACATGGAAATATCTACCCCAGCATCTGTATAAACATGGAAATACCTACACATTCATCTGTATAAACCTGGAAATAGCTACACCACTATCTGTATAAACATGGAAATATCTACACTGCCATCAGTATAAACATGTAAATATCTACACAGCCATCTCTATAAACATGGAAATATCTACACCACTGTCTGTACAAACATGGAAATATCTACACTGCCATCTGTATAAACATGGAAATATCTACACAGCCATCTCTATAAACATGGAAATATCTACACTGCTATAAGTTTAAACGTGGAAATAGCCACACCGCTATCTGTATAAACATGGAAATATCTACACCGACATGTGTAAAAATATGAAAATATCTACACAGTCATCTATATGAACATGGAAATATCTTCACCGCTATCTGTATAAACATGGAAATATCTTCGCCGCCAACTGTATAAAAATGGAAATAACTACACAGTCATCTGTATAAATATGGAAATATGTACACCGCTATCTGTATAAACATGGAAATATCTGCACCGCCATCTGCATAAACATGGAAATATCTACACCGCCATCTGTATAAACATGGAAATATCTCCAAAGCTATCTGTAAAAACTTGGAAATAGCCACACAGCTATCTGTATAAACATGGAAATATCTACACCGCTATCTCTATTAACATGGAAATATCTCCACCGCTATCTGTATAAACATGGAAATATCTCCACCGCTATGTGTATAAACATGGAAATAATCACACCGCTATCTCTATAAATATGGAAGTATCTACACCGCTATCTCTATAAACATGGAAGTGTCTACACCGCTATCTGTATAAACATGGAAATATCTACATGGCTGTCTCTATAAACATGGAAATACCTTCACCGCCATCTGTATAAACATGGAAATAACTACACAGTCATCTGTATAAACCTGGAAATATCTTCACCACTATCTGTATAAACATGAAAATATCTACACTGCCATCTGTATAAACATGAAAATATCTACACAGCCATCTCTATAAACATGGAAATATCTACACCGCTATCTGTATAAACATAGGAATAGCCACACCGCTATCTGTATAAACATGGAAATAACTACACCGCCATCTGTAAAAACATGGAAATATCTACACAGTCATCTGTATAAACATGGAAATATCTACACCTCCATCTGTATAAACATGGAAATATCTACACTGCCATCTGTATGCACATGGAAATATCTACACAGCCATCTGTATAAACATGGAAATATCTACACCGCTATCTCTATAAACATGGAAATACCTACACCGCAGTCTGTATACACATGGAAATATCTACACCATTATCTGTCTAAACATGGAAATATCTACACTGCCATCTGTATAAATATGTAAATATCTACACAGCCATCTCTATAAACATGGAAATATCTACACCGCTATCTGTATAAACATGGAAATAGCCACACAGATATCTGTATAAACATGGAAATATATACACTGCTATCTCTATAAACATGGAAATATCTCCACCGCTATCTGTATAAACATGGAAATATCTCCACCGTTATCTGTATAAACATGGAAATATCTCCAACGCTATCTGTATAAACATGGAAAAAGCCACACAGCTATCTGTATAAACATGGAAATATCTACAGCACTATCTCTATAAACATGGAAATATCTCCACCGCTATCTGTATATACATGGAAATAGCCAAACCGCTATCTGTATAAACATGGAAATATCTACACCGCCATCTGTAAAAACATGGAAATATCTACACAGTCATCTGTTTAAACATGGAAATATCTACACCTCCATCTGTATAAACATGGAAATATCTACATGGCTGTCTCTATAAACTTGGAAATATCTTCACCGCCATCTGTATAAACATGGAAATAACTACACAGTCATCTGTATAAACCTGGAAATATTTACACCACTATCTGTATAAACATGAAAATATCTACACTGCCATGTGTATAAACATGTAAATATCTACACAGCCATCTCTATAAACATGGAAATACCTACAATGCTATCAGTATGAACATGGAAATAGCCACACTACTATCTGTATAAACATGGAAATATCTACACCGCCATCTGTAAAAACATGGAAATATCTACACAATCATCTGTATAAACATGGAAATAGCTACACCTCCATCTTTATAAACATGGAAATATCTACACTGCCATCTGTACACATGGAAATATCTACACAGCCATCTGTATAAACATGGAAATATCTACACCGCTATATCTATAAACATGGAAATACCTACACCACAATCTGTATAAACATGGAAATATCTACACCATTATCTGTCTAAACATGGAAATATCTACACCGCCATCTGTATAAATATGTAAATATCTACACAGCCATCTCTATAAACATGGAAATATCTACACTGCTATCTGTATAAACATGGAAATAGCCACACAGCTATCTGTATAAAAATGGAAATACATACACTGCTATCTCTATAAACATGGAAATATCTCCACCGCTATCTGTATAATCATGGAAATATCTCCACCGCTATCTGTATAAACATGGAAATATCTCCGACGCTATCTGTATAAACATGGAAATAGCCACACAGCTATCTGTATAAACATGGAAATATCTACACCGCTATCTCTATAAACACGGAAATATCTCCACCGCTATCTGTAAAAACATGGAAATATCTCCACCGCTATCTGTATAAACAAGGAAATATCTCCAACGCTATCTGTATAAACATGGAAATAGCCACACAGCTATCTGTATAAACATGGAAATATCTACACCGCTATCTCTATGAACATGGAAATGTCTAAACCGCTATCTGTATAAACATGGAAATATCTACATGGCTGTCTCTATAAACATGGAAATATCTTCACCGCCATCTGTATAAACATGGAAATAACTACACAGTCATCTGTATAAACCTGGAAATATCTACACCACTATCTATATAAACATGGAAATAACTACAGTGCCATCTGTATACACATGTAAATATCTACACAGCCATCTCTATAAACATGGAAATATCTGCACTGCTATCTGTATAAACACGGAAATAGCCACACCGCTATCTGCATAAACATGGAAATGTCTACAACGCCATCTGTATAAACATGGAAATACCTACACAGTCATCTCTATAAACATGGAAATATCTACACCACTGTCTGTACAAACAAGGAAATATCTACACTGCCATCTGTATAAACATGGAAATATCTACACAGCCATCTCTATAAACATGGAAATAACTACACTGCTATCTGTATAAACATGGAAATAGCCACACCGCTATCTCTATAAACATGGAAATATCTACACCGACATGTGTAAAAATATGAAAATATCTATACAGTCATCTGTATAAACTTGGAAACACCTACACCGCTGTCTGCATAAACATGGAAATATCTACACCGCCATCTGTATAAAAATGGAAATAACTACACAGTCATCTGCATAAATATGGAAATATGTACACAGCTATCTGTATAAACATGGAAATATCTGCACCGCCTTCTGCATAAACATGGAAGTATCTACACCGCCATCTGTATAAACTTGGAAATATCTCCAACGCTACCTGTATAAATATGGAAATAGCCACACAGCTATCTGTATAAACATGGAAATATCTACACCGCTATCTCTATAAACATGGAAATACCTATACCTCAATCTGTATAAACATGGAAATATCTATACCATTATCTGTCTAAACATGGAAATATCTACACTGCCCTCTGTATAAATATGTAAATATCTACACAGCCATCTCTATAAACATGGAAATATCTACACCGCTATCTGTATAAACATGGAAATAGCCACACAGCTATCTGTATAAACATGGAAATATCTACACCGCTATCTCTATAAACATGGAAATATCTCCATCGCTATCTGTATAAACATGGAAATATCTCCACCGCTATCTGTATAAACATGGGAATATCTCCACCGCTATCAGTATAAACATGGAAATAGTGACACCGCTATCTGTATACATATGGAAATATCTACACCGCTATCTCTTCAAACATGGAAATTCTACACCGCTATCTGTATAAACATAGAAATATCTACATCGCTATCTCAATAAGCATGGAAATATCTACCCCGCCATCTGTATAAACATGGAAATACCTACACATTCATCTGTATAAACCTGGAAATACCTACACCACTATCTGTATAAACATGGAAATATCTACACTGCCATCAGTATAAACATGTAAATATCTACACAGCCATCTCTATAAACATGGAAATATCTACACCGCTATCTGTATAAACATGGAAATAGCCTCACCGCTATCTGTATAAACATGGAAATATCTACAACGCCATCTCTCTAAACATGGAAATACCTACACAGTAATCTATATAAACATGGAAATATCTACACCACTGTCTGTACAAACATGGAAATATCTACACTGCCATCTGTATAAACATGGAAATATCTACACAGCCATCTCTATAAACATGGAAATATCTACACTGCTATATGTATAAACATGGAAATAGCCACACCGCTATCTGTATAAACATGGAAATATCTACACCGACATGTGTGAAAATATGAAAATATCTTCACAGTCATCTGTACAAACATGGAAATTACTTCACCGCTATATGTATAAACATGGAAATATCTACATGGCTGTCTGTATAAACATGGAAATATCTTCATCGCCATCTGTAAAAACATGGAAAAAACTACACAGTCATCTGTATAATCCTGGAAATATCTACAACACTATCTATATAAACATGAAAATATCCACACTGCCATCTGTATAAACATGTAAATATCTACACAGCCATCTCTATAAACATGGAAATATCTACACCGCTATCTGTATAAACATGGAAATAGCCACACAGCTATCTGTATAAACATGGAAATATCATCACCGCTATCTCTATAAACATGGAAATATCTCCATCGCTATCTGTATAAACATGGAAATATCTCCACCGCTATCTGTATAAACATGGAAATATCTCCACCGCTATCAGTATAAACATGGAAATAGTGACACCGCTATCTGTATACATATGGAAATATCTACACCGCTATCTCTATAAACATGGAAATGTCTACACCGCTATCTGTATAAACATGGAAATATCTATATCGCTATCTCAATAAACATGGAAATATCTACCCCGCCATCTGTATAAACATGGAAATACCTACACATTCATCTGTATAAACTTGGAAATAGCTACACCACTATCTGTATAAACATGGAAATATCTACACTGCCATCAGTATAAACATGTAAATATCTACACAGCCATCTCTATAAACATGGAAATATCTACACCGCTATCTGTATAAACATGGAAATAGCCACTCCGCTATCTGTATAAACATGAAAATATCTACACCGCGATCTCTCTAAACATGGAAATACCTACACAATAATCTGTATAAACATGGAAATATCTACACCACTGTCTGTACAAACATGGAAATATCTACACTGCCATCTGTATAACCATGGAAATATCTACACAGCCATCTCTATAAACATGGAAATATCTACACTGCTATATGTATAAACATGGAAATAGCCACAACGCTATCTGTATAAACATGGAAATATCTACACCGACATGTGTAAAAATATGAAAATATCTACACAGTCATCTGTATAAACATGGAAATATCTTCACCGCTATCTGTATAAACATGGAAATATCTTCACCGCCATCTGTATAAAAATGGAAATAACTACACAGTCATCTGTATAAACATGGAAATAATCACACCGCTATCTGTATAAATATGGAAGTATCTACACCGCTATCTCTATAAACATGGAAGTGTCTACACCGCTATCTGTATAAACATGGAAATATCTACATGGCTGTCTCTATAAACATGGAAATACCTTCACCGCCATCTGTATAAACATGGAAATAACTACACAGTCATCTCTATAAACCTGGAAATATCTACACCACTATCTGTATAAACATGAAAATATCTACACTGCCATCTGTATAAACATGAAAATATCTACACAGCCATCTCTATAAACATGGAAATATCTACACCGCTATCTGTATAAACATAGGAATAGCCACACCGGTATCTGTATAAACATGGAAATACCTACACCGCCATCTGTAAAAACATGGAAATATCTACACAGTCATCTGTATAAACATGGAAATTTCTACACCTCCATCTGTATAAACATGGAAATATCTACACTGCCATCTCTATGCACATGGAAATATCTACACAGCCATCTGTATAAACATGGAAATATCTACACCGCTATCTCTATAAACATGGAAATACCTACACCGCAATCTGTATACACATGGAAATATCTACACCATTATCTGTCTAAACATGGAAATATCCACACTGCCATCTGTATAAATATGTAAATATCTACACAGCCATCTCTATAAACATGGAAATATCTACACCGCTATCTGTATAAACATGGAAATACCCACACAGATATCTGTATAAACATGGAAATATATACACTGCTATCTCTATAAACATGGAAATATCTCCACCGCTATCTGTATAAACATGGAAATATCTCCACCGTTATCTGTATAAACATGGAAATATCTCCAACGCTATCTGTATAAACATGGAAAAAGCCACACAGCTATCTGTATAAACATGGAAATATCTACACCACTATCTCTATAAACATGGAAATATCTCCACCGCTATCTGTATAAACATGGAAATAGCCAAACCGCTATCTGTATAAACATGGAAATATCTACACCGCCATCTGTAAAAACATGGAAATATCTACACAGTCATCTGTTTAAACATGGAAATATCTACACCTCCATCTGTATAAACATGGAAATATCTACATGGCTGTCTCTATAAACTTGGAAATATCTTCACCGCCATCTTTAAAAACATGGAAATAACTACACAATCATCTGTATAAACCTGGAAATATTTACACCACTATCTGTATAAACATGAAAATATCTACACTGCCATGTGTATAAACATGTAAATATCTACCCAGCCATCTCTATAAACATGGAAATATCTACACCGCTATCTGTATAAACATGGAAATAGCCACACAGCTATCTGTATAAACATGGAAATATCTACACCGCTATCTCTATAAACATGGAAATATCTCCATCGCTATCTGTATAAACATGGAAATATCTCCACCGCTATCTGTATAAACATGGGAATATCTCCACCGCTATCAGTATAAACATGGAAATAGTGACACCGCTATCTGTATACATATGGAAATATCTACACCGCTATCTCTTCAAACATGGAAATTCTACACCGCTATCTGTATAAACATAGAAATATCTACATCGCTATCTCAATAAGCATGGAAATATCTACCCCGCCATCTGTATAAACATGGAAATACCTACACATTCATCTGTATAAACCTGGAAATACCTACACCACTATCTGTATAAACATGGAAATATCTACACTGCCATCAGTATAAACATGTAAATATCTACACAGCCATCTCTATAAACATGGAAATATCTACACCGCTATCTGTATAAACATGGAAATAGCCACACCGCTATCTGTATAAACATGGAAATATCTACAACGCCATCTCTCTAAACATGGAAATACCTACACAGTAATCTATATAAACATGGAAATATCTACACCACTGTCTGTACAAACATGGAAATATCTACACTGCCATCTGTATAAACATGGAAATATCTACACAGCCATCTCTATAAACATGGAAATATCTACACTGCTATATGTATAAACATGGAAATAGCCACACCGCTATCTGTATAAACATGGAAATATCTACACCGACATGTGTGAAAATATGAAAATATCTTCACAGTCATCTGTATAAACATGGAAATTACTTCACCGCTATATGTATAAACATGGAAATATCTACATGGCTGTCTGTATAAACATGGAAATATCTTCATCGCCATCTGTAAAAACATGGAAAAAACTACACAGTCATCTGTATAATCCTGGAAATATCTACAACACTATCTATATAAACATGAAAATATCCACACTGCCATCTGTATAAACATGTAAATATCTACACAGCCATCTCTATAAACATGGAAATATCTACACCGCTATCTGTATAAACATGGAAATAGCCACACAGCTATCTGTATAAACATGGAAATATCATCACCGCTATCTCTATAAACATGGAAATATCTCCATCGCTATCTGTATAAACATGGAAATATCTCCACCGCTATCTGTATAAACATGGAAATATCTCCACCGCTATCAGTATAAACATGGAAATAGTGACACCGCTATCTGTATACATATGGAAATATCTACACCGCTATCTCTATAAACATGGAAATGTCTACACCGCTATCTGTATAAACATGGAAATATCTATATCGCTATCTCAATAAACATGGAAATATCTACCCCGCCATCTGTATAAACATGGAAATACCTACACATTCATCTGTATAAACTTGGAAATAGCTACACCACTATCTGTATAAACATGGAAATATCTACACTGCCATCAGTATAAACATGTAAATATCTACACAGCCATCTCTATAAACATGGAAATATCTACACCGCTATCTGTATAAACATGGAAATAGCCACTCCGCTATCTGTATAAACATGAAAATATCTACACCGCGATCTCTCTAAACATGGAAATACCTACACAATAATCTGTATAAACATGGAAATATCTACACCACTGTCTGTACAAACATGGAAATATCTACACTGCCATCTGTATAACCATGGAAATATCTACACAGCCATCTCTATAAACATGGAAATATCTACACTGCTATATGTATAAACATGGAAATAGCCACAACGCTATCTGTATAAACATGGAAATATCTACACCGACATGTGTAAAAATATGAAAATATCTACACAGTCATCTGTATAAACATGGAAATATCTTCACCGCTATCTGTATAAACATGGAAATAACTTCACCGCCATCTGTATAAAAATGGAAATAACTACACAGTCATCTGTATAAACATGGAAATAATCACACCGCTATCTGTATAAATATGGAAGTATCTACACCGCTATCTCTATAAACATGGAAGTGTCTACACCGCTATCTGTATAAACATGGAAATATCTACATGGCTGTCTCTATAAACATGGAAATACCTTCACCGCCATCTGTATAAACATGGAAATAACTACACAGTCATCTCTATAAACCTGGAAATATCTACACCACTATCTGTATAAACATGAAAATATCTACACTGCCATCTGTATAAACATGAAAATATCTACACAGCCATCTCTATAAACATGGAAATATCTACACCGCTATCTGTATAAACATAGGAATAGCCACACCGGTATCTGTATAAACATGGAAATACCTACACCGCCATCTGTAAAAACATGGAAATATCTACACAGTCATCTGTATAAACATGGAAATTTCTACACCTCCATCTGTATAAACATGGAAATATCTACACTGCCATCTCTATGCACATGGAAATATCTACACAGCCATCTGTATAAACATGGAAATATCTACACCGCTATCTCTATAAACATGGAAATACCTACACCGCAATCTGTATACACATGGAAATATCTACACCATTATCTGTCTAAACATGGAAATATCTACACTGCCATCTGTATAAATATGTAAATATCTACACAGCCATCTCTATAAACATGGAAATATCTACACCGCTATCTGTATAAACATGGAAATACCCACACAGATATCTGTATAAACATGGAAATATATACACTGCTATCTCTATAAACATGGAAATATCTCCACCGCTATCTGTATAAACATGGAAATATCTCCACCGTTATCTGTATAAACATGGAAATATCTCCAACGCTATCTGTATAAACATGGAAAAAGCCACACAGCTATCTGTATAAACATGGAAATATCTACACCACTATCTCTATAAACATGGAAATATCTCCACCGCTATCTGTATAAACATGGAAATAGCCAAACCGCTATCTGTATAAACATGGAAATATCTACACCGCCATCTGTAAAAACATGGAAATATCTACACAGTCATCTGTTTAAACATGGAAATATCTACACCTCCATCTGTATAAACATGGAAATATCTACATGGCTGTCTCTATAAACTTGGAAATATCTTCACCGCCATCTTTAAAAACATGGAAATAACTACACAATCATCTGTATAAACCTGGAAATATTTACACCACTATCTGTATAAACATGAAAATATCTACACTGCCATGTGTATAAACATGTAAATATCTACCCAGCCATCTCTATAAACATGGAAATATCTACACTGCTATCAGTATAAACATGGAAATAGCCACACCACTATCTGTATAAACATGAAAATATCTACACTGCCATGTGTATAAACATGTAAATATCTACACAGCCATCTCTATAAACATGGAAATATCTACACTGCTATCAGTATAAACATGGAAATAGCCACACCACTATCTGTATAAACATGGAAATATCTACACCGACATCTGTAAAAACATGGAAATATCTACACAATCATCTGTATAAACATGGAAATATCTACACCTCCATCTTTGTAAACATGGAAATATCTACACTGCCATCTGTACACATGGAAATATCTACACAGCCATCTGTATAAACATGGAAATATCTACACCGCTATCTCTATAAACATGGAAATACCTACACCGCAATCTGTATAAACATGGAAATATCTACACCATTATCTGTCTAAACATGGAAATATCTACACCGCCATCTGTATAAATATGTAAATCTCTACACAGCCATCTCTATAAACATGGAAATATCTACACCGCTATCTGTATAAACATGGAAACAGCCACACAGCTATCTGTATAAAAATGGAAATACGTACACTGCTATCTCTATAAACATGGAAATATCTCCACCGCTATCTGTATAAACATGGAAATATCTCCGACGCTATCTGTATAAACATGGAAATAGCCACACAGCTATCTGTATAAACATGGAAATATCTACACCGCTATCTCTATAAACACGGAAATATCTCCACCGCTATCTGTATAAACATGGAAATATCTCCACCGCTATCTGTAAAAACATGGAAATATCTCCACCGCTATCTGTATAAACATGGAAATATCTCCAACGCTATCTGTATAAACATGGAAATAGCCACACAGCTATCTGTATAAACATGGAAATATCTACACCGCTATCTCTATAAACATGGAAATGTCTAAACCGCTATCTGTATAAACATGGAAATATCTACATGGCTGTCTCTATAAACATGGAAATATCTTCACCGCCATCTGTATAAACATGGAAATAACTACACAGTCATCTGTATAAACCTGGAAATATCTACACCACTATCTATATAAACATGGAAATAACTACAGTGCCATCTGTATAAACATGTAAATATCTACACAGCCATCTCTATAAGCATGGAATTATCTGCACTGCTATCTGTATAAACACAGAAATAGCCACACCGCGATCTGTATAAACATGGAAATGTCTACACCGCCATCTGTATAAACATGGAAATACCTACACAGTCGTCTGTATAAACATGGAAATATCTACACCACTGTCTGTACAAACATGGAAATATCTACACTGACATCTGTATAAACATGGAAATATCTACACAGCCATCTCTATAAACATGGAAATAACTACACTGCTATCTGTATAAACATGGAAATAGCCACACCGCTATCTGTATAAACATGGAAATATCTACACCGACATGTGTAAAAATATGAAAATATCTACACAGTCATCTGTATAAACTTGGAAATACCTACACCGCTGTCTGCATAAACATGGAAATATTTACACCGCCATCTGTATAAAAATGGAAATAACTACACAGTCATCTGTATAAATATGGAGATATGTACACCGCTATCTGTATAAACGTGGAAATATCTACATGGCTGTCTCTATAAACATGGAAATACCTTCACCGCCATCTGTATAAACATAGAAATAACTACACAGTCATCTGTATAAACCTGGAAATATCTACACCACTATCTGTATAAACATGAAAATATCTACACTGCCATCTGTATAAACATGAAAATATCTACACAGCCATCTCTATAAACATGGAAATATCTACACCGCTATCTGTATAAACATAGGAATAGCCACACCGCTATCTGTATAAACATGGAAATACCTACACCGCCATCTGTAAAAACATGGAAATACCTACACAGTCATCTGTATAAACATGGAAATTTCTACACCTCCATCTGTATAAACATGGAAATATCTTCACTGCCATCTGTATGCACATGGAAATATCTACACAGCCATCTGTATAAACATGGAAATATCTACACCGCTATCTCTATAAACATGGAAATACCTACACCGCAGTCTGTATACACATGGAAATATCTACACCATTATCTGTCTAAACATGGAAATATCTACACTGCCATCTGTATAAATATGTAAATATCTACACAGCCATCTCTATAAACTTGGAAATATCTACACCGTTATCTGTATAAACATGGAAATACCCACACAGATATCTGTATAAACATGGAAATATATACACTGCTATCTCTATAAACATGGAAATATCTCCACCGCTATCTGTATAAACATGGAAATATCTCCACCGTAATCTGTATAAACATGGAAATATCTCCAACGCTATCTGTATAAACATGGAAAATGCCACACAGCTATCTGTATAAACATGGAAATATCTACACCACTATCTCTATAAACATGGAAATATCTCCACCGCTATCTGTATAAACATGGAAATAGCCAAACCGCTATCTGTATAAACATGGAAATATCTACACCGCCATCTGTAAAAACATGGAAATATCTACACAGTCATCTGTTTAAACATGGAAATATCTACACCTCCATCTGTATAAACATGGAAATATCTACATAGCTGAATCTATAAACTTGGAAATATCTTCACCGCCATCTGTATAAACATGGAAATAACTACACAGTCATCTGTATAAACCTGGAAATATTTACAACACTATCTGTATAAACATGAAAATATCTACACTGTCATGTGTATAAACATGTAAATATCTACACAGCCATCTCTATAAATATGGAAATATCTACACTGCTATCAGTATAAACATGGAAATAGCCACACCACTATCTGTATAAACATGAAAATATCTACACTGCCATGTGTATAAACATGTAAATATCTACACAGCCATCTCTATGAACATGGAAATATCTACACTGCTATCAGTATGAACATGGAAATAGCCACACCACTATCTGTATAAACATGGAAATATCTACACCGCCATCTGTAAAAACATGGAAATATCTACACAATCATCTGTATAAACATGAAAATATCTACACCTCCATCTTTATAAACATGGAAATATCTATACTGCCATCTGTATACACATGGAAATATCTACAAAGCCATCTGTATAAACATGGAAATATCTACACCGCTATCTGTTTAAACAGGGAAATAGCCACACAGCTATTTGCATAAACATGGAAATATATACACTGCTATCATTATAAACATGGAAATCTCTCCACCGCTATCTGTATAAACATGGAAATATCTCCACCGCCATCTGTATAAACACGTAAATATCTACACATCCATCTCTATAAACATGGAAATATCTACGCCGCTATCTGTATAAACATGGAAATAGCCACACCGCTATCTGTATAAACATGGAAATATCTACACCGCCATCTGTATAAACATGGAAATAACTACACAGTCATCTGTATAAACATGGAAATATCTACACCACTGTCTGTACAAAGATGGAAATATCTACACTGCCATCTGTATAAACATGGAAATATCTACACAGCCATCTCTATAAACATGGAAATATCTACACTGCTATCTTTATAAACACGGAAATATCTACACCGACATGTGTAAAAATATGAAAATATCTACACAGTCATCTGTATAAACATGGAAATATCTCCACCGCTATCTGTATAAACATGGAAATATCTACACCGCCATCTGTATAAAAATGGAAATAACTAGACAGTCATCTGTATAAACATGGAAATATGTACACCGCTATCTGTATAAACATGGAAATATCTGCACCGCCATCTGCATAAACATGGAAATATCTACACCGCCATCTGTATAAACATGGAAATATCTCCAACGCTATCTGTATAAACTTGGAAATAGCCACAAAGCTATCTGTATAAACATGGAAATATCTACACCCCTATTTCTATAAACATGAGAATATCTCCACCGATATCTGTATAAACATGGAAATATCTCCACCGCTATCTGTATAAACATGGAAATAGTGACACCTCTATCTGTATACTTAAGGAAATATCTACACCGCTATCTCTATAAACATGGAAATGTCTACACCGCTATCTGTGAAAACATGGAAATATCTACATGGCTGTCTCTATAAACATGGAAATATCTTCACCGCCATCTGTATAAACATGGAAATAACTACACAGTCATCTGCATAAACCTGGAAATATCTACACCACTATCTGTATAAACATGAAAATATCTACACTGCCATCTGTATAAACATGTAAATATCTACACAGCCATCTCTATAAACATGGAAATATCTACACCGCTATCTGTATAAACATGGAAATAGCCACACCGCTATCTGTATAAACATGGAAATATCTACACCGCCATCTGTAAAAACATGGAAATATCTACACAGTCATCTGTATAAACATGGAAATATCTACACCTCCATCTTTATAAACAGGGAAATATCTATACTGCCATATGTATACACATGGAAATATCTACACAGCCATCTGTATAAACATGGAAATATCTACACCATTATCTGTCTATACATGGAAATATCTACAGTGCCATCTATGTAAATATGTAAATATCTACACAGGCATCTCTATAAACATGGAAATATCTACACCGCTATCTGTATAAACAGGAAAATAACCACACAGCTATTTGTATAAACATGGAAATATATACACTGCTATCTCTATAAACATGGAAACATCTCCATCACTATCTGTATAAACATGGAAATATCTACACCATTATCTGTCTAAACATGGAAATATCTACACTGCCATCTGTATAAATATGTAAATATATACACAGCCATCTCTATAAACATGGAAATATCTACACCGCTATCTGTATAAACATGGAAATATCTACACCGCTATCTCTATACACATGGAAATATCTCCACCGCTATCTGTATAAACATGTAAATATCTACACAGCCATCACTATAAACATGGAAATATCTACACTGCTGTCTGTATAAACATGGAAATAGCCAAACCGCTATCTGTATAAACATGGAAATATCTACACCGCCATCTGTATAAAAATGGAAATAACTACACAGTCATCTGTATAAATATGGAAATATGTACACCGCTATCTGTGTAAACATGGAAATATCTGCACCGCCATCTGCATAAACATGGAAATATCTACACCGCCATCTGTATAAACATGGAAATATCTCCAAAGCTATCTGTATAAACATGGAAATAGCCACACATCAATCTGTATAAACATGGAAATATCTACATCGCTCTCTCTATAAACATGGAAATATCTCCACCGCTATGTGTATAAACATGGAAATATCTCCACCTCTATCTGTATAAACATGGAAATAGTGACACCGCTATCTGTATAAATATGGAAATATCTACACCGCTATCTCTATAAACATGGAAATTTCTACACCGCTATCTGTATAAACATGGAAATATCTACATGGCTCTCTATAAACATGGAAATATCTTCACCGCCATCTGTATAAACATGGAAATAACTACACAGTCATCTGTATAAACCTGGAAATATCTCCACCACTATCTATATAAACATGAAAATATCTACACTGCCATCTGTATAAACATGTAAATATCTACACAGCCATCTCTATAAACATGGAAATATCTCCACAGCTATCTGTAAAAACATGGAAAAAACCACAGCGCTATCTGTATAAACATGGAAATATCTACACCGCCATCTGTAAAAACATGGAAATATCTACACAGTCATCAATATAAACATGGAAATATCTACACCTCCATCTGTATTAACATGGAAATATCTACACTGACATCTGTATACACGTGGAAATATCTACACAGCCATCTGTATAAACATGGAAATATCTACACCGCTATCTGTATAAACATGGAAATACTTACACCAGAATCTGTATAAACATGGAAATATCTACACCATTATCTGTCCAAACATGGAAATATCTGCACTGCCATCTGTATAAATATGTAAATATCTACAGAGCCATCTCTATAAACATGGAAATATCTACACCGCTATCTGTATAAACATGGAAATAGCCACACAGATATCTGTATAAACATGGAAATATATACACTGCTATCTCTATAAACATGGAAATATCTCCACCGCTATCTGTATAAACATGGAAATATCTACACAGTCATCTGTATAAACATGGAAATATCTCCACCGCTATCTGTATAAACATGGAAATATCTACACCGCCATCTGTATAAAAATGGAAATAACTACACAGTCCTCTGTATAAATATGGAAATATGTACACCGCTATATGCATAAACATGGAAATATTTGCACCGCCATCTGCATAAACATGGAAATATCTACACCGCTATCTGTATAAACATGGAAATAGCCACAGAGATATCTGTATCAACATGGAAATATATACACTGCTATCTCTATAAACATGGAAATATCTCCACCGCTATCTGTATAAACATGGACATATCTCCACCGCTATCTGTATAAACATGGAAATATCTCCAACGCTATCTGTATAAACATGGAAATAGCTACACAGCTATCTGTATAAACATGGAAATACCTACACCGCTATCTCTATAAACATGGAAATATCTCCACCGCTATCTGTATAAACATGGAAATAGCCACACCGCTATCTGTATAAACATGGAAATATCTACACCGCCATCTGTAAATACATGGAAATATCTACACAGTCATCTGTATAAACATGGAAATATCTACACCATTATCTGTCTATACATGGAAATATCTACACTGCCATCTGTATAAATATGTAAATATCTACACAGCCATCTCTATAAACATGAAAATATCTACACCGCTATCTGTATAAACTTGGAAATAGCCACACAGGTATCTGTATGTACATGGAAATATATACACTGCTATATCTATTAACATGGAAATATCACCATCGCTATCTGTATAAACATGGAAATGTCTCCCCCGCTATCTGTATAAACATGGAAATATCTCCAGCGCTATCTGTATGAACATGGAAATCGCCACACAGCTATCTGTATAAACATGAAAATATCTACACCGCTATCTCTATAAACATGGAAATACCTCCACCGCTATCTGTATAAACATGGAAATATCTCCACCGCTATCTGTATAAACATGGAAATAGTGACACCACTATCTGTATAAATATGGAAATATCTACACCGCTATCTCTATAAACATGGAAATGTCTACACCACTATCTGTATAAACATGGAAATATCTACATGGCTGTCTCTATAAACATGGAAATATCTTCACCGCCATCTGTATAAACATGGAAATAACTACACAGTCATTTGTATAATCCTGGAAATATCTACACCACTATCTGTATAAACATGAAAATATCTACACTGCCATCTGTATAAACATGGAAATATGTACACCGCTATCTCTAGAAACATGGAAATACCTACACCGCAATCTGTATAAACATGGAAATATCTACAACATTGTCTGTCTAAACATGGAAATATCTACACTGCCATCTGTATAAATATGTAAATATCTACACAGCCATCTCTATAAACATGGAAATATCTACACCGCTATCTGTATAAACATGGAAATAGCCACACAGCTATCTGTATAAACATGGAAATATCTACACCGCTATCTGAATAAACATGGAAATATCTCCACCACTATCTGTATTAAAATGGAAATATCTCCACCGCTATCAGTATAAACATGGAAATAGTGACACCGCTATCTGTAAATATGGAAATATCTACACCGCTATCTCTATAAACATGGAAATGTCTACACCGCTATCTGTATAAACATGGAAATATCTACATGGCTATCTCAATAAACATGGAAATATCTACACCGCCATCTGTATAAACATGGAAATACCTACACAGTCATCTGTATAAACTTGGAAATATCTACACCACTATCTGTATAAACATGGAAATATCTACACTGCCATCAGTATAAACATGTAAATATCTACACACCCAGCTCTATAAACATGGAAATATCTACATCGCTATCTGTATAAACATTGAAATAGTGACACCTCTATCTGTATAAATAAGGAATTATCTTCACCGCTATCTCTATAAACATGGAAATGTCTACACCACTATCGGTATAAACATGGAAATATCTACATGGCTGTCTCTATGAACATGGAAATATCTTCACCACCATCTGTATAAACATGGAAATAACAACACAGTCATCTGTATAAACCTGGAAATATCTACACCACTATCTGTATAAACATGGAAATAACTAAATTGCCATCTGTATAAACATGTAAATATCTACACAGCCATCTCTATAAACATGGAAATATCTCCACCGCTATCTGTATAAACATGGAAATAGCCACACCGTTATCTGTATAAACATGGAAATATCTACACCGCCATCTTAAAAACATGGAAATATCTACACAGTCATCTGTATAAACAAGGAAATATCTACACCTCCATCTGTATAAACATGGAAATACCTACACAGCCATCTGTATAAACATGGAAATATCTACACCGCTATCTGTATAAACATGGAAATACCTACACCGCAGTCTGTATAAAGATGGAAATATCTACACCATTATCTGTCTAAACATGGAAATATCTACACTGCCATCTGTATAAATATGTAAATATCTACACACTCATCTGTATAAACCTTGAAATATCTACACCGCTATCTGTATAAACATGGAAATAGCCACACAGATATCTGTATAAACATGGAAATATACACACTGCTATCTCTGTAAACATGGAATTATCTCCACCGCTATCTGTATAAACATGGAAATATCTCCACCGCTATCTGTATAAACATGGAAATATCTCCAACGCTATCTGTATAAACATGGAAATATCCACACAGCTATCTGAATAAACATGGAAATATCTACATCGCTATCTCTGTAAACATAGAAATATCTCCACTGCTATCTGTATAAACATGGAAATAGCCACACCGCTATCTGTATAAACATGGAAATATCTACACCGCCATCAGTAAAAACATGGAAATATCTACACAGACATCTGTATAAACATGGAAATATCTACACCTCCATCTGTATAAACATGGAAATATCTATACTGCCATCTGTATACACATGGAAATACCTACACCGCAATCTGTGTAAACATGGAAATATCTACACCTCCATCTGTATAAACATAGAAATATCTACACTGCCATCTGTATACACATGGAAATATCCACACCCCCATCTGAAGAAACATGGAAATGTCTACACCGCTATCTGTATAAACATGGAAATAACTACACCGCAATCTGTATAAACATGGAAATATCTACACCATTATCTGTCTTAACATGGAAATAACTACACTGCCATCTGTATAAATATGTAAATATATACACAGCCATCTCTATAAACATGGATATATCTACACCGCTATCTGTATATACAGGGAAATAGCCACACCGCTATCTGTATAAACATGGAAATATCTACACCGCTATCTCTATAAACATGGAAATATCTCCACCGCTATCTGTATAAACATGGAAATATCTCCACCGCTATCTGTATAAACATGGAAACAGTGACACCGCTATCTGTATGAATATGGAAATATCTACACCGCTATCTCTATAAACATGGAAATGTCTACACCGCTATCTGTATAAACATGGAAACATCTACATGGCTGTCTCTATAAACTTGGAAATATCTTCACCGCCATCTGTATAAACATGGAAATAACTACACAGTCATCTGTATAAACCTGGAAATATCTACACCGCTATCTGTATGAACATGGAAATAGGCACACCGCTATCTGTATAAACATGGAAATATCTACACCGCCATCTGTAAAAACATGGAAATATCTACACAGTCATCTGTATACACATGGAAATATCTACACCTCCATCTGTATAAACATGGAAATATCTACACTGCCATCTGTATACACATGGAAATATCCACACAGCCATCTGTATAAACATGGAAATACCTACACCGCAATCTGTATAAACATGGAAATATCTACACCATTATCTGTCTAAACATGGAAATATCTACACTGCCATCTGTATAAATATGTAAATATATACACAGCCATCTCTATAAACATGGAAATATCTACACCGCTATCTGTATAAACATGGAAATATCTACACCGCTATCTCTATACACATGGAAATATCTCCACCGCTATCTGTATAAACATGGAAATATCTACACAGTCATCTGTATAAATATGGAAATATCTCCACCGCTATGTGTATAAACATGGAAATAACTACACCGCCATCTGTATAAACATGTAAATATCTACACAGCCATCACTATAAACATGGAAATATCTACACTGCTGTCTGTATAAACATGGAAATAGCCAAACCGCTATCTGTATAAACATGGAAATATCTACACCGCCATCTGTATAAAAATGGAAATAACTACACAGTCATCTGTATAAATATGGAAATATGTACACCGCTATCTGTATAAACATGGAAATATCTGCACCGCCATCTGCATAAACATGGAAATATCTACACCGCCATCTCTATAAACATGGAAATATCTCCAAAGCTATCTGTATAAACATGGAAATAGCCACACATCAATCTGTATAAACATGGAAATATCTACATCGCTCTCTCTATAAACATGGAAATATCTCCACCGCTATCTGTATAAACATGGAAATATCTCCACCTCTATCTGTATAAACATGGAAATAGTGACACCGCTATCTGTATAAATATGGAAATATCTACACCGCTATCTCTATAAACATGGAAATTTCTACACCGCTATCTGTATAAACATGGAAATATCTACATGGCTCTCTATAAACATGGAAATATCTTCACCGCCATCTGTATAAACATGGAAATAACTACACAGTCATCTGTATAAACCTGGAAATATCTACACCACTATCTATATAAACATGAAAATATCTACACTGCCATCTGTATAAACATGTAAATATCTACACAGCCATCTCTATAAACATGGAAATATCTCCACAGCTATCTGTAAAAACATGGAAAAAACCACAGCGCTATCTGTATAAACATGGAAATATCTACACCGCCATCTGTAAAAACATGGAAATATCTACACATTCATCAATATAAACATGGAAATATCTACACCTCCATCTGTATTAACATGGAAATATCTACACTGACATCTGTATACACGTGGAAATATCTACACAGCCATCTGTATAAACATGGAAATATCTACACCGCTATCTGTATAAACATGGAAATACTTACACCGGAATCTGTATAAACATGGAAATATCTACACCATTATCTGTCTAAACATGGAAATATCTGCACTGCCATCTGTATAAATATGTAAATATCTACAGAGCCATCTCTATAAACATGGAAATATCTACACCGCTATCTGTATAAACATGGAAATAGCCACACAGATATCTGTATAAACATGGAAATATATACACTGCTATCTCTATAAACATGGAAATATCTCCACCGCTATCTGCATAAACATGGAAATATCTACACAGTCATCTGTATAAACATGGAAATATCTCCACCGCTATCTGTATAAACATGGAAATATCTACACCTCCATCTGTATAAACATGGAAATACCTACACAGCCATCTGTATAAACATGGAAATATCTACACCGCTATCTGTATAAACATGGAAATACCTACACCGCAATCTGTATAAAGATGCTAATATCTACACCATTATCTGTCTAAACATGGAAATATCTACACTGCCATCTGTATAAATATGTAAATATCTACACACTCATCTGTATAAACATTGAAATATCTACACCGCTATCTGTATAAACATGGAAATAGCCACACAGATATCTGTATAAACATGGAAATATACACACTGCTATCTCTGTAAACATGGAATTATCTCCAGCGCTATCCTTATAAACATGGAAATATCTCCACCGCTATCTGTATAAACATGGAAATATCTCCAACGCTATCTGTATAAACATGGAAATATCCACACAGCTATCTGAATAAACATGGAAATATCTACATCGCTATCTCTGTAAACATAGAAATATCTCCACTGCTATCTGTATAAACATGGAAATAGCCACACCGCTATCTGTATAAACATGGAAATATCTACACCGCCATCAGTAAAAACATGGAAATATCTACACAGACATCTGTATAAACATGGAAATATCTACACCTCCATCTGTATAAACATGGAAATATCTATACTGCCATCTGTATACACATGGAAATACCTACACCGCAATCTGTGTAAACATGGAAATATCTACACCTCCATCTGTATAAACATAGAAATATCTACACTGCCATCTGTATACACATGGAAATATCCACACCCCCATCTGAAGAAACATGGAAATGTCTACACCGCTATCTCTATAAACATGGAAATAACTACACCGCAATCTGTATAAACATGGAAATATCTACACCATTATCTGTCTTAACATGGAAATAACTACACTGCCATCTGTATAAATATGTAAATATATACACAGCCATCTCTATAAACATGGATATATCTACACCGCTATCTGTATATACAGGGAAATAGCCACACCGCTATCTGTATAAACATGGAAATATCTACACCGCTATCTCTATAAACATGGAAATATCTCCACCGCTATCTGTATAAACATGGAAATATCTCCACCGCTATCTGTATAAACATGGAAACAGTGACACCGCTATCTGTATGAATATGGAAATATCTACACCGCTATCTCTATAAACATGGAAATGTCTACACCGCTATCTGTATAAACATGGAAACATCTACATGGCTGTCTCTATAAACTTGGAAATATCTTCACCGCCATCTGTATAAACATGGAAATAACTACACAGTCATCTGTATAAACCTGGAAATATCTACACCGCTATCTGTATGAACATGGAAATAGGCACACCGCTATCTGTATAAACATGGAAATATCTACACCGCCATCTGTAAAAACATGGAAATATCTACACAGTCATCTGTATACACATGGAAATATCTACACCTCCATCTGTATAAACATGGAAATATCTACACTGCCATCTGTATACACATGGAAATATCCACACAGCCATCTGTATAAACATGGAAATATCTACTCCGCTATCTCTATAAACATGGAAATACCTACAACGCAATCTGTATAAACATGGAAATATCTACACCATTATCTGTCTAAACATGGAAATATCTACACTGCCATCTGTATAAATATGTAAATATATACACAGCCATCTCTATAAACATGGAAATATCTACACCGCTATCTGTATAAACATGGAAATATCTACACCGCTATCTCTATACACATGGAAATATCTCCACCGCTATCTGTATAAACATGGAAATATCTACACAGTCATCTGTATAAACATGGAAATACCTCCACCGCTATGTGTATAAACATGGAAATAACTACACCGCCATCTGTATAAACATGGAAATATCTACACCGCCATCTGTATAAAAATGGAAATAACTACACAGTCATCTGTATAAATATGGAAATATGTACACCGCTATCTGTATAAACATGGAAATATCTGCACCGCCATCTGCATAAACATGGAAATATCTACACCGCCATCTGTATAAACATGGAAATATCTCCAAAGCTATCTGTATAAACATGGAAATAGCCACACATCAATCTGTATAAACATGGAAATATCTACATCGCTCTCTCTATAAACATGGAAATATCTCCACCGCTATCTGTATAAACATGGAAATATCTCCACCTCTATCTGTATAAACATGGAAATAGTGACACCGCTATCTGTATAAATATGGAAATATCTAAACCGCTATCTCTATAAACATGGAAATTTCTACACCGCTATCTGTATAAACATGGAAATATCTACATGGCTCTCTATAAACATGGAAATATCTTCACCGCCATCTGTATAAACATGGAAATAACTACACAGTCATCTGTATAAACCTGGAAATATCTACACCACTATCTATATAAACATGAAAATATCTACACTGCCATCTGTATAAACATGTAAATATCTACACAGCCATCTCTATAAACATGGAAATATCTCCACAGCTATCTGTAAAAACATGGAAAAAACCACAGCGCTATCTGTATAAACATGGAAATATCTACACCGCAATCTGTAAAAACATGGAAATATCTACACATTCATCAATATAAACATGGAAATATCTACACCTCCATCTGTATTAACATGGAAATATCTACACTGACATCTGTATACACGTGGAAATATCTACACAGCCATCTGTATAAACATGGAAATATCTACACCGCTATCTGTATAAACATGGAAATACTTACACCGGAATCTGTATAAACATGGAAATATCTACACCATTATCTGTCTAAACATGGAAATATCTGCACTGCCATCTGTATAAATATGTAAATATCTACAGAGCCATCTCTATAAACATGGAAATATCTACACCGCTATCTGTATAAACATGGAAATAGCCACACAGATATCTGTATAAACATGGAAATATATACACTGCTATCTCTATAAACATGGAAATATCTCCACCGCTATCTGTATAAACATGGAAATATCTACACAGTCATCTGTATAAACATGGAAATATCTCCACCGCTATCTGTATAAACATGGAAATATCTACACCGCCATCTGTATAAAAATGGAAATAACTACACAGTCCTCTGTATAAATATGGAAATATGTACACCGCTATATGTATAAACATGGAAATATCTGCACCGCCATCTGCATAAACATGGAAATATCTACACCGCCATCTGTATAAACATGGAAATATCTCCAAAGCTATCTGTATAAACATGGAAATAGCCACTCAGCTATCTGTATAAACATGGAAATATCTACATCGCTATCTCTATAAACATGGAAATATCTCCACCGCTATCTGTATAAACATGGAATTATCTCCAACTCTATCTGTATAAACATGGAAATAGTGACACCGCTATCTGTATAAATATGGAAATATCTACACCGCTATCTCTATAAACATGGAAATGTCTACAACGCTATCTGTATAAACATGGAAATAGTGACACCACTATCTGTATAAATATGGAAATATCTACACCGCTATCTCTATAAACATGGAAATGTCTACACCACTATCTGTATAAACATGGAAATATCTACATGGCTGTCTCTATAAACATGGAAATATCTTCACCGCCATCTGTATAAACATGGAAATAACTACACAGTCATTTGTATAAACCTGGAAATATCTACACCACTATCTGTATAAACATGAAAATATCTACACCGCCATCTGTATAAACATGGAAATATCTCCAAAGCTATCTGTATAAACATGGAAATAGCCACACAGCTATCTGTATAAACATGGAAATATCTACACCGCTATCTCTATAAACATGGAAATACATCCACCGCTATCTGTATAAACATGGAAATATCTCCACCGCTATCTGTATAAACATGGAAATAGTGACACCACTATCTGTATAAATATGGAAATATCTACACCGCTATCTCTATAAACATGCAAATGTCTACACCACTATCTGTATAAACATGGAAATATCTACATGGCTGTCTCTATAAACATGGAAATATCTTCACCGCCATCTGTTTAAACATGGAAATAACTACACAGTCATTTGTATAAACCTGGAAATATCTACACCACTATCTGTATAAACATGAAAATATCTACACTGCCATCTGTATAAACATGGAAATATGTACACCGCTATCTCTAGAAACATGGAAATACCTACACCGCAATCTGTATAAACATGGAAATATCTACAACATTGTCTGTCTAAACATGGAAATATCTACACTGCCATCTGTATAAATATGTAAATATCTACACAGCCATCTCTATAAACATGGAAATATCTACACCGCTATCTGTATAAACATGGAAATAGCCACACAGCTATCTGTATAAACATGGAAATATCTACACCGCTATCTGTATAAACATGGAAATATCTCCACCACTATCTGTATTAAAATGGAAATATCTCCACCGCTATCAGTATAAACATGGAAATAGTGACACCGCTATCTGTATAAATATGGAAATATCTACACCGCTATCTCTATAAACATGGAAATGTCTACACCGCTATCTGTATAAACATGGAAATATCTACATGGCTATCTCAATAAACATGGAAATATCTACACCGCCATCTGTATAAACTTGGAAATACCTACACAGTCATCTGTATAAACTTGGAAATATCTACACCACTATCTGTATAAACATGGAAATATCTACACTGCCATCAGTATAAACATGTAAATATCTACACACCCAGCTCTATAAACATGGAAATATCTACATCGCTATCTGTATAAACATTGAAATAGTGACACCTCCATCTGTATAATTAAGGAATTATCTACACCGCTATCTCTATAAACATGGAAATGTCTACACCACTATCGGTATAAACATGGAAATATCTACATGGCTGTCTCTATGAACATGGAAATATCTTCACCACCATCTGTATAAACATGGAAATAACAACACAGTCATCTGTATAAACCTGGAAATATCTACACCACTATCTGTATAAACATGGAAATAACTAAACTGCCATCGGTATAAACATGTAAATATCTACACAGCCATCTCTATAAACATGGAAATATCTCCACCGCTATCTGTATAAACATGGAAATAGCCACACCGTTATCTGTATAAACATGGAAATATCTGCACCGCCATCTTAAAAACATGGAAATATCTACACAGTCATCTGTATAAACTAGGAAATATGTACACCTCCATCTGTATAAACATGGAAATATCTACACAGCCATCTGTATAAACATGGAAATATCTACACCGCTATCTGTATAAACTTCGAAATACCTACACCGCAATCTGTATAAAGATGGAAATATCTACACCATTATCTGTCTAAACATGGAAATATCTACACTGCCGTCTGTATAAATATGTAAATATCTACACACTCATCTGTATAAACCTTGAAATATCTACACCGCTATCTGTATAAACATGGAAATAGCCACACAGATATCTGTATAAACATGGAAATATATACACTGCTATCTCTATAAACATGGAATTATCTCCACCGCTATCTGTATAAACATGGAAATATCTCCACCGCGATCTGTATAAACATGGAAATATCTCCAACGCTATCTGTATAAACATGGAAATAGCCACACAGCTATCTGAATAAACATGGAAATATCTACATCGCTATCTCTGTAAACATAGAAATATCTCCACTGCTATCTGTATAAACATGGAAATAGCCACTCCGCTATCTGTATAAACATGGAAATATCTACACCGCCATCTGTAAAAACATGGAAATATCTACACAGACATCTGTATAAACATGGAAATATCTACACCTCCATCTGTATAAACATGGAAATATCTATACTGCCATCTGTATACACATGGAAATACCTACTCCGCAATCTGTATAAACATGGAAATATCTACACCTCCATCTGTATAAACATAGAAATATCTACACTGCCATCTGTATACACATGGAAATATCCACACCCCCATCTGAAGAAACATGGAAATGTCTACACCGCTATCTCTATAAACATGGAAATAACTACACCGCAATCTGTATAAACATGGAAATATCTACACCATTATCTGTCTTAACATGGAAATAACTACACTGCCATCTGTATAAATATGTAAATATATACACAGCCATCTCTATAAACATGGAAATATCTACACCGCTATCTGTATATACATGGAAATAGCCACACCGCTATCTGTATAAACATGGAAATATCTACACCGCTATCTCTATAAACATGGAAATATCTCCACCGCTATCTGTATAAACATGGAAATATCTCCACCGCTATCTGTATAAACATGGAAACAGTGACACCGCTATCTGTATGAATATGGAAATATCTACACCGCTATCTCTATAAACCTGGAAATGTCTACACCGCTATCTGTATAAACATGGAAACATCTACATGGCTGTCTCTATAAACTTGGAAATATCTTCACCACCATCTGTATAAACATGGAAATAACTACACAGTCATCTGTATAAACCTGGAAATATCTACACCGCTATCTGTATGAACATGGAAATAGCCACACCGCTATTTGTATAAACATGGAAATATCTAAACCGCCATCTGTAAAAACATGGAAATATCTACACAGTCATCTGTATACACATGGAAATATCTACACCTCCATCTGTATAAACATGGAAATATCTACACTGCCATCTGTATACACATGGAAATATCCACACAGCCATCTGTATAAACATGGAAATATCTACCCCGCTATCTGTATAAACATGGAAATATCTACACCGCTATCTCTATACACATGGAAATATCTCCACCGCTATCTCTATACACATGGAAATATCTCCACCGCTATCTGTATAAACATGGAAATATCTACACAGTCATCTGTATAAACATGGAAATATCTCCACCGCTATGTGTATAAACATGGAAATAACTACACCGCCATCTGTATAAACATGGAAATATCTACACCGCCATCTGTATAAAAATGGAAATAACTACACAGTCATCTGTATAAATATGGAAATATGTACACCGCTATCTGTATAAACATGGAAATATCTGCACCGCCATCTGCATAAACATGGAAATATCTACACCGCCATCTGTATAAACATGGAAATATCTCCAAAGTTATCTGTATAAACATGGAAATAGCCACACATCAATCTGTATAAACATGGAAATATCTACATCGCTCTCTCTATAAACATGGAAATATCTCCACCGCTATCTGTATAAACATGGAAATATCTCCACCTCTATCTGTATAAACATGGAAATAGTGACACCGCTATCTGTATAAATATGGAAATATCTACACCGCTATCTCTATAAACATGGAAATTTCTACACCGCTATCTGTATAAACATGGAAATATCTACATGGCTCTCTATAAACATGGAAATATCTTCACCGCCATCTGTATAAACATGGAAATAACTACACAGTCATCTGTATAAACCTGGAAATATCTACACCACTATCTATATAAACATGAAAATATCTACACTGCCATCTGTATAAACATGTAAATATCTACACAGCCATCTCTATAAACATGGAAATATCTCCACAGCTATCTGTAAAAACATGGAAAAAACCACAGCGCTATCTGTATAAACATGGAAATATCTACACCGCAATCTGTAAAAACATGGAAATATCTACACATTCATCAATATAAACATGGAAATATCTACACCTCCATCTGTATTAACATGGAAATATCTACACTGACATCTGTATACACGTGGAAATATCTACACAGCCATCTGTATAAACATGGAAATATCTACACTGCTATCTGTATAAACATGGAAATACTTACACCGGAATCTGTATAAACATGGAAATATCTACACCATTATCTGTCTAAACATGGAAATATCTGCACTGCCATCTGTATAAATATGTAAATATCTACAGAGCCATCTCTATAAACATGGAAATATCTACACCGCTATCTGTATAAACATGGAAATAGCCACACAGATATCTGTATAAACATGGAAATATATACACTGCTATCTCTATAAACATGGAAATATCTCCACCGCTATCTGTATAAACATGGAAATATCTACACAGTCATCTGTATAAACATTTAAATATCTCCACCGCTATCTGTATAAACATGGAAATATCTACACCGCCATCTGTATAAAAATGGAAATAACTACACAGTCCTCTGTATAAATATGGAAATATGTACACCGCTATATGTATAAACATGGAAATATCTGCACCGCCATCTGCATAAACATGGAAATATCTACACCGCCATCTGTATAAACATGGAAATATCTCCAAAGCTATCTGTATAAACATGGAAATAGCCACTCAGCTATCTGTATAAACATGGAAATATCTACATCGCTATCTCTATAAACATGGAAATATCTCCACCGCTATCTGTATAAACATGGAATTATCTCCAACTCTATCTGTATAAACATGGAAATAGTGACACCGCTATCTGTATAAATATGGAAATATCTACACCGCTATCTCTATAAACATGGAAATGTCTACAACGCTATCTGTATAAACATGGAAATAGTGACACCACTATCTGTATAAATATGGAAATATCTACACCGCTATCTCTATAAACATGGAAATGTCTACACCACTATCTGTATAAACATGGAAATATCTACATGGCTGTCTCTATAAACATGGAAATATCTTCACCGCCATCTGTATAAACATGGAAATAACTACACAGTCATTTGTATAAACCTGGAAATATCTACACCACTATCTGTATAACCATGAAAATATCTACACCGCCATCTGTATAAACATGGAAATATCTCCAAAGCTATCTGTATAAACATGGAAATAGCCACACAGCTATCTGTATAAACATGGAAATATCTACACCGCTATCTCTATAAACATGGAAATAAATCCACCTCTATCTGTATAAACATGGAAATATCTCCACCGCTATCTGTATAAACATGGAAATAGTGACACCACTATCTGTATAAATATGGAAATATCTACACCGCTATCTCTATAAACATGCAAATGTCTACACCACTATCTGTATAAACATGGAAATATCTACATGGCTGTCTCTATAAACATGGAAATATCTTCACCGCCATCTGTATAAACATGGAAATAACTACACAGTCATTTGTATAAACCTGGAAATATCTACACCACTATCTGTATAAACATGAAAATATCTACACTGCCATCTGTATAAACATGGAAATATGTACACCGCTATCTCTAGAAACATGGAAATACCTACACCGCAATCTGTATAAACATGGAAATATCTACAACATTGTCTGTCTAAACATGGAAATATCTACACTGCCATCTGTATAAATATGTAAATATCTACACAGCCATCTCTATAAACATGGAAATATCTACACCGCTATCTGTATAAACATGGAAATAGCCACTCAGCTATCTGTATAAACATGGAAATATCTACACCGCTATCTGTATAAACATGGAAATATCTCCACCACTATCTGTATTAAAATGGAAATATCTCCACCGCTATCAGTATAAACATGGAAATAGTGACACCGCTATCTGTATAAATATGGAAATATCTACACCGCTATCTCTATAAACATGGAAATGTCTACACCGCTATCTGTATAAACATGGAAATATCTACATGGCTATCTCAATAAACATGGAAATATCTACACCGCCATCTGTATAAACTTGGAAATACCTACACAGTCATCTGTATAAACTTGGAAATATCTACACCACTATCTGTATAAACATGGAAATATCTACACTGCCATCAGTATAAACATGTAAATATCTACACACCCAGCTCTATAAACATGGAAATATCTACATCGCTATCTGTATAAACATTGAAATAGTGACACCTCCATCTGTATAATTAAGGAATTATCTACACCGCTATCTCTATAAACATGGAAATGTCTACACCACTATCGGTATAAACATGGAAATATCTACATGGCTGTCTCTATGAACATGGAAATATCTTCACCACCATCTGTATAAACATGGAAATAACAACACAGTCATCTGTATAAACCTGGAAATATCTACACCACTATCTGTATAAACATGGAAATAACTAAACTGCCATCTGTATAAACATGTAAATATCTACACAGCCATCTCTATAAACATGGAAATATCTCCACCGCTATCTGTATAAACATGGAAATAGCCACACCGTTATCTGTATAAACATGGAAATATCTGCACCGCCATCTTAAAAACATGGAAATATCTACACAGTCATCTGTATAAACTAGGAAATATCTACACCTCCATCTGTATAAACATGGAAATATCTACACAGCCATCTGTATAAAGATGGAAATATCTACACCGCTATCTGTATAAACATGGAAATACCTACACCGCAATCTGTATAAAGATGGAAATATCTACACCATTATCTGTCTAAACATGGAAATATCTACACTGCCGTCTGTATAAATATGTAAATATCTACACACTCATCTGTATAAACCTTGAAATATCTACACCGCTATCTGTATAAACATGGAAATAGCCACACAGATATCTGTATAAACATGGAAATATATACACTGCTATCTCTATAAACATGGAATTATCTCCACCGCTATCTGTATAAACATGGAAATATCTCCACCGCTATCTGTATAAACATGGAAATATCTCCAACGCTATCTGTATAAACATGGAAATAGCCACACAGCTATCTGAATAAACATGGAAATATCTACATCGCTATCTCTGTAAACATAGAAATATCTCCACTGCTATCTGTATAAACATGGAAACAGCCACTCCGCTATCTGTATAAACATGGAAATATCTACACCGCCATCTGTAAAAACATGGAAATATCTACACAGACATCTGTATAAACATGGAAATATCTACACCTCCATCTGTATAAACATGGAAATATCTATACTGCCATCTGTATACACATGGAAATACCTACACCGCAATCTGTATAAACATGGAAATATCTACACCTCCATCTGTATAAACATAGAAATATCTACACTGCCATCTGTATACACATGGAAATATCCACACCCCCATCTGAAGAAACATGGAAATGTCTACACCGCTATCTCTTTAAACATGGAAATAACTACACCGCAATCTGTATAAACATGGAAATATCTACACCATTATCTGTCTTAACATGGAAATAACTACACTGCCATCTGTATAAATATGTAAATATATACACAGCCATCTCTATAAACATGGAAATATCTACACCGCTATCTGTATATACAGTTAAATAGCCACACCGCTATCTGTATAAACATGGAAATATCTACACCGCTATCTCTATAAACATGGAAATATCTCCACCGCTATCTGTATAAACATGGAAATATCTCCACCGCTATCTGTATAAACATGGAAACAGTGACACCGCTATCTGTATGAATATGGAAATATCTACACCGCTATCTCTATAAACCTGGAAATGTCTACACCGCTATCTGTATAAACATGGAAACATCTACATGGCTGTCTCTATAAACTTGGAAATATCTTCACCGCCATCTGTATAAACATGGAAATAACTACACAGTCATCTGTATAAACCTGGAAATATCTACACCGCTATCTGTATGAACATGGAAATAGCCACACCGCTATTTGTATAAACATGGAAATATCTAAACCGCCATCTGTAAAAACATGGAAATATCTACACAGTCATCTGTATACACATGGAAATATCTACACCTCCATCTGTATAAACATGGAAATATCTACACTGCCATCTGTATACACATGGAAATATCCACACAGCCATCTGTATAAACATGGAAATATCTACTCCGCTATCTCTATAAACATGGAAATACCTACACCGCAATCTGTATAAACATGGAAATATCTACACCATTATCTGTCTAAACATGGAAATATCTACACTGCCATCTGTATAAATATGTAAATATATACACAGCCATCTCTATAAACATGGAAATATCTACACCGCTATCTGTATAAACATGGAAATATCTACACCGCTATCTCTATACACATGGAAATATCTCCACCGCTATCTGTATAAACATGGAAATATCTCCACCGCTATCTGTATAAACATGGAAATATCTCCACCGCTATGTGTATAAACATGGAAATAACTACACCGCCATCTGTATAAACATGTAAATATCTACACAGCCATCACTATAAACATGGAAATATCTACACTGCTGTCTGTATAAACATGGAAATAGCCACACCGCTATCTGTATAAACATGGAAATATCTACACCGCCATCTGTATAAAAATGGAAATAACTACACAGTCATCTGTATAAATATGGAAATATGTACACCGCTATCTGTATAAACATGGAAATATCTGCACCGCCATCTGCATAAACATGGAAATATCTACACCGCCATCTGTATAAACATGGAAATATCTCCAAAGCTATCTGTATAAACATGGAAATAGCCACACATCAATCTGTATAAACATGGAAATATCTACATCGCTCTCTCTATAAACATGGAAATATCTCCACCGCTATCTGTATAAACATGGAAATATCTCCACCTCTATCTGTATAAACATGGAAATAGTGACACCGCTATCTGTTTAAATATGGAAATATCTACACCGCTATCTCTATAAACATGGAAATTTCTACACCGCTATCTGTATAAACATGGAAATATCTACATGGCTCTCTATAAACATGGAAATATCTTCACCGCCATCTGTATAAACATGGAAATAACTACACAGTCATCTGTATAAACCTGGAAATATCTACACCACTATCTATATAAACATGAAAATATCTACACTGCCATCTGTATAAACATGTAAATATCTACACAGCCATCTCTATAAACATGGAAATATCTCCACAGCTATCTGTAAAGACATGGAAAAAACCACAGCGCTATCTGTATAAACATGGAAATATCTACACCGCCATCTGTAAAAACATGGAAATATCTACACAGTCATCAATATAAACATGGAAATATCTACACCTCCATCTGTATTAACATGGAAATATCTACACTGACATCTGTATACACGTGGAAATATCTACACAGCCATCTGTATAAACATGGAAATATCTACACCGCTATCTGTATAAACATGGAAATACTTACACCGGAATCTGTATAAACATGGAAATATCTACACCATTATCTGTCTAAACATGGAAATATCTGCACTGCCATCTGTATAAATATGTAAATATCTCCAGAGCCATCTCTATAAACATGGAAATATCTACACCGCTATCTGTATAAACATGGAAATAGCCACACAGATATCTGTATAAACATGGAAATATATACACTGCTATCTCTATAAACATGGAAATATCTCCACCGCTATCTGTATAAACATGGAAATATCTACACCGCCATCTGTATAAAAATGGAAATAACTACACAGTCCTCTGTATAAATATGGAAATATGTACACCGCTATATGTATAAACATGGAAATATCTGCACCGCCATCTGCATAAACATGGAAATATCTACACCGCCATCTGTATAAACATGGAAATATCTCCAAAGCTATCTGTATAAACATGGAAATAGCCACTCAGCTATCTGTATAAACATGGAAATATCTACATCGCTATCTCTATAAACATGGAAATATCTCCACCGCTATCTGTATAAACATGGAATTATCTCCAACTCTATCTGTATATACATGGAAATAGTGACACCGCTATCTGTATAAATATGGAAATATCTACACCGCTATCTCTATAAACATGGAAATGTCTACAACGCTATCTGTATAAACATGGAAATAGTGACACCACTATCTGTGTAAATATGGAAATATCTACACCGCTATCTCTATAAACATGGAAATGTCTACACCACTATCTGTATAAACATGGAAATATCTACATGGCTGTCTCTATAAACATGGAAATATCTTCACCGCCATCTGTATAAACATGGAAATAACTACACAGTCTTTTGTATAAACCTGGAAATATCTACACCACTATCTGTATAAACATGAAAATATCTACACCGCCATCTGTATAAACATGGAAATATCTCCAAAGCTATCTGTATAAACATGGAAATAGCCACACAGCTATCTGTATAAACATGGAAATATCTACACCGCTATCTCTATAAACATGGAAATACATCCACCGCTATCTGTATAAACATGGAAATATCTCCACCGCTATCTGTATAAACATGGAAATAGTGACACCGCTATCTGTATAAATATGGAAATATCTACACCGCTATCTCTATAAACATGGAAATGTCTACACCGCTATCTGTATAAACATAGAAATATCTACATGGCTATCTCAATAAACATGGAAATATCTACACCGCCATCTGTATAAACTTGGAAATACCTACACAGTCATCTGTATAAACTTGGAAATATCTACACCACTATCTGTATAAACATGGAAATATCTACACTGCCATCAGTATAAACATGTAAATATCTACACACCCAGCTCTATAAACATGGAAATATCTACATCGCTATCTGTATAAACATTGAAATAGTGACACCTCCATCTGTATAATTAAGGAATTATCTACACCGCTATCTCTATAAACATGGAAATGTCTACACCACTATCGGTATAAACATGGAAATATCTAAATGGCTGTCTCTATGAACATGGAAATATCTTCACCACCATCTGCATAAACATGGAAATAACAACACAGTCATCTGTATAAACCTGGAAATATCTACACCACTATCTGTATAAACATGGAAATAACTAAACTGCCATCTGTATAAACATGTAAATATCTACACAGCCATCTCTATAAACATGGAAATATCTCCACCGCTATCTGTATAAACATGGAAATAGCCACACCGTTATCTGTATAAACATGGAAATATCTGCACCGCCATCTTAAAAACATGGAAATATCTACACAGTCATCTGTATAAACTAGGAAATATCTACACCTCCATCTGTATAAACATGGAAATATCTACACAGCCATCTGTATAAACATGGAAATATCTACACCGCTATCTGTATAAACATGCAAATACCTACACCGCAATCTGTATAAAGATGGAAATATCTACACCATTATCTGTCTAAACATGGAAATATCTACACTGCCGTCTGTATAAATATGTAAATATCTACACACTCATCTGTATAAACCTTGAAATATCTACACCGCTATCTGTAAAAACATGGAAATAGCCACACAGATATCTGTATAAACATGGAAATATATACACTGCTATCTCTATAAACATGGAATTATCTCCACCGCTATCTGTATAAACATGGAAATATCTCCACCGCTATCTGTATAAACATGGAAATATCTCCAACGCTATCTGTATAAACATGGAAATAGCCACACAGCTATCTGAATAAACATGGAAATATCTACATCGCTATCTCTGTAAACATAGAAATATCTCCACTGCTATCTGTATAAACATGGAAATAGCCACTCCGCTATCTGTATAAACATGGAAATATCTACACCGCCATCTGTAAAAACATGGAAATATCTACACAGACATCTGTATAAACATGGAAATATCTACACCTCCATCTGTATAAACATGGAAATATCTATACTGCCATCTGTATACACATGGAAATACCTACACCGCAATCTGTATAAACATGGAAATATCTACACCTCCATCTGTATAAACATAGAAATATCTACACTGCCATCTGTATACACATGGAAATATCCACACCCCCATCTGAAGAAACATGGAAATGTCTACACCGCTATCTCTATAAACATGGAAATAACTACACCGCAATCTGTATAAACATGGAAATATCTACACCATTATCTGTCTTAACATGGAAATAACTACACTGCCATCTGTATAAATATGTAAATATATACACAGCCATCTCTATAAACATGGAAATATCTACACCGCTATCTGTATATACATGGAAATAGCCACACCGCTATCTGTATAAACATGGAAATATCTACACCGCTATCTCTATAAACATGGAAATATCTCCACCGCTATCTGTATAAATTTGGAAATATCTCCAGCGCTATCTGTATAAACATGGAAACAGTGACACCGCTATCTGTATGAATATGGAAATATCTACACCGCTATCTCTATAAACCTGGAAATGTCTACACCGCTATCTGTATAAACATGGAAACATCTACATGGCTGTCTCTATAAACTTGGAAATATCTTCACCGCCATCTGTATAAACATGGAAATAACTACACAGTCATCTGTATAAACCTGGAAATATCTACACCGCTATCTGTATGAACATGGAAATAGCCACACCGCTATCTGTATAAACATGGAAATATCTACACCGCCATCTGTAAAAACATGGAAATATCTACACAGTCATCTGTATACACATGGAAATATCTACACCTCCATCTGTATAAACATGGAAATATCTACACTGCCATCTGTATACACATGGAAATATCCACACAGCCATCTGTATAAACATGGAAATATCTACACCGCTATCTCTATAAACATGGAAATACCTACACCGCAATCTGTATAAACATGGAAATATCTACACCATTATCTGTCTAAACATGGAAATATCTACACTGCCATCTGTATAAATATGTAAATATATACACAGCCATCTCTATAAACATGGAAATATCTACACCGCTATCTGTATAAACATGGAAATATCTACACCGCTATCTCTATACACATGGAAATATCTCCACCGCTATCTGTATAAACATGGAAATATCTCCACCTCTATCTGTATAAACATGGAAATAGTGACACCGCTATCTGTATAAATATGGAAATATCTACACCGCTATCTCTATAAACATGGAAATTTCTACACCGCTATCTGTATAAACATGGAAATATCTACATGGCTCTCTATAAACATGGAAATATCTTCACCGCCATCTGTATAAACATGGAAATAACTACACAGTCATCTGTATAAACCTGGAAATATCTTTACCACTATCTATATAAACATGAAAATATCTACACTGCCATCTGTATAAACATGTAAATATCTACACAGCCATCTCTATAAACATGGAAATATCTCCACAGCTATCTGTAAAAACATGGAAAAAACCACAGCGCTATCTGTATAAACATGGAAATATCTACACCGCCATCTGTAAAAACATGGAAATATCTACACAGTCATCAATATAAACATGGAAATATCTACACCTCCATCTGTATTAACATGGAAATATCTACACTGACATCTGTATACACGTGGAAATATCTACACAGCCATCTGTATAAACATGGAAATATCTACACCGCTATCTGTATAAACATGGAAAGACTTACACCGGAATCTGTATAAACATGGAAATATCTACACCATTATCTGTCTAAACATGGGAATATCTGCACTGCCATCTGTATAAATATGTAAATATCTACAGAGCCATCTCTATAAACATGGAAATATCTACACCGCTATCTGTATAAACATGGAAATAGCCACACAGATATCTGTATAAACATTGAAATATATACACTGCTATCTCTATAAACATGGAAATATCTCCACCGCTATCTGTATAAACATGGAAATATCTACACAGTCATCTGTATAAACATGGAAATATCTCCACAGCTATCTGTATAAACATGGAAATATCTACACCGCCATCTGTATAAAAATGGAAATAACTACACAGTCCTCTGTATAAATATGGAAATATGTACACCGCTATATGTATAAACATGGAAATATCTGCACCGCCATCTGCATAAACATGGAAATATCTACACCGCCATCTGTATAAACATGGAAATATCTCCAAAGCTATCTGTATAAACATGGAAATAGCCACTCAGCTATCTGTATAAACATGGAAATATCTACATCGCTATCTCTATAAACATGGAAATATCTCCACCGCTATCTGTATAAACATGGAATTATCTCCAACTCTATCTGTATAAACATGGAAATAGTGACACCGCTATCTGTATAAATATGGAAATATCTACACCGCTATCTCTATAAACATGGAAATGTCTACAACGCTATCTGTATAAACATGGAAATAGTGACACCACTATCTGTATAAACATGGAAATATCTACATGGCTGTCTCTATAAACATGGAAATATCTTCACCGCCATCTGTATAAACATGGAAATAACTACACAGTCATTTGTATAAACCTGGAAATATCTACACCACTATCTGTATAAACATGAAAATATCTACACCGCCATCTGTATAAACATGGAAATATCTCCAAAGCTATCTGTATAAACATGGAAATAGCCACACAGCTATCTGTATAAACATGGAAATATCTACACCGCTATCTCTATAAACATGGAAATACCTCCAACGCTATCTGTATAAACATGGAAATATCTCCACCGCTATCTGTATAAACATGGAAATAGTGACACCACTATCTGTATAAATATGGAAATATCTACACCGCTATCTCTATAAACATGCAAATGTCTACACCACTATCTGTATAAACATGGAAATATCTACATGGCTGTCTCTATAAACATGGAAATATCTTCACCGCCATCTGTATAAACATGGAAATAACTACACAGTCATTTGTATAAACCTGGAAATATCTACACCACTATCTGTATAAACATGAAAATATCTACACTGCCATCTGTATAAACATGGAAATATGTACACCGCTATCTCTAGAAACATGGAAATACCTACACCGCAATCTGTATAAACATGGAAATATATACAACATTGTCTGTCTAAACATGGAAATATCTACACTGCCATCTGTATAAATATGTAAATATCTACACAGCCATCTCTATAAACATGGAAATATCTACACCGCTATCTGTATAAACATGGAAATAGCCACACAGCTATCTGTATAAACATGGAAATATCTACACCGCTATCTGTATAAACATGGAAATATCTCCACCACTATCTGTATTAAAATGGAAATATCTCCACCGCTATCAGTATAAACATGGAAATAGTGACACCGCTATCTGTATAAATATGGAAATATCTACACCGCTATCTCTATAAACATGGAAATGTCTACACCGCCATCTGTATAAACTTGGAAATACCTACACAGTCATCTGTATAAACTTGGAAATATCTACACCACTATCTGTATAAACATGGAAATAACTAAACTGCCATCTGTATAAACATGTAAATATCTACACAGCCATCTCTATAAACATGGAAATATCTCCACCGCTATCTGTATAAACATGGAAATAGCCACACCGTTATCTGTATAAACATTGAAATATCTGCACCGCCATCTTAAAAACATGGAAATATCTACACAGTCATCTGTATAAACTAGGAAATATCTACACCTCCATCTGTATAAACATGGAAATATCTACACAGCCATCTGTATAAACATGGAAATATCTACACCGCTATCTGTATAAACATGCAAATACCTACACCGCAATCTGTATAAAGATGGAAATATCTACACCATTATCTGTCTAAACATGGAAATATCTACACTGCCGTCTGTATAAATATGTAAATATCTACACACTCATCTGTATAAACCTTGAAATATCTACACCGCTATCTGTAAAAACATGGAAATAGCCACACAGATATCTGTATAAACATGGAAATATATACACTGCTATCTCTATAAACATGGAATTATCTCCACCGCTATCTGTATAAACATGGAAATATCTCCACCGCTATCTGTATAAACATGGAAATATCTCCAACGCTATCTGTATAAACATGGAAATAGCCACACAGCTATCTGAATAAACATGGAAATATCTACATCGCTATCTCTGTAAACATAGAAATATCTCCACTGCTATCTGTATAAACATGGAAATAGCCACTCCGCTATCTGTATAAACATGGAAATATCTACACCGCCATCTGTAAAAACATGGAAATATCTACACAGACATCTGTATAAACATGGAAATATCTACACCTCCATCTGTATAAACATGGAAATATCTATACTGCCATCTGTATACACATGGAAATACCTACACCGCAATCTGTATAAACATGGAAATATCTACACCTCCATCTGTATAAACATAGAAATATCTACACTGCCATCTGTATACACATGGAAATATCCACACCCCCATCTGAAGAAACATGGAAATGTCTACACCGCTATCTCTATAAACATGGAAATAACTACACCGCAATCTGTATAAACATGGAAATATCTACACCATTATCTGTCTTAACATGGAAATAACTACACTGCCATCTGTATAAATATGTAAATATATACACAGCCATCTCTATAAACATGGAAATATCTACACCGCTATCTGTATATACATGGAAATAGCCACACCGCTATCTGTATAAACATGGAAATATCTACACCGCTATCTCTATAAACATGGAAATATCTCCACCGCTATCTGTATAAATTTGGAAATATCTCCAGCGCTATCTGTATAAACATGGAAACAGTGACACCGCTATCTGTATGAATATGGAAATATCTACACCGCTATCTCTATAAACCTGGAAATGTCTACACCGCTATCTGTATAAACATGGAAACATCTACATGGCTGTCTCTATAAACTTGGAAATATCTTCACCGCCATCTGTATAAACATGGAAATAACTACACAGTCATCTGTATAAACCTGGAAATATCTACACCGCTATCTGTATGAACATGGAAATAGCCACACCGCTATCTGTATAAACATGGAAATATCTACACCGCCATCTGTAAAAACATGGAAATATCTACACAGTCATCTGTATACACATGGAAATATCTACACCTCCATCTGTATAAACATGGAAATATCTACACTGCCATCTGTATACACATGGAAATATCCACACAGCCATCTGTATAAACATGGAAATATCTACACCGCTATCTCTATAAACATGGAAATACCTACACCGCAATCTGTATAAACATGGAAATATCTACACCATTATCTGTCTAAACATGGAAATATCTACACTGCCATCTGTATAAATATGTAAATATATACACAGCCATCTCTATAAACATGGAAATATCTACACCGCTATCTGTATAAACATGGAAATATCTACACCGCTATCTCTATACACATGGAAATATCTCCACCGCTATCTGTATAAACATGGAAATATCTCCACCTCTATCTGTATAAACATGGAAATAGTGACACCGCTATCTGTATAAATATGGAAATATCTACACCGCTATCTCTATAAACATGGAAATTTCTACACCGCTATCTGTATAAACATGGAAATATCTACATGGCTCTCTATAAACATGGAAATATCTTCACCGCCATCTGTATAAACATGGAAATAACTACACAGTCATCTGTATAAACCTGGAAATATCTTTACCACTATCTATATAAACATGAAAATATCTACACTGCCATCTGTATAAACATGTAAATATCTACACAGCCATCTCTATAAACATGGAAATATCTCCACAGCTATCTGTAAAAACATGGAAAAAACCACAGCGCTATCTGTATAAACATGGAAATATCTACACCGCCATCTGTAAAAACATGGAAATATCTACACAGTCATCAATATAAACATGGAAATATCTACACCTCCATCTGTATTAACATGGAAATATCTACACTGACATCTGTATACACGTGGAAATATCTACACAGCCATCTGTATAAACATGGAAATATCTACACCGCTATCTGTATAAACATGGAAAGACTTACACCGGAATCTGTATAAACATGGAAATATCTACACCATTATCTGTCTAAACATGGGAATATCTGCACTGCCATCTGTATAAATATGTAAATATCTACAGAGCCATCTCTATAAACATGGAAATATCTACACCGCTATCTGTATAAACATGGAAATAGCCACACAGATATCTGTATAAACATTGAAATATATACACTGCTATCTCTATAAACATGGAAATATCTCCACCGCTATCTGTATAAACATGGAAATATCTACACAGTCATCTGTATAAACATGGAAATATCTCCACAGCTATCTGTATAAACATGGAAATATCTACACCGCCATCTGTATAAAAATGGAAATAACTACACAGTCCTCTGTATAAATATGGAAATATGTACACCGCTATATGTATAAACATGGAAATATCTGCACCGCCATCTGCATAAACATGGAAATATCTACACCGCCATCTGTATAAACATGGAAATATCTCCAAAGCTATCTGTATAAACATGGAAATAGCCACTCAGCTATCTGTATAAACATGGAAATATCTACATCGCTATCTCTATAAACATGGAAATATCTCCACCGCTATCTGTATAAACATGGAATTATCTCCAACTCTATCTGTATAAACATGGAAATAGTGACACCGCTATCTGTATAAATATGGAAATATCTACACCGCTATCTCTATAAACATGGAAATGTCTACAACGCTATCTGTATAAACATGGAAATAGTGACACCACTATCTGTATAAATATGGAAATATCTACACCGCTATCTCTATAAACATGGAAATGTCTACACCACTATCTGTATAAACATGGAAATATCTACATGGCTGTCTCTATAAACATGGAAATATCTTCACCGCCATCTGTATAAACATGGAAATAACTACACAGTCATTTGTATAAACCTGGAAATATCTACACCACTATCTGTATAAACATGAAAATATCTACACCGCCATCTGTATAAACATGGAAATATCTCCAAAGCTATCTGTATAAACATGGAAATAGCCACACAGCTATCTGTATAAACATGGAAATATCTACACCGCTATCTCTATAAACATGGAAATACCTCCACCGCTATCTGTATAAACATGGAAATATCTCCACCGCTATCTGTATAAACATGGAAATAGTGACACCACTATCTGTATAAATATGGAAATATCTACACCGCTATCTCTATAAACATGCAAATGTCTACACCACTATCTGTATAAACATGGAAATATCTACATGGCTGTCTCTATAAACATGGAAATATCTTCACCGCCATCTGTATAAACATGGAAATAACTACACAGTCATTTGTATAAACCTGGAAATATCTACACCACAATCTGTATAAACATGAAAATATCTACACTGCCATCTGTATAAACATGGAAATATGTACACCGCTATCTCTAGAAACATGGAAATACCTACACCGCAATCTGTATAAACATGGAAATATATACAACATTGTCTGTCTAAACATGGAAATATCTACACTGCCATCTGTATAAATATGTAAATATCTACACAGCCATCTCTATAAACATGGAAATATCTACACCGCTATCTGTATAAACATGGAAATAGCCACACAGCTATCTGTATAAACATGGAAATATCTACACCGCTATCTGTATAAACATGGAAATATCTCCACCACTATCTGTATTAAAATGGAAATATCTCCACCGCTATCAGTATAAACATGGAAATAGTGACACCGCTATCTGTATAAATATGGAAATATCTACACCGCTATCTCTATAAACATGGAAATGTCTACACCGCCATCTGTATAAACTTGGAAATACCTACACAGTCATCTGTATAAACTTGGAAATATCTACACCACTATCTGTATAAACATGGAAATATCTACACTGCCATCAGTATAAACATGTAAATATCTACACACCCAGCTCTATAAACATGGAAATATCTACATCGCTATCTGTATAAACATTGAAATAGTGACACCTCCATCTGTATAATTAAGGAATTATCTACACCGCTATCTCTATAAACATGGAAATGTCTACACCACTATCGGTATAAACATGGAAATATCTACATGGCTGTCTCTATGAACATGGAAATATCTTCAACACCATCTGTATAAACATGGAAATAACAACACAGTCATCTGTATAAACCTGGAAATATCTACACCACTATCTGTATAAACATGGAAATAACTAAACTGCCATCTGTATAAACATGTAAATATCTACACAGCCATCTCTATAAACATGGAAATATCTCCACCGCTATCTGTATAAACATGGAAATAGCCACACCGTTATCTGTATAAACATGGAAATATCTACACCGCCATCTTAAAAACATGGAAATATCTACACAGTCATCTGTATAAACTAGGAAATATCTACACCTCCATCTGTATAAACATGGAAATATCTACCCAGCCATCTGTATAAACATGGAAATATCTACACCGCTATCTGTATAAACATGGAAATACCTACACCGCAATCTGTATAAAGATGGAAATACCTACACCATTATCTGTCTAAACATGGAAATATCTACACTGTCGTCTGTATAAATATGTAAATATCTACACACTCATCTGTATAAACCTTGAAATATCTACACCGCTATCTGTATAAACATGGAAATAGCCACACAGATATCTGTATAAACATGGAAATATACACACTGCTATCTCTATAAACATGGAATTATCTCCACCGCTATCTGTATAAACATGGAAATATCTCCACCGCTATCTGTATAAACATGGAAATATCTCCAACGCTATCTGTATAAACATGGAAATAGCCACACAGCTATCTGAATAAACATGGAAATATCTACATCGCTATCTCTGTAAACATAGAAATATCTCCACTGCTATCTGTATAAACATGGAAATAGCCACTCCGCTATCTGTATAAACATGGAAATATCTACACCGCCATCTGTAAAAACATGGAAATATCTACACAGATATCTGTATAAACATGGAAATATCTACACCTCCATCTGTATAAACATGGAAATATCTATACTGCCATCTGTATACACATGGAAATACCTACACCGCAATCTGTATAAACATGGAAATATCTACACCTCCATCTGTATATACATAGAAATATCTACACTGCCATCTGTATACACATGGAAATATCCACACAGCCATCTGAAGAAACATGGAAATGTCTACACCGCTATCTCTATAAACATGGAAATACCTACACCGCAATCTGTATAAACATGGAAATATCTACACCATTATCTGTCTAAACATGGAAATAACTACACTGCCATCTGTATAAATATGTAAATATATACACAGCCATCTCTATAAACATGGAAATATCTACACCGCTATCTGTATAAACATGGAAATAACCACACCGCTATCTGTATAAACATGGAAATATCTACACCGCTATCTCTATAAACATGGAAATATCTCCACCGCTATCTGTATAAACATGGAAATATCTCCACCGCTATCTGTATAAACCTGGAAATATCTACACCACTATCTATATAAACATGAAAATATCTACACCGCCATCTGTAAAAACATGTAAATATCTTCACAGCCATCTCTATGAACATGGAAATAGCTCCAGAGCTATCTGTATAAACATGGAAATAGGCACACCGCTATCTGTATAAACATGGAAATATCTACACCGCCATCTGTAAAAACATGGAAATATCTACACAGTCATCTGTATAAACATGGATATATCTACACCTCCATCTGTATAAACATTGAAATATCTACACTGCCATCTGTATACACGTGGAAATATCTACACAGCCATCTGTATAAACATGGAAATATCTACACCGCTATCAGTATAAACATGGAAATACCTACACCGCAATCTGTATAAACATGGAAATATCTACACCATTATCTGTCTAAACATGGAAATATCTACATTGCCATCTGTATAAATATGTAAATATCTACACAGCCATCTCTATAAACATGGAAATATCTACACCGCTATCTGTATAAACATGGAAATAGCCACACAGATATCTGTATAAACATGGAAATATATACACTGCTATCTCTATAAACATGGAAATATCTCCACCGCTATCTGTATAAACATGGAAATATCTACAGAGTCATCTGTATAAACATGGAAATATCTCCACCGCTATCTGTATAAACATGGAAATATCTACACCGCCATCTGTATAAAAATGGAAATAACTACACAGTCCTCTGTATAAATATGGAAATATGTTCACCGCTATATGTATAAACATGGAAATATCTGCACCGCCATCTGCATAAACATGGAAATATCTACAAGGCCATCTGTATAAACATGGAAATATCTCCAAAGCTATCTGTATAAACATGGAAATAGCCACTCAGCTATCTGTATAAACATGGAAATATCTACATCGCTATCTCTATAAACTTGGAAATATCTCCACCGCTATCTGTATAAACATGGAATTATCTCCAACTCTATCTGTATAAACATGGAAATACTGGCAACGCTATCTGTATAAATATGGAAATACCTACACCGCTATCTCTATAAACATGGAAATGTCTACAACGCTATCTGTATAAACATGGAAATAGTGACACCACTATCTGTATAAATATGGAAATATCTACACCGCTATCTCTATAAACATGGAAATGTCTACACCACTATCTGTATAAACATGGAAATATCTACATGGCTGTCTCTATAAACATGGAAATATCTTCACCGCCATCTGTATAAACATGGAAATAACTACACAGTCATTTGTATAAACCTGGAAATATCTACACCACTATCTGTATAAACATGAAAATATCTACACCGCCATCTGTATAAACATGGAAATATCTCCAAAGCTATCTGTATAAACATGGAAATAGCCACACAGCTATCTGTATAAACATGGAAATATCTACACCGCTATCTCTATAAACATGGAAATACCTCCACCGCTATCTGTATAAACATGGAAATATCTCCACCACTATCTGTATTAAAATAGAAATATCTCCACCGCTATCAGTATAAACATGGAAATAGTGACACCGCTATCTGTATAAATATGGAAATATCTACACCGCTATCTCTATAAACATGGAAATGTCTACACCGCTATCTGTATAAACATGGAAATATCTACATGGCTATCTCAATAAACATGGAAATATCTACACCGCCATCTGTATAAACTTGGAAATACCTACACAGTCATCTGTATAAACTTGGAAATATCTACACCACTATCTGTATAAACATGGAAATATCTACACTGCCATCAGTATAAACATGTAAATATCTACACACCCAGCTCTATAAACATGGAAATATCTACATCGCTATCTGTATAAACATTGAAATAGTGACACCTCCATCTGTATAATTCAGGAATTATCTACACCGCTATTTCTATAAACATGGAAATGTCTACACCACTATCGGTATAAACATGGAAATATCTACATGGCTGTCTCTATGAACATGGAAATATCTTCACCACCATCTGTATAAACATGGAAATAACAACACAGTCATCTGTATAAACCTGGAAATATCTACACCACTATCTGTATAAACATGGAAATAACTAAACTGCCATCTGTATAAACATGTAAATATCTACACAGCCATCTCTATAAACATGGAAATATCTCCACCGCTATCTGTATAAACATGGAAATAGCCACACCGTTATCTGTATAAACATGGAAATATCTACACCGCCATCTTAAAAACATGGAAATATCTACACAGTCATCCGTATAAACTAGGAAATATCTACACCTCCATCTGTATAAACATGGAAATATCTACACAGCCATCTGTATAAACATGGAAATATCTACACCGCTATCTGTATAAACATGGAAATACCTACACCGCAATCTGTATAAAGATGGAAATATCTACACCATTATCTGTCTAAACATGGAAATATCTACACTGCCGTCTGTATAAATATGTAAATATCTACACACTCATCTGTATAAACCTTGAAATATCTACACCGCTATCTGTATAAACATGGAAATAGCCACACAGATATCTGTATAAACATGGAAATATACACACTGCTATCTCTATAAACATGGAATTATCTCCACCGCTATCTGTATAAACATGGAAATATCTCCACCGCTATCTGTATAAACATGGAAATATCTCCAACGCTATCTGTATAAACATGGAAATAGCCACACAGCTCTCTGAATAAACATGGAAATATCTACATCGCTATCTCTGTAAACATAGAAATATCTCTACTGCTATCTGTATAAACATGGAAATAGCCACTCCGCTATCTGTATAAACATGGAAATATCTACACCGCCATCTGTAAAAACATGGAAATATCTACACAGACATCTGTATAAACATGGAAATATCTACACCTCCATCTGTATAAACATAGAAATATCTACACTGCCATCTGTATACACATGGAAATATCCACACAGCCATCTGAAGAAACATGGAAATGTCTACACCGCTATCTCTATAAACATGGAAATACGTACACCGCAATCTGTATAAACATGGAAATATCTACACCATTATCTGTCTAAACATGGAAATAACTACACTGCCATCTGTATAAATATGTAAATATATACACAGCCATCTCTATAAACATAGAAATATCAACCCCGCTATCTGTATAAACATGGAAATAACCACACCGCTATCTGTATAAACATGGAAATATCTACACCGCTATCTCTATAAACATGGAAATATCTCCACCGCTATCTGTATAAACATGGAAATATCTCCACCGCTATCTGTATAAACCTGGAAATATCTACACCGCTATCTATATAAACATGAAAATATCTACACCGCCATCTGTAAAAACATGTAAATATCTTCACAGCCATCTCTATGAACATGGAAATAGCTCCACAGCTATCTGTATAAACATGGAAATAGGCACACCGCTATCTGTATAAACATGGAAATATCTACACCGCCATCTGTAAAAACATGGAAATATCTACACAGTCATCTGTATAAACATGGATATATCTACACCTCCATCTGTATAAACATTGAAATATCTACACGGCCATCTGTACACACGTGGAAATATCTACACAGCCATCTGTATAAACATGGAAATATCTACACCGCTATCAGTATAAACATGGAAATACCTACACCGCAATCTGTATAAACATGGAAATATCTACACCATTATCTGTCTAAACATGGAAATATCTACATTGCCATCTGTATAAATATGTAAATATCTACACAGCCATCTCTATAAACATGGAAATATCTACACCGCTATCTGTATAAACATGGAAATAGCCACACAGATATCTGTATAAACATGGAAATATACACACTTCTATCTCTATAAACATGGAAATATCTCCACTGCTATCTGTATAAACATGGAAATATCTCCACCGCTATCTGTATAAACATGGAAATATCTCCAACGCTATCTGTATAAACATGGAAATAGCCACACACCTATCTGTATAAACATGGAAATATCTACACCGCCATCTGTATAAAAATGGAAATAACTACACAGTCCTCTGTATAAATATGGAAATATGTTCACCGCTATATGTATAAACATGGAAATATCTGCACCGCCATCTGCATAAACATGGAAATATCTACACCGCCATCTGTATAAACATGGAAATATCTCCAAAGCTATCTGTATAAACATGGAAATAGCCACTCAGCTATCTGTATAAACATGGAAATATCTACATCGCTATCTCTATAAACTTGGAAATATCTCCACCGCTATCTGTATAAACATGGAATTATCTCCAACTCTATCTGTATAAACATGGAAATACTGGCAACGCTATCTGTATAAATATGGAAATACCTACACCGCTATCTCTATAAACATGGAAATGTCTACAACGCTATCTGTATAAACATGGAAATAGTGACACCACTATCTGTATAAATATGGAAATATCTACACCGCTATCTCTATAAACATGGAAATGTCTACACCACTATCTGTATAAACATGGAAATATCTACATGGCTGTCTCTATAAACATGGATATATCTTCACCGCCATCTGTATAAACATGGAAATAACTACACAGTCATTTGTATAAACCTGGAAATATCTACACCACTATCTGTATAAACATGAAAATATCTACACCGCCATCTGTATAAACATGGAAATATCTCCAAAGCTATCTGTATAAACATGGAAATAGCCACACAGCTATCTGTATAAACATGGAAATATCTACACCGCTATCTCTATAAACATGGAAATACCTCCACCGCTATCTGTATAAACATGGAAATATCTCCACCACTATCTGTATTAAAATAGAAATATCTCCACCGCTATCAGTATAAACATGGAAATAGTGACACCGCTATCTGTATAAATATGGAAATATCTACACCGCTATCTCTATAAACATGGAAATGTCTACACCGCTATCTGTATAAACATGGAAATATCTACATGGCTATCTCAATAAACATGGAAATATCTACACCGCCATCTGTATAAACTTGGAAATACCTACACAGTCATCTGTATAAACTTGGAAATATCTACACCACTATCTGTATAAACATGGAAATATCTACACTGCCATCAGTATAAACATGTAAATATCTACACACCCAGCTCTATAAACATGGAAATATCTACATCGCTATCTGTATAAACATTGAAATAGTGACACCTCCATCTGTATAATTCAGGAATTATCTACACCGCTATCTCTATAAACATGGAAATGTCTACACCACTATCGGTATAAACATGGAAATATCTACATGGCTGTCTCTATGAACATGGAAATATCTTCACCACCATCTGTATAAACATGGAAATAACAACACAGTCATCTGTATAAACCTGGAAATATCTACACCACTATCTGTATAAACATGGAAATAACTAAACTGCCATCTGTATAAACATGTAAATATCTACACAGCCATCTCTATAAACATGGAAATATCTCCACCGCTATCTGTATAAACATGGAAATAGCCAAACCGTTATCTGTATAAACATGGAAATATCTACACCGCCATCTTAAAAACATGGAAATATCTACACAGTCATCTGTATAAACTAGGAAATATCTACACCTCCATCTGTATAAACATGGAAATATCTACACAGCCATCTGTATAAACATGGAAATATCTACACCGCTATCTGTATAAACATGGAAATACCTACACCGCAATCTGTATAAAGATGGAAATATCTACACCATTATCTGTCTAAACATGGAAATATCTACACTGCCGTCTGTATAAATATGTAAATATCTACACACTCATCTGTATAAACCTTGAAATATCTACACCGCTATCTGTATAAACATGGAAATAGCCACACAGATATCTGTATAAACATGGAAATATACACACTGCTATCTCTATAAACATGGAATTATCTCCACCGCTATCTGTATAAACATGGAAATATCTCCACCGCTATCTGTATAAACATGGAAATATCTCCAACGCTATCTGTATAAACATGGAAATAGCCACACAGCTCTCTGAATAAACATGGAAATATCTACATCGCTATCTCTGTAAACATAGAAATATCTCTACTGCTATCTGTATAAACATGGAAATAGCCACTCCGCTATCTGTATAAACATGGAAATATCTACACCGCCATCTGTAAAAACATGGAAATATCTACACAGACATCTGTATAAACATGGAAATATCTACACCTCCATCTGTATAAACATGGAAATATCTATACTGCCATCTGTATACACATGGAAATAACTACACCGCAATCTGTATAAACATGGAAATATCTACACCTCCATCTGTATATACATAGAAATATCTACACTGCCATCTGTATACACATGGAAATATCCACACAGCCATCTGAAGAAACATGGAAATGTCTACACCGCTATCTCTATAAACATGGAAATACGTACACCGCAATCTGTATAAACATGGAAATATCTACACCATTATCTGTCTAAACATGGAAATAACTACACTGCCATCTGTATAAATATGTAAATATATACACAGCCATCTCTATAAACATAGAAATATCAACCCCGCTATCTGTATAAACATGGAAATAACCACACCGCTATCTGTATAAACATGGAAATATCTACACCGCTATCTCTATAAACATGGAAATATCTCCACCGCTATCTGTATAAACATGGAAATATCTCCACCGCTATCTGTATAAACCTGGAAATATCTACACCGCTATCTATATAAACATGAAAATATCTACACCGCCATCTGTAAAAACATGTAAATATCTTCACAGCCATCTCTATGAACATGGAAATAGCTCCACAGCTATCTGTATAAACATGGAAATAGGCACACCGCTATCTGTATAAACATGGAAATATCTACACCGCCATCTGTAAAAACATGGAAATATCTACACAGTCATCTGTATAAACATGGATATATCTACACCTCCATCTGTATAAACATTGAAATATCTACACGGCCATCTGTATACACGTGGAAATATCTACACAGCCATCTGTATAAACATGGAAATATCTACACCGCTATCAGTATAAACATGGAAATACCTACACCGCAATCTGTATAAACATGGAAATATCTACACCATTATCTGTCTAAACATGGAAATATCTACATTGCCATCTGTATAAATATGTAAATATCTACACAGCCATCTCTATAAACATGGAAATATCTACACCGCTATCTGTATAAACATGGAAATAGCCACACAGATATCTGTATAAACATGGAAATATACACACTTCTATCTCTATAAACATGGAAATATCTCCACTGCTATCTGTATAAACATGGAAATATCTCCACCGCTATCTGTATAAACATGGAAATATCTCCAACGCTATCTGTATAAACATGGAAATAGCCACACACCTATCTGTATAAACATGGAAATATCTACACCGCCATCTGTATAAAAATGGAAATAACTACACAGTCCTCTGTATAAATATGGAAATATGTTCACCGCTATATGTATAAACATGGAAATATCTGCACCGCCATCTGCATAAACATGGAAATATCTACACCGCCATCTGTATAAACATGGAAATATCTCCAAAGCTATCTGTATAAACATGGAAATAGCCACTCAGCTATCTGTATAAACATGGAAATATCTACATCGCTATCTCTATAAACTTGGAAATATCTCCACCGCTATCTGTATAAACATGGAATTATCTCCAACTCTATCTGTATAAACATGGAAATACTGGCAACGCTATCTGTATAAATATGGAAATACCTACACCGCTATCTCTATAAACATGGAAATGTCTACAACGCTATCTGTATAAACATGGAAATAGTGACACCACTATCTGTATAAATATGGAAATATCTACACCGCTATCTCTATAAACATGGAAATGTCTACACCACTATCTGTATAAACATGGAAATATCTACATGGCTGTCTCTATAAACATGGAAATATCTTCACCGCCATCTGTATAAACATGGAAATAACTACACAGTCATTTGTATAAACCTGGAAATATCTACACCACTATCTGTATAAACATGAAAATATCTACACCGCCATCTGTATAAACATGGAAATATCTCCAAAGCTATCTGTATAAACATGGAAATAGCCACACAGCTATCTGTATAAACATGGAAATATCTACACCGCTATCTCTATAAACATGGAAATACCTCCACCGCTATCTGTATAAACATGGAAATATCTCCACCACTATCTGTATTAAAATAGAAATATCTCCACCGCTATCAGTATAAACATGGAAATAGTGACACCGCTATCTGTATAAATATGGAAATATCTACACCGCTATCTCTATAAACATGGAAATGTCTACACCGCTATCTGTATAAACATGGAAATATCTACATGGCTATCTCAATAAACATGGAAATATCTACACCGCCATCTGTATAAACTTGGAAATACCTACACAGTCATCTGTATAAACTTGGAAATATCTACACCACTATCTGTATAAACATGGAAATATCTACACTGCCATCAGTATAAACATGTAAATATCTACACACCCAGCTCTATAAACATGGAAATATCTACATCGCTATCTGTATAAACATTGAAATAGTGACACCTCCATCTGTATAATTAAGGAATTATCTACACCGCTATCTCTATAAACATGGAAATCTCTACACCACTATCGGTATAAACATGGAAATATCTACATGGCTGTCTCTATGAACATGGAAATATCTTCACCACCATCTGTATAAACATGGAAATAACAACACAGTCATCTGTATAAACCTGGAAATATCTACACCACTATCTGTATAAACATGGAAATAACTAAACTGCCATCTGTATAAACATGTAAATATCTACACAGCCATCTCTATAAACATGGAAATATCTCCACCGCTATCTGTATAAACATGGAAATAGCCACACCGTTATCTGTATAAACATGGAAATATCTACACCGCCATCTTAAAAACATGGAAATATCTACACAGTCATCTGTATAAACTAGGAAATATCTACACCTCCATCTGTATAAACATGGAAATATCTACACAGCCATCTGTATAAACATGGAAATATCTACACCGCTATCTGTATAAACATGGAAATACCTACACCGCAATCTGTATAAAGATGGAAATATCTACACCATTATCTGTCTAAACATGGAAATATCTACACTGCCGTCTGTATAAATATGTAAATATCTACACACTCATCTGTATAAACCTTGAAATATCTACACCGCTATCTGTATAAACATGGAAATAGCCACACAGATATCTGTATAAACATGGAAATATACACACTGCTATCTCTATAAACATGGAATTATCTCCACCGCTATCTGTATAAACATGGAAATATCTCCACCGCTATCTGTATAAACATGGAAATATCTCCAACGCTATCTGTATAAACATGGAAATAGCCACACAGCTCTCTGAATAAACATGGAAATATCTACATCGCTATCTCTGTAAACATAGAAATATCTCTACTGCTATCTGTATAAACATGGAAATAGCCACTCCGCTATCTGTATAAACATGGAAATATCTACACCGCCATCTGTAAAAACATGGAAATATCTACACAGACATCTGTATAAACATGGAAATATCTACACCTCCATCTGTATAAACATGGAAATATCTATACTGCCATCTGTATACACATGGAAATAACTACACCGCAATCTGTATAAACATGGAAATATCTACACCTCCATCTGTATATACATAGAAATATCTACACTGCCATCTGTATACACATGGAAATATCCACACAGCCATCTGAAGAAACATGGAAACGTCTACACCGCTATCTCTATAAACATGGAAATACCTACACCGCAATCTGTATAAACATGGAAATATCTACACCATTATCTGTCTAAACATGGAAATAACTACACTGCCATCTGTATAAATATGTAAATATATACACAGCCATCTCTATAAACATAGAAATATCAACCCCGCTATCTGTATAAACATGGAAATAACCACACCGCTATCTGTATAAACATGGAAATATCTACACCGCTATCTCTATAAACATGGAAATATCTCCACCGCTATCTGTATAAACATGGAAATATCTCCACCGCTATCTGTATAAACCTGGAAATATCTACACCGCTATCTATATAAACATGAAAATATCTACACCGCCATCTGTAAAAACATGTAAATATCTTCACAGCCATCTCTATGAACATGGAAATAGCTCCACAGCTATCTGTATAAACATGGAAATAGGCACACCGCTATCTGTATAAACATGGAAATATCTACACCGCCATCTGTAAAAACATGGAAATATCTACACAGTCATCTGTATAAACATGGATATATCTACACCTCCATCTGTATAAACATTGAAATATCTACACGGCCATCTGTATACACGTGGAAATATCTACACAGCCATCTGTATAAACATGGAAATATCTACACCGCTATCAGTATAAACATGGAAATACCTACACCGCAATCTGTATAAACATGGAAATATCTACACCATTATCTGTCTAAACATGGAAATATCTACATTGCCATCTGTATAAATATGTAAATATCTACACAGCCATCTCTATAAACATGGAAATATCTACACCGCTATCTGTATAAACATGGAAATAGCCACACAGATATCTGTATAAACATGGAAATATACACACTTCTATCTCTATAAACATGGAAATATCTCCACTGCTATCTGTATAAACATGGAAATATCTCCACCGCTATCTGTATAAACACGGAAATATCTCCAACGCTATCTGTATAAACATGGAAATAGCCACACACCTATCTGTATAAACATGGAAATATCTACACCGCTATCTCTATAAACATGGAAATATCTCCACCGCTATCTGTATAAACATGGAAATAGCCACACCGCTATCTGTATAAACATGGAAATATCTACACCGCCATCTGCAAAAACATGGAAATATCTACACAGTCATCTGTATAAACATGGAAATACCTACACCTCCATCTGTATAAACATGGAAATATCTATACTGCCATCTCTATACACATGGAAATACGTACACCGCAATCTGTATAAACATGGAAATATCTACACCTCCATCTGTATAAACATGGAAATATCTACACTGTCATCTGTATACACATGGAAATATCCACACAGCCATCTGTAGAAACATGGAAATGTCTACACCGCTATCTCTATAAACATGGAAATACCTACACCGCAATCTGTATAAACATGGAAATATCTACACCATTATCTGTCTAAACATGGAAATAACTGCACTGCCATCTGTATAAATATGTAAATATCTACACAGCCATCTCTATAAACATGGAAATATCTACACCGCTATCTGTATAAACATGCAAATAGCCACACCGCTATCTGTATAAACATGGAAATATCTACACCGCTATCTCTATAAACATGGAAATATCTCCACCGCTATCTGTATAAACATGGAAATAGTGACACCGCTATCTGTATAAACATGGAAATAGTGACACCGCTATCTGTATAAATATGGAAATATCTACACTGCTATCTCTATAAACATGGAAATGTCTACACCGCTATCTGTATAAACATGGAAATATCTACATGGCTGTCTCTATAAACATGGAAATACCTTCACCGCCATCTGTATAAACATGGAAATAACTACACTGCCATCTGTATAAACATGTAAATATCTACACAGCCATCTCTATAAACATGGAAATATCTACACCGCTATCTGTATGAACATGGAAATAGCCACACCGCTATCTGTATAAACATGGAAATATATACACCGCCATCTGTAAAAACATGGAAATATCTACACAGTCATCTGTATACACATGGAAATATCTACACCTCCATCTGTATAAACATGGAAATATCTACACGGCCATCTGTATACACATGGAAATATCCACACAGCCATCTGTATAAACATGGATATATCTACATCGCTATCTCTATAAACATGGAAATACCTACACCGCAATCTGTATAAACATGGAAATATCTACAACATTATCTGTCTAAACATGGAAATATCTACACTGCCATCTGTATAAATTTGTAAATATATACACAGACATGTCTATAAACATGGAAATATCTACACCGCTATCTGTATAAACATGGAAATATCTACACCGCTATCTATATAAACATGGAAATATCTCCACCACTATCTGTATAAACGTGGAAATATCTACACAGTCATCTGTATAAACATGGAAATATCTCCACCGCTATCTGTATAAACATGGAAATAACTACACCGCCATCTGTATAAAATGGAAATAACTACACAGTCATCTGTATAAATATGGAAATATGTACACCGCTATCTGTATAAACATGGAAATATCTGCACCGTCATCTGCATAAACATGGAAATATCTACACCGCCATCTCTATAAACATGGAAATATCTCCAACGCTATCTGTATAAACATGGAAATAGCCACACAGCTATCTTTATAAACATGGAAATACCTACACCGCTATCTCTATAAACATGGAAATATCTCCACCGCTATCTGTATAAACATGGAAATATCTCCACCGCTATCTGTATAATCATGGAAATAGTGACAACGCTATCTGTATAAATATGGAAAGATCTACACCGCTATCTCTATAAACATGGAAATGTCTACACCGCTATCTGTGTAAACATGGAAATATCTACATGGCTGTCTCTATAAACATGGAAATATCTTCACCGCCATCTGTATAAACATGGAAATAATTACACAGTCATCTGTATAAACCTGGAAATATCTACACCACTATCTGTATAAACATGAAAATATCTACACTGCCATCTGTATAAACATGTAAATATGTACAAAGCCATCTCTATAAACATGGAAATAACTCCACCGCTATGTGTATAAACACGGAAATATCTCCAACGCTGTCTGTATAAACATGGAAATAGCCACACAGCTATCTGTATAAACATGGAAATATCTACACCGCTATCTCTATAAACATGGAAATATCTCCACAGCTATCAGTATAAACATGGAAGTAGCCACACCGCTATCTGTATAAGCATGGAAATATCTACACCGCCATCTGTAAACACATGGAAATATCTACACAGTCATCTGTATAAACATGGAAATATCTACACCTCCATCTGAATAAACATGGAAATATCTCCAACGCCATCTGTATAAACATGGAAATAGCCACACAGATATCTGTATAAACATGGAAATATCTACAACGCTATCTCTATAAACATGGAAATAACTCCATCGCTATCTGTATAAACATGGAAGTAGCCACACCGCTATCTCTATAAGGATGGAAATATGTACACTGCCATCTGTAAAAACATGGAAATATGTACACAGTCATCTGTATAAACATGGAAATATCTACACATCCATCTGTATAAACATGGAAATATCTACACTGCCATCTGTATACACATGGAAATATCAATACAGCCATCTGTATAAACATGGAAATATCTACACCGCTATCTCTATAAACATGGAAATACCTACACCGCAATCTCCATAAACATGGAAATATCTACACCATTATCTGTCTAAACATGGAAATATCTTCACTGCCCTCTGTATAATTATGTAAATATCTACACAGCCATCTCTATAAACATGGAAATATCTACACCGCGATCTGTATAAACATGGAAATAGCCACACAGCTATCTGTATAAACATGTTAATATATACACTGCTATCTCTTTAAACATGGAAATATCTCCACCGCTATCTGTATAAACATGGAAATATCTCCACCGCTATCTGTATAAACATGGAAATATCTCCAACGCTATCTGTATGAACATGGAAATCGCCACACAGCTATCTGTATAAACATGGAAATGTCTACACCGCTATCTCTATAAACATGGAAATATCTCCACCGCTATCTGTATAAACATGGAAATAGTGACACCTTTATCTGTATAAATATGGAAATATCTACACCGCTATCTCTATAAAATTGGAAATGTCTACACCGCTATCTGTATAAACATGGAAATATCTACACAACCATCTCTATAAACATGGAAATATCTTCACCGCCATCTGTATAAACATGGAAATAACTACACAGTCATCTGTATAAACCTGGAAATATCTACACCACTATCTGTATAAAAATGAAAATATCTACACTGCCATCTGTATAAACATGTAAATATCTACACAGCCATCTCTATAAACATGGAAATATCTACACCGCTATCTGTATGAACATGGAAATAGCCACACCGCTATCTGTATAAACATGGAAGTATCTACACGGCCATCTGTAAAAACATGGAAATATCTAAACAGTCATCTGTATAAACATGGAAATATCTAAACCTCCATCTGTATAAACATGGAAATATCTACACTGCCATCTGTATACACATGGAAATACCACACAGCCATCTGTATAAACATGGAAATATCTACACCGCTATCTCTATAAACATGGAAATACCTACACCGCAATCAATATAAACATGGAAGTATTTACACCATTATCTGTCTAAACATGGAAATATCTACACTGCCATCTGTATAACTATGTAAATATCTACACAGCCATCTCTATAAACATGGAAATATCTACACTGCTATCTGTATAAACATGGAAATAGCCACACCGCTATCTGTATAAACACGGAAATATCTACACCGACATGTGTAAAAATATGAAAATATCTACACAGTCATCTGTATAAACATGGAAATATCTCCACCGCTATCTGTATAAACATGGAAATATCTACACCGCCATCTGTATAAAAATGGAAATAACCAGACAGTCATCTGTATAAATATGGAAATATGTACACCGCTATCTGTATAAACATGGAAATATCTTCAACGCCTTCTGCATAAACATGGAAATATCTACACCGCCATCTGTATAAACATGGAAATAACTCCAACGCTATCTGTATAAACATGGAAATAGCCACACATCTATCTGTATAAACATGGAAATATCTACACCGCTATTTCTATAAACATGGGAATATCTCCACCGATATCTGTATAAACATGGAAATATCTCCACCGGTATCTGTATAAACATGGAAATAGTGACACCGCTATCTGTATACATAAGGAAATATCTACACCGCTATCTCTATAAACATGGAAATGTCTACACCGCTATCTGTATAAACATGGAAATATCTACATGGCTGTCTCTATAAACATGGAAATATCTTCACCGCCATCTGTATAAACATGGAAATAACTACACAGTCATCTACATAAAAATGGAAATATCTACACCACTATCTCTATAAACATGAAAATATCTACACTGCCATCTGTATAAACATGTAAATATCTACACAGCCATCTCTATAAACATGGAAATATCTACACCGCTATCTGTATAAACATGGAAATAGCCATACCGCTATCTGTATACACATGGAAATATCTACACCGCCATCTGTAAAAACATGGAAATATCTACACAGTCATCTGTATAAACATGGAAATATCTACACCTCCATCTTTATAAACATGGAAATATCTATACTGCCATGTGTATGCACATGGAAATATATACACAGCCATCTGTATAAACATGGAAATATCTACACCATTATCTGTCTAAACATGGAAATATCTACACCATTATCTGTCTAAACATGGAAATATCTACACTGCCATCTATATAAATATGTAAATATCTACACAGCCATCTCTATAAACCTGGAAATATCTACACCACTGTCTGTATAAAAATGGAAATAGCCACACAGCTATCTGTATAAACATGGAAATATATACACTGCTATCACTATAAACATGGAAATATCTGAACCGCTATCTGTATAAACATGGAAATATCTCCACCGCTATCTGTATAAACATGGAAATAGCCACACAGCTATCTGTATAAACATGGAAATATCTACACTGCTATCTCTATAAACATGGAAACATCTCCACCGCTATCTGTATAAACATGGAAATATCTCCACCGTTATCTGTATAAACATGGAAATAGTGACACCGCTATCTGTATAAATATGGAAATATCTACACCGCTATCTCTATAAACATGGAAATGTCTACACCGCTATCGTTGTAAACATGGAAATATCTACATGGCTGTCTCTATAAACATGGAAATATCTTCACCGCCATCTGTATAAACATGGAAATATCGACACCGCTATCTGTATAAACATGGAAATGTCTACACAGTCATCTGTATAAACATGGAAATATCTACACCACAGTCTGTACAAACATGGAAATATCTACACTGCCATCTGTATAAACATGGAAATAACTACACAGCAATCTCTATAAACATGGAAATATCTACACTGCTATCTGTATAAACATGGAAATAGCCACACCGCTATCTGTATAAACATGGAAATATCTACACCGACCTGTGTAAAAATATGAAAATATCTACACAGACATCTGTATAAACATGGAAATACCTCCACCGCTATCTCTATAAACATGGAAATACCTACACCGCCATCTGTATAAAAATGGAAATAACTACACAGTCATCTGTATAAATATGGAAATATGTACACAACAATCTGTATAAACATGGAAATAACTGCACCGCCATCTGCATAAACATGGAAATATCTACACTGCCATCTGTATAAACATGTAAATATCTACACAGCCATCTCTATAAACATGGAAATATCTCCACCGCTATCTGTATAAACATGGAAATAGCCACTCCGCTATCTGTATAAACATGGAAACATCTACACTGCCATCTGTATACACATGGAAATATCCACACAGCCATCTGTATAAACATGGAAATACCTACACCGCTATCTCTATAAACATGGAAATACCTACACTGCAATCTATATAAACATTGAAATGTACACAACCATTATCTGTCTAAACATGGAAATATCTACACTGCCATCTGTACAAATATGTAAATATCTACACAGCCATCTCTATAAACATGGAAATATCTACAACGCTATCTCTATAAACATGGAAATAGCCACACCGCTATCTGTATAAACATGGAAATATCTACACCGCCATCTGTAAAAACATGGAAATATCTACACAGTCATCTGTATAAACATGGAAATATCTACACCTCCATCTGTATAAACATGGAAATATCTACACTGCCATCTGTATAAATATGTAAATATCTACACAGCCATCTCTATAAACATGGAAATATGTACACCGCTATCTGTATAAACTTGGAAATAGCCACAGAGCTATCTGTATAAACATGGAAATGTCTACACCGCTATCTCTATAAACATGGAAATATCTGCACCGCTATCTGTATAAACATGGATATATCTCCACCGCTATCTGTATAAACATGGTAATATCTACACCACTATCTGTATAAACATGGAAATAGTGACACCGCTATCTGTATAAATATGGAAATATCTACACCGATATCTCTATAAACATGGTAATGTCTACACCGCTATCTGTGTAAACATGGAAATATCTACATGGCTATCTCTATAAACATGGAAATATCTTCACCGCCATTTGTATAAACATGGAAATACCTTCACAGTCATCTGAATAAACCTGGAAATATCTACACCACTATCTGTATAAACATGGAAATATCTACACTGCTATCTGTATAAACATGTATATATCTACACATCCATCTGTAAAAACATGGAAATATCTACGCCGATATCTGTATAAACATGGAAATAGCCACACCGCTATCTGTATAAACATAGAAATATCTACACCGCCATCTGTATAAACATGGAAATACCTAAACACTCATCTGTATAAACATGGAAATAACTACACCACTGTCTGTACAAACATGGAAATATCTCCACTGCTATCTGTATAAACATGGAAATATCTACAGAGCCATCTCTATAAACATGGAAATATCTACACTGCTATCTGTATAAACATGGAAATAACTACACAGTCATCTGTATAAAACTGGAAATATCTACACCACTATCTGTATAAACATGAAAATATCTACACTGCCATCTGTATAAACATGTAAATATCGACACAGCCATCTCTATAAACATGGAAATATCTACACCGCTATCTGTATGAACATGGAAATATCTACACAGTCATCTGTATAAACATAGAAATATCTACACCTCCATCTGTATAAACATGGAAATATCTACACTGCCATCTGTATAAATATGTAAATATCTACACAGCCATCTCTATAAACATGGAAATATGTACACCGCTATCTTTCTAAACATGGAAATAGCCACACAGCTATCTGTATAAACATGGAAATATCTACACCGCTATCTCTATAAACATGGAAATATCTGCACCGCTATCTGTATAAACATGGATATATCTCCACCGCTATCTGTATAAACATGGAAATATCTACACCGCTATCTATATAAACATGGAAATAGTGACACCGCTATCTGTATAAATATGGAAATATCTACACCGCTATCTCTATAAACATGGAAATGTCTACAACGCTATCTGTATAAACATGGAAATATCTACATGGCTATCTCTATAAACATGGAAATATCTACACCGCCATCTGTATGAACATGGAAATACCTACACAGTCATCTGTATAAACTTGGAAATATCTACACCACTATCTGTATAAACATGGAAATATCTACACTGCCATCTGTATAAACATGTAAATCTCTACATATCCATCTCTATAAACATGGAAATATCTACGCCGATATCTGTATAAACATGGAAATAGCCACACCGCTATCTTTATAAACATGGAAATATCTACACCGCCATCAGTATAAACATGGAAATACCTAAACAGTCATCTGTATAAACATGGAAATATCTACACCACTGTCTGTACAAACATGGAAATATCTACACTGCCATCTGTATAAACATGGAAATATCTACACAGCCATCACTATAAACATGGAAATATCTACAATGCTCTCTGTATAAACATGGAAATAGCCACACCGCGATCTGTATAAACATGGAAATATCTACACCGCCATCTGTATAAAAATGGAAATAACTACACAGTCATCTGTATAAATATGGAAATATGTACACCGCTATCTGTATAAACATGGAAATATCTGCACCGCCATCTGCATAAACATGGAAATATCTACACAGCCATATGTATAAACATGGAAATATCTCCAACGCTATCTGTATAAACATGGAAATAGCCACAGAGCTTTCTGTAAAAACATGGAAATATCTACACCTCTATCTCTATATACATGGAAATATCTCCACCGCTATCTGTATAAACATGGAAATATCTCCACCGCTATCTGCATAAACATGGAAATAGTGACACCGCTATCTGTATACATAAGGAAATATCTACACCGCTATCTCTATAAACATGGAAATGTCTACAACGCTATCTGTGTAAACACGGAAATATTTACATGGCTGTCTCTATAAACACGGAAATATCTTCACAACCATCTGAATAAACATGGAAATAACTACACAGTCATCTGCATAAACCTGGAAATATCTACATCACTATATGTATAAATATGAAAATATCTACACTGCCATCTGTAAACCTGTAAATATCTACACAGCCATCTCTATAAACATGGAAATATCTTCACCGCTATCTGTATAAACATGGAAATATCTGCACCGCCATCTGCATAAACATGGTAATATCTACACCGCCATCTGTATAAACATGGAAATATCTCCAAAGCTATCTGTATAAACATGGAAATAGCCACTCAGCTATCTGTATAAACATGGAAATATCTACATCGCTATCTCTATAAACTTGGAAATATTTCCACCGCTATCTGTATAAACATGGAATTATCTCCAACTGTATCTGTATAAACATGGAAATACTGACAACGCTATCTGTATAAATATGGAAATACCTACACGGCTATCTCTATACACATGGAAATGTCTACAACGCTATCTGTATAAACATGGAAATAGTGACACCACTATCTGTATAAATATGGAAATATCTACACCGCTATCTCTATAAACATGGAAATGTCTACACCACTATCTGTATAAACATGGGAATATCTACATGGCTGTCTCTATAAACATGGAAATATCTTCACCGCCATCTGTATAAACATGGAAATAACTACACAGTCATTTATATAAACCTGGAAATATCTACACCACTATCTGTATAAACATGAAAATATCTACACCGCCATCTGTATAAACATGGAAATATCTCCAAAGCTATCTGTATAAACATGGAAATAGCCACACAGCTATCTGTATAAACATGGAAATATCTACACCGCTATCTCTATAAACATGGAAATACCTCCACCGCTATCTGTATAAACATGGAAATATCTCCACCACTATCTGTATTAAAATAGAAATATCTCCACCGCTATCAGTATAAACATGGAAATAGTGACACCGCTATCTGTATAAATATGGAAATATCTACACCGCTATCTCTATAAACATGGAAATGTCTACACCGCTATCTGTATAAACATGGAAATATCTACATGGCTATCTCAATAAACATGGAAATATCTACACCGCCATCTGTATAAACTTGGAAATACCTACACAGTCATCTGTATAAACTTGGAAATATCTACACCACTATCTGTATAAACATGGAAATATCTACACTGCCATCAGTATAAACATGTAAATATCTACACACCCAGCTCTATAAACATGGAAATATCTACATCGCTATCTGTATAAACATTGAAATAGTGACACCTCCATCTGTATAATTAAGGAATTATCTACACCGCTATCTCTATAAACATGGAAATGTCTACACCACTATCGGTATAAACATGGAAATATCTACATGGCTGTCTCTATGAACATGGAAATATCTTCACCACCATCTGTATAAACATGGAAATAACAACACAGTCATCTGTATAAACCTGGAAATATCTACACCACTATCTGTATAAACATGGAAATAACTAAACTGCCATCTGTATAAACATGTAAATATCTACACAGCCATCTCTATAAACATGGAAATATCTCCACCGCTATCTGTATAAACATGGAAATAGCCACACCGTTATCTGTATAAACATGGAAATATCTACACCGCCATCTTAAAAACATGGAAATATCTACACAGTCATCTGTATAAACTAGGAAATATCTACACCGCTATCTGTATAAACATGGAAATACCTACACCGCAATCTGTATAAAGATGGAAATATCTACACCATTATCTGTCTAAACATGGAAATATCTACACTGCCGTCTGTATAAATATGTAAATATCTACACACTCATCTGTATAAACCTTGAAATATCTACACCGCTATCTGTATAAACATGGAAATAGCCACACAGATATCTGTATAAACATGGAAATATACACACTGCTATCTCTATAAACATGGAATTATCTCCACCGCTACCTGTATAAACATGGAAATATCTCCACCGCTATCTGTATAAACATGGAAATATCTCCAACGCTATCTGTATAAACATGGAAATAGCCACACAGCTATCTGAATAAACATGGAAATATCTACATCGCTATCTCTGTAAACATAGAAATATCTCCACTGCTATCTGTATAAACATGGAAATAGCCACTCCGCTATCTGTATAAACATGGAAATATCTACACCGCCATCTGTAAAAACATGGAAATATGTACACAGACATCTGTATAAACATGGAAATATCTACACCTCCATCTGTATAAACATGGAAATATCTATACTGCCATCTGTATACACATGGAAATAACTACACCGCAATCTGTATAAACATGGAAATATCTACACCTCCATCTGTATATACATAGAAATATCTACACTGCCATCTGTATACACATGGAAATATCCACACAGCCATCTGAAGAAACATGGAAATGTCTACACCGCTATCTCTATAAACATGGAAATACCTACACCGCAATCTGTATAAACATGGAAATATCTACACCATTATCTGTCTAAACATGGAAATAACTACACTGCCATCTGTATAAATATGTAAATATATACACAGCCATCTCTATAAACATGGAAATATCTACACCGCTATCTGTATAAACATGGAAATAACCACACCGCTATCTGTATAAACATGGAAATATCTACACCGCTATCTCTATAAACATGGAAATATCTCCACCGCTATCTGTATAAACATGGAAATATCTCCACCGCTATCTGTATAAACCTGGAAATATCTACACCGCTATCTATATAAACATGAAAATATCTACACCGCCATCTGTAAAAACATGTAAATATCTTCACAGCCATCTCTATGAACATGGAAATAGCTCCACAGCTATCTGTATAAACATGGAAATAGGCACACCGCTATCTGTATAAACATGGAAATATCTACACCGCCATCTGTAAAAACATGGAAATATCTACACAGTCATCTGTATAAACATGGATATATCTACACCTCCATCTGTATAAACATTGAAATATCTACACGGCCATCTGTATACACGTGGAAATACCTACACAGCCATCTGTATAAACATGGAAATATCTACACCGCTATCAGTATGAACATGGAAATACCTACACCGCAATCTGTATAAACATGGAAATATCTACACCATTATCTGTCTAAACATGGAAATATCTACATTGCCATCTGTATAAATATGTAAATATCTACACAGCCATCTCTATAAACATAGAAATATCTACACCGCTATCTGTATAAACATGGAAATAACCACACCGCTATCTGTATAAACATGGAAATATCTACACCGCTATCTGTATAAACATGGAAATAGCCACACAGATATCTGTATAAACATGGAAATATACACACTTCTATCTCTATAAACATGGAAATATCTCCACTGCTATCTGTATAAACATGGAAATATCTCCACCGCTATCTGTATAAACATGGAAATATCTCCAACGCTATCTGTATAAACATGGAAATAGCCACACACCTATCAGTATAAACATGGAAATATCTACACCGCTATCTCTATAAACATGGAAATATCTCCACCGCTATCTGTATAAACATGGAAATAGCCACACCGCTATCTGTATAAACATGGAAATATCTACACCGCCATCTGCAAAAACATGGAAATATCTACACAGTCATCTGTATAAACATGGAAATACCTACACCTCCATCTGTATAAACATGGAAATATCTATACTGCCATCTCTATACACATGGAAATACGTACACCGCAATCTGTATAAACATGGAAATATCTACACCTCCATCTGTATAAACATGGAAATATCTACACTGTCATCTGTATACACATGGAAATATCCACACAGCCATCTGTAGAAACATGGAAATGTCTACACCGCTATCTCTATAAACATGGAAATACCTACACCGCAATCTGTATAAACATGGAAATATCTACACCATTATCTGTCTAAACATGGAAATAACTGCACTGCCATCTGTATAAATATGTAAATATCTACACAGCCATCTCTATAAACATGGAAATATCTACACCGCTATCTGTATAAACATGGAAATAGCCACACCGCTATCTGTATAAACATGGAAATATCTACACCGCTATCTCTATAAACATGGAAATATCTCCACCGCTATCTGTATAAACATGGAAATAGTGACACCGCTATCTGAATAAACATGGAAATAGTGACACCGCTATCTGTATAAATATGGAAATATCTACACTGCTATCTCTATAAACATGGAAATGTCTACACCGCTATCTGTATAAACATGGAAATATCTACATGGCTGTCTCTATAAACATGGAAATACCTTCACCGCCATCTGTATAAACATGGAAATAACTACACTGCCATCTGTATAAACATGTAAATATCTACACAGCCATCTCTATAAACATGGAAATATCTACACCGCTATCTGTATGAACATGGAAATAGCCACACCGCTATCTGTATAAACATGGAAATATATACACCGCCATCTGTAAAAACATGGAAATATCTACACAGTCATCTGTATACACATGGAAATATCTACACCTCCATCTGTATAAACATGGAAATATCTACACGGCCATCTGTATACACATGGAAATATCCACACAGCCATCTGTATAAACATGGATATATCTACATCGCTATCTCTATAAACATGGAAATACCTACACCGCAATCTGTATAAACATGGAAATATCTACAACATTATCTGTCTAAACATGGAAATATCTACACTGCCATCTGTATAAATTTGTAAATATATACACAGACATGTCTATAAACATGGAAATATCTACACCGCTATCTGTATAAACATGGAAATATCTACACCGCTATCTATATAAACATGGAAATATCTCCACCACTATCTGTATAAACGTGGAAATATCTACACAGTCATCTGTATAAACATGGAAATATCTCCACCGCTATCTGTATAAACATGGAAATAACTACACCGCCATCTGTATAAAATGGAAATAACTACACAGTCATCTGTATAAATATGGAAATATGTACACCGCTATCTGTATAAACATGGAAATATCTGCACCGTCATCTGCATAAACATGGAAATATCTACACCGCCATCTCTATAAACATGGAAATATCTCCAACGCTATCTGTATAAACATGGAAATAGCCACACAGCTATCTTTATAAACATGGAAATACCTACACCGCTATCTCTATAAACATGGAAATATCTCCACCGCTATCTGTATAAACATGGAAATATCTCCACCGCTATCTGTATAATCATGGAAATAGTGACAACGCTATCTGTATAAATATGGAAAGATCTACACCGCTATCTCTATAAACATGGAAATGTCTACACCGCTATCTGTGTAAACATGGAAATATCTACATGGCTGTCTCTATAAACATGGAAATATCTTCACCGCCATCTGTATAAACATGGAAATAATTACACAGTCATCTGTATAAACCTGGAAATATCTACACCACTATCTGTATAAACATGAAAATATCTACACTGCCATCTGTATAAACATGTAAATATGTACAAAGCCATCTCTATAAACATGGAAATAACTCCACCGCTATGTGTGTAAACACGGAAATATCTCCAACGCTGTCTGTATAAACATGGAAATAGCCACACAGCTATCTGTATAAACATGGAAATATCTACACCGCTATCTCTATAAACATGGAAATATCTCCACAGCTATCAGTATAAACATGGAAGTAGCCACACCGCTATCTGTATAAGCATGGAAATATCTACACCGCCATCTGTAAACACATGGAAATATCTACACAGTCATCTGTATAAACATGGAAATATCTACACCTCCATCTGAATAAACATGGAAATATCTCCAACGCCATCTGTATAAACATGGAAATAGCCACACAGATATCTGTATAAACATGGAAATATCTACAACGCTATCTCTATAAACATGGAAATAACTCCATCGCTATCTGTATAAACATGGAAGTAGCCACACCGCTATCTGTATAAGGATGGAAATATGTACACTGCCATCTGTAAAAACATGGAAATATGTACACAGTCATCTGTATAAACATGGAAATATCTACACGTCCATCTGTATAAACATGGAAATATCTACACTGCCATCTGTATACACATGGAAATATCAATACAGCCATCTGTATAAACATGGAAATATCTACACCGCTATCTCTATAAACATGGAAATACCTACACCGCAATCTCCATAAACATGGAAATATCTACACCATTATCTGTCTAAACATGGAAATATCTTCACTGCCCTCTGTATAATTATGTAAATATCTACAAAGCCATCTCTATAAACATGGAAATATCTACACCGCGATCTGTATAAACATGGAAATAGCCACACAGCTATCTGTATAAACATGTTAATATATACACTGCTATCTCTTTAAACATGGAAATATCTCCACCGCTATCTGTATAAACATGGAAATATCTCCACCGCTATCTGTATAAACATGGAAATATCTCCAACGCTATCTGTATGAACATGGAAATCGCCACAAAGCTATCTGTATAAACATGGAAATGTCTACACCGCTATCTCTATAAACATGGAAATATCTCCACCGCTATCTGTATAAACATGGAAATAGTGACACCTTTATCTGTATAAATATGGAAATATCTACACCGCTATCTCTATAAACTTGGAAATGTCTACACCGCTATCTGTATAAACATGGAAATATCTACACAACCATCTCTATAAACATGGAAATATCTTCACCGCCATCTGTATAAACATGGAAATAACTACACAGTCATCTGTATAAACCTGGAAATATCTACACCACTATCTGTATAAACATGAAAATATCTACACTGCCATCTGTATAAACATGTAAATATGTACAAAGCCATCTCTATAAACATGGAAATAACTCCACCGCTATGTGTGTAAACACGGAAATATCTCCAACGCTGTCTGTATAAACATGGAAATAGCCACACAGCTATCTGTATAAACATGGAAATATCTACACCGCTATCTCTATAAACATGGAAATATCTCCACAGCTATCAGTATAAACATGGAAGTAGCCACACCGCTATCTGTATAAGCATGGAAATATCTACACCGCCATCTGTAAACACATGGAAATATCTACACAGTCATCTGTATAAACATGGAAATATCTACACCTCCATCTGAATAAACATGGAAATATCTCCAACGCCATCTGTATAAACATGGAAATAGCCACACAGATATCTGTATAAACATGGAAATATCTACAACGCTATCTCTATAAACATGGAAATAACTCCATCGCTATCTGTATAAACATGGAAGTAGCCACACCGCTATCTGTATAAGGATGGAAATATGTACACTGCCATCTGTAAAAACATGGAAATATGTACACAGTCATCTGTATAAACATGGAAATATCTACACGTCCATCTGTATAAACATGGAAATATCTACACTGCCATCTGTATACACATGGAAATATCAATACAGCCATCTGTATAAACATGGAAATATCTACACCGCTATCTCTATAAACATGGAAATACCTACACCGCAATCTCCATAAACATGGAAATATCTACACCATTATCTGTCTAAACATGGAAATATCTTCACTGCCCTCTGTATAATTATGTAAATATCTACAAAGCCATCTCTATAAACATGGAAATATCTACACCGCGATCTGTATAAACATGGAAATAGCCACACAGCTATCTGTATAAACATGTTAATATATACACTGCTATCTCTTTAAACATGGAAATATCTCCACCGCTATCTGTATAAACATGGAAATATCTCCACCGCTATCTGTATAAACATGGAAATATCTCCAACGCTATCTGTATGAACATGGAAATCGCCACAAAGCTATCTGTATAAACATGGAAATGTCTACACCGCTATCTCTATAAACATGGAAATATCTCCACCGCTATCTGTATAAACATGGAAATAGTGACACCTTTATCTGTATAAATATGGAAATATCTACACCGCTATCTCTATAAACTTGGAAATGTCTACACCGCTATCTGTATAAACATGGAAATATCTACACAACCATCTCTATAAACATGGAAATATCTTCACCGCCATCTGTATAAACATGGAAATAACTACACAGTCATCTGTATAAACCTGGAAATATCTACACCACTATCTGTATAAAAATGAAAATATCTACACTGCCATCTGTATAAACATGTAAATATGTACACAGCCATCTCTATAAACATGGAAATATCTACACCGCTATCTGTATGAACATGGAAATAGCCACACCGCTATCTGTATAAACATGGAAATATCTACACGGCCATCTGTAAAAACATGGAAATATCTAAACAGTCATCTGTATAAACATGGAAATATCTACACCTCCATCTGTATAAACATGGAAATATCTACACTGCCATCTGTATACACATGGAAATACCACACAGCCATCTGTATAAACATGGAAATATCTACACCGCTATCTCTATAAACATGGAAATACCTACACCGCAATCAATATAAACATGGAAGTATTTACACCATTATCTGTCTAAACATGGAAATATCTACACTGCCATCTGTATAACTATGTAAATATCTACACAGCCATCTCTATAAACATGGAAATATCTACACTGCTATCTGTATAAACATGGAAATAGCCACACCGCTATCTGTATAAACACGGAAATATCTACACCGACATGTGTAAAAATATGAAAATATCTACACAGTCATCTGTATAAACATGGAAATATCTCCACCGCTATCTGTATAAACATGGAAATATCTACACCGCCATCTGTATAAAAATGGAAATAACCAGACAGTCATCTGTATAAATATGGAAATATGTACACCGCTATCTGTATAAACATGGAAATATCTTCAACGCCTTCTGCATAAACATGGAAATATCTACACCGCCATCTGTATAAACATGGAAATAACTCCAACGCTATCTGTATAAACATGGAAATAGCCACACATCTATCTGTATAAACATGGAAATATCTACACCGCTATTTCTATAAACATGGGAATATCTCCACCGATATCTGTATAAACATGGAAATATCTCCACCGGTATCTGTATAAACATGGAAATAGTGACACCGCTATCTGTATTCATAAGGAAATATCTACACCGCTATCTCTATAAACATGGAAATGTCTACACCGCTATCTGTATAAACATGGAAATATCTACATGGCTGTCTCTATAAACATGGAAATAACTTCACCGCCATCTGTATAAACATGGAAATAACTACACAGTCATCTACATAAAAATGGAAATATCTACACCACTATCTCTATAAACATGAAAATATCTACACTGCCATCTGTATAAACACGTAAATATCTACACAGCCATCTCTATAAACATGGAAATATCTACACCGCTATCTGTATAAACATGGAAATAGCCATACCGCTATCTGTATACACATGGAAATATCTACACCACCATCTGTAAAAACATGGAAATATCTACACAGTCATCTGTATAAACATGGAAATATCTACACCTCCATCTTTATAAACATGGAAATATCTATACTGCCATCTGTATACACATGGAAATATATACACAGCCATCTGTATAAACATGGAAATATCTACACCATTATCTGTCTAAACATGGAAATATCTACACCATTATCTGTCTAAACATGGAAATATCTACACTGCCATCTATATAAATATGTAAATATCTACACAGCCATCTCTATAAACATGGAAATATCTACACCACTGTCTGTATAAAAATGGAAATAGCCACACAGCTATCTGTATAAACATGGAAATATATACACTGCTATCACTATAAACATGGAAATATCTGAACCGCTATCTGTATAAACATGGAAATATCTCCACCGCTATCTGTATAAACATGGAAATAGCCACACAGCTATCTGTATAAACATGGAAATATCTACACTGCTATCTCTATAAACATGGAAACATCTCCACCGCTATCTGTATAAACATGGAAATATCTCCACCGTTATCTGTATAAACATGGAAATAGTGACACCGCTATCTGTATAAATATGGAAATATCTACACCGCTATCTCTATAAACATGGAAATGTCTACACCGCTATCGGTGTAAACATGGAAATATCTACATGGCTGTCTCTATAAACATGGAAATATCTTCACCGCCATCTGTATAAACATGGAAATATCGACACCGCTATCTGTATAAACATGGAAATGTCTACACAGTCATCTGTATAAACATGGAAATATCTACACCACAGTCTGTACAAACATGGAAATATCTACACTGCCATCTGTATAAACATGGAAATAACTACACAGCCATCTCTATAAACATGGAAATATCTACACTGCTATCTGTATAAACATGGAAATAGCCACACCGCTATCTGTATAAACATGGAAATATCTACACCGACCTGTGTAAAAATATGAAAATATCTACACAGACATCTGTATAAACATGGAAATACCTCCACCGCTATCTCTATAAACATGGAAATACCTACACCGCCATCTGTATAAAAATGGAAATAACTACACAGTCATCTGTATAAATATGGAAATATGTACACAACTATCTGTATAAACATGGAAATATCTGCACCGCCATCTGCATAAACATGGAAATATCTACACTGCCATCTGTATAAACATGTAAATATCTACACAGCCATCTCTATAAACATGGAAATATCTCCACCGCTATCTGTATAAACATGGAAATAGCCACTCCGCTATCTGTATAAACATGGAAATATCTACACTGCCATCTGTATACACATGGAAATATCCACACAGCCATCTGTATAAACATGGAAATATCTACACCTCTATCTCTATAAACATGGAAATACCTACACTGCAATCTATATAAACATTGAAATATACACAACCATTATCTGTCTAAACATGGAAATATCTACACTGCCATCTGTATAAATATGTAAATATCTACACAGCCATCTCTATAAACATGGAAATATCTACACCGCTATCTCTATAAACATGGAAATAGCCACACCGCTATCTGTATAAACATGGAAATATCTACACCGCCATCTGTAAAAACATGGAAATATCTACACAGTCATCTGTATAAACATGGAAATATCTACACCTCCATCTGTATAAACATGGAAATATCTACACTGCCATCTGTATAAATATGTAAATATCTACACAGCCATCTCTATAAACATGGAAATATGTACACCGCTATCTGTATAAACTTGGAAATAGCCACAGAGCTATCTGTATAAACATGGAAATGTCTACACCGCTATCTCTATAAACATGGAAATATCTGCACCGCTATCTGTATAAACATGGATATATCTCCACCGCTATCTGTATAAACATGGTAATATCTACACCACTATCTGTATAAACATGGAAATAGTGACACCGCTATCTGTATAAATATGGAAATATCTACACCGATATCTCTATAAACATGGTAATGTCTACACCGCTATCTGTGTAAACATGGAAATATCTACATGGCTATCTCTATAAACATGGAAATATCTTCACCGCCATTTGTATAAACATGGAAATACCTTCACAGTCATCTGAATAAACCTGGAAATATCTACACCACTATCTGTATAAACATGGAAATATCTACACTGCCATCTGTATAAACATGTATATATCTACACATCCATCTGTAAAAACATGGAAATATCTACGCCGATATCTGTATAAACATGGAAATAGCCACACCGCTATCTGTATAAACATAGAAATATCTACACCGCCATCTGTATAAACATGGAAATACCTAAACACTCATCTGTATAAACATGGAAATAACTACACCACTGTCTGTACAAACATGGAAATATCTACACTGCTATCTGTATAAACATGGAAATATCTACAGAGCCATCTCTATAAACATGGAAATATCTACACTGCTATCTGTATAAACATGGAAATAACTACACAGTCATCTGTATAAAACTGGAAATATCTACACCACTATCTGTATAAACATGAAAATATCTACACTGCCATCTGTATAAACATGTAAATATCGACACAGCCATCTCTATAAACATGGAAATATCTACACCGCTATCTGTATGAACATGGAAATATCTACACAGTCATCTGTATAAACATAGAAATATCTACACCTCCATCTGTATAAACATGGAAATATCTACACTGCCATCTGTATAAATATGAAAATATCTACACAGCCATCTCTATAAACATGGAAATATGTACACCGCTATCTTTCTAAACATGGAAATAGCCACACAGCTATCTGTATAAACATGGAAATATCTACACCGCTATCTCTATAAACATGGAAATATCTGCACCGCTATCTGTATAAACATGGATATATCTCCACCGCTATCTGTATAAACATGGAAATATCTACACCGCTATCTATATAAACATGGAAATAGTGACACCGCTATCTGTATAAATATGAAAATATCTACACCGCTATCTCTATAAACATGGAAATGTCTACAACGCTATCTGTATAAACATGGAAATATCTACATGGCTATCTCTATAAACATGGAAATATCTACACCGCCATCTGTATGAACATGGAAATACCTACACAGTCATCTGTATAAACTTGGAAATATCTACACCACTATCTGTATAAACATGGAAATATCTACACTGCCATCTGTATAAACATGTAAATCTCTACATATCCATCTCTATAAACATGGAAATGTCTACGCCGATATCTGTATAAACATGGAAATAGCCACACCGCTATCTTTATAAACATGGAAATATCTACACCGCCATCAGTATAAACATGGAAATACCTAAACAGTCATCTGTATAAACATGGAAATATCTACACCACTGTCTGTACAAACATGGAAATATCTACACTGCCATCTGTATAAACATGGAAATATCTACACAGCCATCACTATAAACATGGAAATATCTACACTGCTCTCTGTATAAACATGGAAATAGCCACACCGCGATCTGTATAAACATGGAAATATCTACACCGCCATCTGTATAAAATGGAAATAACTACACAGTCATCTGTATAAATATGGAAATATGTACACCGCTATCTGTATAAACATGGAAATATCTGCACCGCCATCTGCATAAACATGGAAATATCTACACCGCCATATGTATAAACATGGAAATATCTCCAACGCTATCTGTATAAACATGGAAATAGCCACACAGCTTTCTGTAAAAACATGGAAATATCTACACCGCTATCTCTATATACATGGAAATATCTCCACCGCTATCTGTATAAACATGGAAATATCTCCACCGCTATCTGCATAAACATGGAAATAGTGACACCGCTATCTGTATACATAAGGAAATATCTACACCGCTATCTCTATAAACATGGAAATGTCTACAACGCTATCTGTGTAAACACGGAAATATTTACATGGCTGTCTCTATAAACACGGAAATATCTTCACAGCCATCTGAATAAACATGGAAATAACTACACAGTCATCTGCATAAACCTGGAAATATCTACATCACTATATGTATAAATATGAAAATATCTACACTGCCATCTGTAAACCTGTAAATATCTACACAGCCATCTCTATAAACATGGAAATATCTTCACCGCTATCTGTATAAACATGGAAATAGCCACACCGCTATCTGTATAAACATGGAAATATCTACACCGTCATCTGTAAAAACATGGAAATATCTACACAGTCATCTGTAGAAACATAGAAATATCTACACCTTCATCTTTATAAACATGGAAATATCTGTACTGCCATCTGTATACACATGGAAATATCTACACAGCCATCTGTATAAACATGGAAATATCTACACCGCTATCTCTACAAACATGGAAATACCTACACGGCAATCTGAATAAACATGGAAATATCTACACCATTATCTGTCTAAACATGGAAATATCTACACTGCCATTTATATAAATATGTAAATATCTACACAGCCATCTCTATAAACATGGAAATATCTACACCGCTATCTGTATAAACATGGAAATAGCCACAAAGCTATCTGTATAAACATGGAAATATATACACTGCTATCACTATAAACATGGAAATATCTCCACCGCTATCTGTATAAACATGGAAATATCTCCACCGCTATCTGTATAAACATGGAAATATCTCCAACGCTATCTATATAAACATGGAAATAGCCACACAGCTATCTGTATAAACAGGGAAATATCTACACCACTATCTCTATAAAAATGGAAATATCTCCACCGCTATCTGTATAAACATGGAAATATCTCCTCCGCTATCTGTATCAACATGCAAATAGTGACACCGCTATCTGTATAAATAAGGAAATATCTACACCGCTATCTCTATAAACATGGAAATGTCTACACCGCTATCTGTATAAACATGGAAATATCTCCACCGTTATCTGTATAAACATGGAAATAGAGACACCGCTATCTGTATAAATATGGAAATATCTACACCGCTATCTCTATAAACATGGAAATGTCTACACCGCTATCGGTGTAAACATGGAAATATCTACATGGCTGTCTCTATAAACATGGAAATATCTGCACCGCTATCTGTTTAAGCATGGATATATCTCCACCGCTATCTGTATAAACATGGAAATATCTACACCGCTATCTCTATAAACATGGAAATAGTGACACCGCTATCTGTATAAATATGGAAATATCTACACCGCTATCTCTATAAACATGGAAATATCTACACCGCTATCTGTATAAACATTGAAATATCTACATGGCTGTCTCTATAAACATGGAAATATCTACACCGCCATCTGTATAAACATGGAAATACCTACACAGTCATCTGTATAAACTTGGAAATATCTACACCACTATCTGTATAAACATGGAAATTTCTACACTGCCATCTGTATAAACATGTAAATATCTACACATCCATCTCTATAAACATGGAAATATCTACACCGATATCTGTATAAACATGGAAATAGCCACACCGCTATCTGTATAGACATGGAAATATCTACACCGCCATCAGTATAAACATGGAAATACCTAAACCGTCATCTGTATAAACATGGAAATATCTACACCACTGTCTGTACAAACATGGAAATATCTACACTGCCATCTGTATAAACATGGAAATATCTACACAGCCATCACTATAAACATGGAAATATCTACACTGCTGTCTGTATAAACATGGAAATAGCCACACTGCTATCTGTATAAACATGGAAATATCTACACCGCCATCTGTATAAAAATGGAAATAACTACACAGTCATCTGTATAAATATGGAAATATGTACACCGCTATCTGTATAAACATGGAAATATCTGCACCGCCATCTGCATAAACATGGAAATATCTACATCGCCATATGTATAAACATGGAAATATCTCCAACGCTATCTATATAAACATGGAAATAGCCACAAAGCTATCTGTATAAACAGGGAAATATCTACACCACTATCTCTATAAATATGGAAATACCTCCACCGCTATCTGTATAAACATGGAAATATCTCCTCCGCTATCTGTATCAACATGCAATTAGTGACACCGCTATCTGTATAAATAAGGAAATATCTACACCGCTATCTGTATAAACATGGAAATGTCTACACCGCTATCTGTATAAACATGGAAATATCTACAAGGCTGTCTCTATAAACATGGAAATATCTTCACCGCCATCTCTATAAACATGGAAATACCTACAAAGTCATCTGTATAAACCTGGTAATATCTACACCGCTATCTGTATAAACATGAAAATATCTACACTGCCATCTGTATAAACATGTAAATATCTACACAGCCATCTCTATAAACATGGAAATATCTCCACCGCTATCTGTCTAAACATGGAAATAGTCACACCGCTATCTGTATAAACATGGAAATATCTACACCGCCATCTGTAAAAACATGGAAATATCTACACAGTCATCTGTATAAATATGGAAATATCTACAACTCCATCTGTATAAACCTGGAAATATCTACACTGCCATCTGTATACACATGGAAATATCTACACAGCCATCTGTATAAACATGGAAATATCTACACCGCTATCTCTATAAACATGGAAATACCTACACCGAAATCTGTATAAACATGGAAATATCTACACCATTATCTGTCTAATCATGGAAATATCTAAACTGCCATCTGTATATATATGTAAATATCTACACAGCCATCTCTATAGACATGGAAATATCTACACCGCTATCTGTATAAACATGGAAATAGCCACAAAGCTATCTGTATAAACATGGAAATATATACACTGCTATCTCTATAAACATGGAAATATCTCCACCGCTATCTGTATAAACATGGAAATATCTCCAACGCTTTCTGTATAAAATGGAAATATCTCCAACGCTATCTGTATAAACATGGAAATAGCCACATAGCTACCTGTATAAACATGGAAATGTCTACACCGCTATCTCTATAAACATGGAAATATCTCCACCGCTATCTGTATAAACATCGTAATATCTCCACCGCTATCTGTATAAACATGGAAATAGTGACACCGTTATCTGTATAAATATGGAAATATCTACACCGCTATGTCTATAACCATGGAAATGTCTACACCGCTATCTGTATAAACATGGAAATATCTACATGGCTGTCTCTATAAACATGGAAATATCTTCACCGCCATCTGTATAATCCTGGAAATATCTACACCACTATCTGTATAAACATGAAAATATCTACACTGCCATCTGTATAAACATGTAAATATCTACACAGCCATCTCTATAAACATGGAAATATCTACACCGCTATCTGTATAAACATGGAAATAGCCACACCGCTATCTGTATAAACATGGAAATATCTACACCGCCATCTGTAAAAACATGGAAATATCTACACAGACATCTCTATAAACATGGAAATATCTACATCTCCATCTGTATAAACATGGAAATATCTACACTGCCATCTGTATACACATGGAAATATCCACACTGCCATCTGTATAAACATGGAAATATCTACACTGCCATCTGTATAAATATGTAAATGTCTACACAGCCATCTCTATAAACATGGAATTATCTTTACCGCTATCTGTATAAACATGGAAATAGCCACACAGCTATCTGTATAAACATGCAAATATCTACACCGCTATCTCTATAAACATGGAAATATCTCCACCGCTATCTGTATAAACATGGAAATATCTCCACCGCTATCTGTATAAACATGGAAATCTCTACACCGCTATCTGTATAAACACGGAAATAGTGAACACCGCTATCTGTATAAATATGGAAATATCTACACCGCTATCTCTATAAACATGGAAATGTCTACACCACTATCTGTATAAACATGGAAATATCTACATGGCTATCTCTATAAACATGGAAATATCTACACCGCCATGTGGATAAACATGGAAATACCTACACAGTCATCTGTATAAACCTGGAAATATCTACACCACTATCTGTATAAACATGGAAATATCTACACTGCTATCTGAATAAACATGTAAATATCAACACAGCCATCTCTATAAAAATGGTAATATCTACAACGCTATCTGCATAAAGATGGAAATAGCCACACCGCTATCTGTATTAACATGGAAGTGTCTACACCGCCATCTGTATATACATGGAAATAACTACAAAGTCATCTGTAAAAACATGGAAATATCTACACTACTGTCTGTACAAACATGGAAATATCTACACTGCCATCTGTATAAACATGGTAATATCTACACAGCCATCTCTATAAACATGGAAATATCTACACTGCTATCTGTATAAACATGGAAATAGCCACACCGCTATCTGTATAAACCTGGAAATATCTGCACCGCCATCTGCATAAACATGGACAAATCAACACCGCCATCTGTATAAACATGGAAATATCTCCAAAGCTATCTGTATAAACATGGAGATTGCCACACAGCTATCTGTATACACTTGGAAATATCTACACCGGTATCTCTATAAACATGGAAATATCTCCACCGGTATCTGTATAAACATGGAAATATCTCCACCTCTATCTCTATAAACATGAAAATAGTGACACCGCTATCTGTGTAAATATGGAAATATCTACACCGCTATCTCTATAAATATGGAAATGTCTACACCGCTATCTGTATAAACATGGAAATATCTACATGGCTGTCTCTATAAACATGGAAATATCTTCACCGCCATCTGTATAATCCTGGAAATATCTACACCACTATCTGTATAAACATGAAAATATCTACACTGCCATCTGTATAAACATGTAAATATCGACACAGCCATCTCTATAAACATGGAAATATCTACATCTCCATCTGTTTAAACATGGAAATATCTACACTGCCATCTGTATACACATGGAAATATCCACACAGCCATCTGTATAAACATGGAAATATCATTACCGCTCTCTGTATAAACATGGAAATAGACACACCACTATCTGTATAAACATGGAAATATCTACACCGCTATCTCTATAAACATGGAAATATCTCCACCGCTATCTGTATAAACATGGAAATATCTGCACCGCTATCTGTATAAACATGGAAATAGTGAACACCGCTATCTGTATAAGTATGGAAATATCTACACTGCTATCTCTATAAACATGGAAATGTCTACACCACTATCTGTATAAACATGGAAATATCTACATGGCTATCTCTATAAACATGGAAATATCTACACCGCCATCTGTATAAACATGGAATTACATACACAGTCGTCTGTATAAACCTGGAAATATCTACACCACTATCTGTATAAACATGGAAATATCTACACTTCCATCTGTATAAACATGAAAATACCTACACAGCTATCTCTATAAAAATGGTAATATCTACAACGCTATCTGTATAAACATGGAAATAGCCACACCGCTATCTGTATGGACATGGAAATGTCTACACCGCCATCTGTATATATATGGAAATAACTACACAGTCATCTGTATAAACATGGAAATATCTACACCACTGTCTGTACAAACATGGAAATATCTACACAGCCATCTGTATAAACATGGGAATATCTACACAGCCATCTCTATAAACATGGAAATATCTACACTGCTATCTGTATAAACATGGAAATAGCCCCACCGCTATCTGTATAAACATGGAAATATCTACACCGACATGTGTAAAAATATGAAAATATCTACACAGTCATCTGTATAAATATGGAAATATCTCCACCGCTGTCTGTATAAACATGGAAATATCCACACTGCCATCTGTAAAAAAATGGAAATAACTACACAGTCATCAGTATAAATATGGAAATATGTACACCGCTATCTGTATAAACATAGAAATATCTGCACCGCCATCTGCATAAACATGGACATATCTACACCAACATCTGTATAAACATGGAAATATCTCCAAAGCTATCTGTATAAACATGGAAATAGCCACACAGCTATCAGTATAAACATGGAAATATCTACACCGCTATCTCTATAAACATGGAAATATCTCCACCGCTATCTGTATAAACATGGAAATAACTCCACCTCTATATGTATAAACATGGAAATAGTGACATCGCTATCTGTATAAATATGGAAATATCTACACCGCTATCTCTATAAACATGGAAATGTTTACACCGCTATCTGTATAAACATGGAGATATCTACATGGCTGTCTCTATAAACATGGAAATACCTTCACCGCCATCTGTATAAACATGGAAATAACTACACAGTCATCTGTATAAACCTGGAAATATCTACACCACTATCTGTATAAACATGAAAATATCTACACTGCCATCTGTATAAACATGAAAATATCTACACAGCCATCTCTATAAACATAGAAATATCTACACCGCTATCTGTATAAACATGGGAATAGCCACACCGCTATCTGTATAAACATGGAAATACCTACACTGTCATCTGTAAAAACATGGAAATATCTACAAAGTCAGCTGTATAAACATGGAAATATCTACACCTCCATCTGCATAAACATGGAAATATCTACACTGCCATCTGTATGCACATGGAAATATCTACACAGCCATCTGTATAAACATGGAAATATCTACACCGCTATCTCTATAAACCTGGAAATACCTACACCGCAATCTGTAAACACATGGAAATATCTACACCATTAACTGTCTAAACATGGAAATATCTACACTGCCATCTGTATAAATATGTAAATATCTACACAGCCATCTCTATAAACATGGAAATATCTCCACCGCTATCTGTATAAACATGGAAATATACACACAGATATCTGTATAAACATGGAAATATATACACTGCTATCTCTATAAACATGGAAATATCTCCACCGCTATCTGTATAAACATGGAAATATCTCCACCGTTATCTGTAAACATTGAAATATCTCCAACGCTATCTGTATAAACATGGAAAAAGCCACACAGCTATCTGCATAAACATGGAAATATCTACACCACTATCTCTATAAACATGGAAATATCTCCACCGCTATCTGTATAAACATGGAAATAGCCAAACCGCTATCTGTATAAACATGGAAATCTCTACACCGCCATCTGTAAAAACATGGAAACATCTACACAGTCATCTGTTTAAACATGGAAATATCTACACCTCCATCTGTATAAACATGGAAATATCTAAATGGCTGTCTCTATAAACTTGGAAATATCTTCACCGCCATCTGTATAAACATGGAAATAACTACACAGTCATCTGTATAAACCTGGAAATATTTACACCACTATCTGTATAAACATGAAAATATCTACACTGCCATGTGTATAAACATGTAAATATCTACACAGCCATCTCAATAAACATGGAAATATCTACACTGCTATCAGTATAAACATGGAAATAGCCACACCAGTATCTGTATAAACATGGAAATATCTACACCGCCATCTGTAAAAACATGGAAATATCTACACAATCATCTGTATAAACATGGAAATATCTACACCTCCATCTTTATAAACATGGAAATATCTACACTGCCATCTGTATACACTTGGAAATATCTACGCAGCCATCTGTATAAACATGGAAATATCTACACTGCTATCTCTATAAACATGGAAATACCTACACCGCAATCTGTATAAACATGGAAATATCTACACCATTATCTGTCTAAACATGGAAATATCTACACCGCCTCTGTATAAATATGTAAATATATACACAGCCATCACTATAACCATGGAAATATCTACAACGCTATCTGTATAAACATGGAAATAGCCACACAGCTATCTATCTGTATAAAAATGGTAATATATACACTGGTATCTATATAAACATGGAAATATCTCCACCGCTATCTGTATAAACATGGAAATATATCCACCGCTATCTGTATAAACATGGAAATAACTCCAACGCTATCTGTATAAACATGTAAATAGCCACACAGCTATCTGTATAAACATGGAAATATCTACACCGCTATCTCTATAAACATGGAAATATCTCCACCGCTATCTGTATAAACATGGAAATATCTCCACCGCTATCTGTAAAAACTTGGAAATATCTCCACCGCTATCTGTATAAACATGGAAATATCTGCACCGCCTTCTGCATAAACATGGAAGAATCTACACCGCCATCTCTATAAACTTGGAAATAACTCCAACGCTATCTGTATAAACATGGACATAGCCACACAGCTATCTGTATAAACATGGAAATATCTACACCGCTATCTCTATAAACATGGAAATACCTATACCTCAATCTGTATAAACATGGAAATATCTACACCATTATCTGTCTAAACATGGAAATATCTACACTGCCCTCTGTATAAATATGTAAATATCTACACAGCCATCTCTATAAACATGGAATTATCTACACCGCTATCTGTATAAACATGGAAATAGCCACACAGCTATCTGTATAAACATGGAAATATCAACACCGCTATCTCTATAAACATGGAAATATCTCCATCGCTATCTGTATAAACATGCAAATATCTCCACCGCTATCTGTATAAACATGGAAATATCTCCACCGCTATCAGTATAAACATGGAAACAGTGACACCGCTATCTGTATACATATGGAAATATCTACACCGCTATCTCTATAAACATGGAAATGTCTACACCGCTATCTGTATAAACATGGAAATATCTACATCGCTATCTCAGTAAACATGGAATTATCTACCCCGCCATCTGTATAAACATGGAAATACCTACACTTTCATCTGTATAAACCTGGAAATAGCTACAACACTATCTGAATAAACATGGAAATATCTACACTGCCATCAGTATAAACATGTAAATATCTACACAGCCATCTCTATAAACATGGAAATATCTACACCGCTATCTGTATAAACATGGAAATAGCCACACCGCTATCTGTATAAATATGGAAATATCTACACCGACATGTGTAAAAATATGAAAATATCTACACAGTAATCTGTATAAACATGGAAATATCTTCACCGCTATCTGTATAAACATGGAAATATCTTCACCGCCATCTGTATAAAAATGGAAATAACTACACAGTCATCTGTATAAATATGGAAATATGTACACCGCTATCTGTATAAACATGGAAATATCTGCACCCCCATCAGCATAAACATGGAAATATCTACACCGCCATCTGTATAAACATGGAAATACCTCCAAAGCTATCTGTAAAAACTTGGAAATAGCCACACAGCTATCTGTATAAACATGGAAATATCCACACCGCTATCTCTATTAACATGGAAATATCTCCACCGCTATCTGTATAAACATGGAAATATCTCCACCGCTATCTGTATAAACATGGAAATAATCACACCGCTATCTGTATAAATATGGAAGTATCTACACCGCTATCTCTATAAACATGGAAGTGTCTACACCGCTATCTGTATAAACATGGAAATATCTACATGGCTGTCTCTATAAACATGGAAATACCTTCACCGCCATCTGTATAAACATGGAAATAACTACACAGTCATCTGTATAAACCTGGAAATATCTACACCACTATCTGTATAAACATGAAAATATATACACTGCCATCTGTATAAACATGAAAATATCTACACAGCCATCTCTATAAACATGGAAATATCTACACCGCTATCTGTATAAACATAGGAATAGCCACACCGCTATCTGTATAAACATGGAAATACCTACACCGCCATCTGTAAAAACAAGGAAATATCTACACAGTCATCTGTATAAACATGGAAATATCTACACCTCCATCTGTATAAACATGGAAATATCTACACGGCCATCTGTATGCACATGGAAATATCTACGCAGCCATCTGTATAAACATGGAAATATCTACGCCGCTATCTCTGTAAACATGGAAATACCTACACCGGAATCTGTATACACATGGAAATATCTACACCATTATCTGTCTAAACATGGAAATATCTACACTGCCATCTGTATAAATATGTAGATATCTACACAGCCATCTCTATAAACATGGAAATATCTACACCGCTATCTGTATAAACATGGAAATAGCCACACAGATATCTGTATAAACATGGAAATATATACACTGCTATCTCTATAAACATGGAAATATCTCCACCGCTATCTGTATAAACATGGAAATATCTCCACCGTTATCTGTATAAACATGGAAATATCTACACCGCTATCTGTATAAACATGGAAAAAGCCACAGAGCTATCTGTATAAACATGGAAATATCTACACCACTATCTCTATAACCATGGAAATATCTCCACCGCTATCTGTATAAACATGGAAATAGCCAAACCGCTATCTGTATAAACATGGAAATATCTCCAACGCTATCTGTATAAACATGGAAATAGCCACACAGCTATCTGTATAAACATGGAAATATCTACACCGCTATCTCTATAAACATGGAAATATCTCCACCGTCATCTGTATAAACATGGAAATATCTACACCGCTATCTCTATAAACATGGAAATACCTACACCGCAATCTGTATAAACATGGAACTATCTACACCATTATCTGTGTAAACATGGAAATATCTACACCGCCATCTGTATAAATATGTAAATATCTACACAGCCATCTCTATAAACATGGAAATATCTACACCACTATCTGTATAAACAGGGAAATAGCCACACAGCTATCTGTATAAAAATGGAAATATATACACTGCTATCTCTATAAACATGGAAATATCTCCACCGCTATCTGTATAAACTTGGAAATATTTCCAACGCTATCTGTATAAACATGGAAATAGCCACACAGCTATCTGTATAAACATGGAAATATCTACACCGCTATCTCTATAAACATGGAAATGTCTACACCGCTATCTGTATAAACATGGACATATGTACATGGCTGTCTCTATTAACATGGAAATATCTTCACCGCCATCTGTATAAACATGGAAATAACTACACAGTCATCTGTATAAACCTGGAAATACCTACACCACTATCTATATAAACATGGAAGTAACTACAGTGCCATCTGTATACACATGTAAATATCTACACAGCCATCTCTATAATCATGGAAATATCTGCACTGCTATCTGTATAAACACGGAAATAGCCACACCGCTATCTGTATAAACATGGAAATGTCTACACCGCCATCTGTATAAACATGGAAATACCTACACAGTCATCTGTATAAACATGGAAATATCTACACCACTGTCTGTACAAACATGGAAATATCTACACTGCCATCTGTATAAACATGGAAATATCTACACAGCCATCTCTATAAACATGGAAATAACTACACTGCTATCTGTATAAACATGGAAATAGCCACACCGCTATCTGTATAAACATGGAAATATCTACACCGACATGTGTAAAAATATGAAAATATCTACACAGTCATCTGTATAAACATGGAAATACCTCCACCGCTATCTGCATAAACATGGAAATATCTACACCGCCATCTGTATAAAAATGGAAATAACTACACAGTCATCTGTATAAATATGGAAATATGTACACCGCTATCTGTATAAACATGGAAATATCTGCACCGCCTTCTGCATAAACATGGAAGAATCTACACCGCCATCTTCATAAACTTGGAAATAACTCCAACGCTATCTGTATAAACATGGACATAGCCACACAGCTATCTGTATAAACATGGAAATATCTACACCGCTATCTCTATAAACATGGAAATACCTATACCTCAATCTGTATAAACATGGAAATACCTACACCATTATCTGTCTAAACATGGAAATATCTACACTGCCCTCTGTATAAATATGTAAATATCTACACAGCCATCTCTATAAACATGGAAATATCTACACCGCTATCTGTATAAACATGGAAATAGCCACACAGCTATCTGTATAAACATGGAAATATCAACACCTCTATCTCTATAAACATGGAAATATCTCCATCGCTATCTGTATAAACATGGAAATATCTCCACCGCTATCTGTATAAACATGGAAATATCTCCACCGCTATCAGTATAAACATGGAAATAGTGACACCGCTATCTGTATACATATGGAAATATCTACACCGCTTTCTCTATAAACATGGAAATGTCTACACCGCTATCTGTATAAACATGGAAATATCTACATCGCTATCTCAATAAACATGGAATTATCTACCCCGCCATCTGTATAAACATGGAAATACCTACACTTTCATCTGTATAAATCTGGAAATAGCTACACCACTATCTGAATAAACATGGAAATATCTACACTGCCATCAGTATAAACATGTAAATATCTACACAGCCATCTCTATAAACATGGAAATATCTACACAGCTATCTGTATAAACATGGAAATAGCCACACCGCTATCTGTATAAACATGGAAATATCTACACCGACATGTGTAAAAATATGAAAATATCTACACAGTAATCTGTATAAACATGGAAATATCTTCACCGCTATCTGTATAAACATGGAAATATCTTCACCACCATCTGTATAAAAATGGAAATAACTACACAGTCATCTGTATAAATATGGAAATATGTACACCGCTATCTGTATAAACATGGAAACATCTGCACCCCCATCTGCATAAACATGGAAATATCTACACCGCCATCTGTATAAACATGGAAATACCTCCAAAGCTATCTGTAAAAACTTGAAAATAGCCACACAGCTATCTGTATAAACATGGAAATATCCACACCGCTATCTCTATTAACATGGAAATATCTCCACCGCTATCTGTATAAACATGGAAATATCTCCACCGCTATCTGTATAAACATGGAAATAATCACACCGCTATCTGTGTAAATATGGAAGTATCTACACCGCTATCTCTATAAACATGGAAGTGTCTACACCGCTATCTGTATAAAAATGGAAATATCTACATGGCTGTCTCTATAAACATGGAAATACCTTCACCGCCATCTGTATAAACATGGAAATAACTACACAGTCATCTGTATAAACCTGGAAATATCTACACCACTATCTGTATAAACATGAAAATATCTACACTGCCATCTGTATAAACATGAAAATATCTACACAGCCATCTCTATTAACATGGAAATATCTACACCGCTATCTGTATAAACATAGGAATAGCCACACCGCTATCTGTATAAACATGGAAATACCTACACCGCCATCTGTAAAAACATGGAAATATCTACACAGTCATCTGTATAAACATGGAAATATCTACACCTCCATCTGTATAAACATGGAAATATCTACACTGCCATCTGTATGCACATGGAAATATCTACACAGCCATCTGTATAAACATGGAAATATCTACACCGACATGTGTAAAAATATGAAAATATCTTCACAGTCATCTGTATAAACATGGAAATTTCTTCACCGCTATATGTATAAACATGGAAATATCTACATGGCTGTCTCTATAAACATGGAAATATCTTCATCGCCATCTGTAAAAACATGGAAAAAACTACACAGTCATCTGTATAATCCTGGAAATATCTACAACACTATCTGTATAAACATGAAAATATCTACACTGCCATCTGTATAAACATGTAAATATCTACACAGCCATCTCTATAAACATGGAAATATCTACACCGCTATCTGTATAAACATGGAAATAGCCACACAGCTATCTGTATAAACATGGAAATATCAACACCGCTATCTCTATAAACATGGAAATATCTCCATCGCTATCTGTATAAACATGGAAATATCTCCACCGCTATCTGTATAAACATGGAAATATCTCCACCGCTATCAGTATAAACATGGAAATAGAGACACCGCTATCTGTATACATATGGAAATATCTACATGGCTATCTCTATAAACATGGAAATGTCTACACCGCTATCTGTATAAACATGGAAATATCTACATCGCTATCTCAATAAACATGGAAATATCTACCCCGCCATCTGTATAAACATGGAAATACCTACACATTCATCTGTATAAACTTGGAAATAGCTACACCACTATTTGTATAAACATGGAAATATCTACACTGCCATCAGTATAAACATGTAAATATCTACAAAGCCATCTCTATAAACATGGAAATATCTACACCGCTATCTGTATAAACATGGAAATAGCCACTCCGCTATCTGTATAAACATGGAAATATCTACACCGCGATCTCTCTAAACATGGAAATACCTACACAGTAAACTGTATAAACATGGAAATATCTACACCACTGTCTGTACAAACATGGAAATATCTACACTGCCATCTGTATAACCATGGAAATATCTACACAGCCATCTCTATAAACATGGAAATATCTACACCGCTATCTGTATAAACATGGAAATAGCCACACCGCTATCTGTATAAACATGGAAATATCTACACCGACATGTGTAAAAATATGAAAATATCTACACAGTCATCTGTATAAACATGGAAATATCTTCACCGCTATCTGTATAAACATGGAAATATCTTCACCGCCATCTGTATAAAAATGGAAATAACTACACAGTCATCTGTATAAACATGGAAATAATCACACCGCTATCTGTATAAATATGGAAGTATCTACACCGCTATCTCTATAAACATGTAAGTGTCTACACCGCTATCTGTATAAACATGGAAATATCTACATGGCTGTCTCTATAAACATGGAAATACCTTCAACGCCATCTGTATAAACATGGAAATAACTACACAGTCATCTGTATAAACCTGGAAATATCTACACCACTATCTGTATAAACATGAAAATATCTACACTGCCATCTGTATAAACATGAAAATATCTACACAGCCATCTCTATAAACATGGAAATATCTACACCGCTATCTGTATAAACATAGGAATAGCCACACCGGTATCTGTATAAACATGGAAATAGCTACACCGCCATCTGTAAAAACATGGAAATATCTACACAGTCATCTGTATAAACATGGAAATTTCTACACCTCCATCTGTATAAACATGGAAATCTCTACACTGTCATCTGTATGCACATGGAAATATCTACACAGCCATCTGTATAAACATGGAAATATCTACACCGCTATCTCTATAAACATGGAAATACCTACACCGCAGTCTGTATACACATGGAAATATCTACACCATTATCTGTCTAAACATGGAAATATCTACACTGCCATCTGTATAAATATGTAAATATCTACACAGCCATCTCTATAAACATGGAAATATCTACACCGCTATCTGTATAAACATGAAAATATCTACACTGCCATGTGTATAAACATGTAAATATCTACACAGCCATCTCTATAAACGTGGAAATATCTACACTGCTATCAGTATAAACATGGAAATAGCCACACCACTATCTGTATAAACATGAAAATATCTACATTGCCATGTGTATAAACATGTAAATATCTACAGAGCCATCTCTATAAACATGGAAATATCTACACTGCTATCAGTATAAACATGGAAATAGCCACACCACTATTTGTATAAACATGGAAATATCTACACCGCCATCTGTAAAAACATGGAAATATCTACACAATCATCTGTATAAACATGGAAATATCTACACCTCCATCTTTATAAACATGGAAATATCTACACTGCCATCTGTACACATGGAAATATCTACACCGCTATCTCTATAAACATGGAAATACCTACACCGCAATCTGTATAATCATGGAAATATCTACACCATTATCTGTCTAAACATGGAAATATCTACACCGCCATCTGTATAAATATGTAAATATCTACACAGCCATCTCTATAAACATGGAAATATCTACACCGCTATCTGTATAAACATGGAAATAGCCACACAGCTATCTGTATAAAAATGGAAATACATACACTGCTATCTCTATAAACATGGAAATATCTCCACCGCTATCTGTATAAACATGGAAATATCTCCACCGCTATCTGTATAAACATGGAAATATCTCCAACGCTATCTGTATAAACATGGAAATAGCCACACAGCTATCTGTATAAACATGGAAATATCTACACCACTATCTCTATAAACATGGAAATATCTCCACCGCTATCTGTATAAACATGGAAATAGCCAAACCGCTATCTGTATAAACATGGAAATCTCTACACCGCCATCTGTAAAAACATGGAAACATCTACACAGTCATCTGTTTAAACATGGAAATATCTACACCTCCATCTGTATAAACATGGAAATATCTAAATGGCTGTCTCTATAAACTTGGAAATATCTTCACCGCCATCTGTATAAACATGGAAATAACTACACAGTCATCTGTATAAACCTGGAAATATTTACACCACTATCTGTATAAACATGAAAATATCTACACTGCCATGTGTATAAACATGTAAATATCTACACAGCCATCTCAATAAACATGGAAATATCTACACTGCTATCAGTATAAACATGGAAATAGCCACACCAGTATCTGTATAAACATGGAAATATCTACACCGCCATCTGTAAAAACATGGAAATATCTACACAATCATCTGTATAAACATGGAAATATCTACACCTCCATCTTTATAAACATGGAAATATCTACACTGCCATCTGTATACACTTGGAAATATCTACGCAGCCATCTGTATAAACATGGAAATATCTACACTGCTATCTCTATAAACATGGAAATACCTACACCGCAATCTGTATAAACATGGAAATATCTACACCATTATCTGTCTAAACATGGAAATATCTACACCGCCTCTGTATAAATATGTAAATATATACACAGCCATCACTATAACCATGGAAATATCTACAACGCTATCTGTATAAACATGGATATAGCCACACAGCTATCTATCTGTATAAAAATGGTAATATATACACTGGTATCTATATAAACATGGAAATATCTCCACCGCTATCTGTATAAACATGGAAATATATCCACCGCTATCTGTATAAACATGGAAATAACTCCAACGCTATCTGTATAAACATGTAAATAGCCACACAGCTATCTGCATAAACATGGAAATATCTACACCGCTATCTCTATAAACATGGAAATATCTCCACCGCTATCTGTATAAACATGGAAATATCTCCACCGCTATCTGTAAAAACTTGGAAATATCTCCACCGCTATCTGTATAAACATGGAAATATCTGCACCGCCTTCTGCATAAACATGGAAGAATCTACACCGCCATCTCTATAAACTTGGAAATAACTCCAACGCTATCTGTATAAACATGGACATAGCCACACAGCTATCTGTATAAACATGGAAATATCTACACCGCTATCTCTATAAACATGGAAATACCTATACCTCAATCTGTATAAACATGGAAATATCTACACCATTATCTGTCTAAACATGGAAATATCTACACTGCCCTCTGTATAAATATGTAAATATCTACACAGCCATCTCTATAAACATGGAATTATCTACACCGCTATCTGTATAAACATGGAAATAGCCACACAGCTATCTGTATAAACATGGAAATATCAACACCGCTATCTCTATAAACATGGAAATATCTCCATCGCTATCTGTATAAACATGCAAATATCTCCACCGCTATCTGTATAAACATGGAAATATCTCCACCGCTATCAGTATAAACATGGAAACAGTGACACCGCTATCTGTATACATATGGAAATATCTACACCGCTATCTCTATAAACATGGAAATGTCTACACCGCTATCTGTATAAACATGGAAATATCTACATCGCTATCTCAATAAACATGGAATTATCTACCCCGCCATCTGTATAAACATGGAAATACCTACACTTTCATCTGTATAAACCTGGAAATAGCTACAACACTATCTGAATAAACATGGAAATATCTACACTGCCATCAGTATAAACATGTAAATATCTACACAGCCATCTCTATAAACATGGAAATATCTACACCGCTATCTGTATAAACATGGAAATAGCCACACCGCTATCTGTATAAATATGGAAATATCTACACCGACATGTGTAAAAATATGAAAATATCTACACAGTAATCTGTATAAACATGGAAATATCTTCACCGCTATCTGTATAAACATGGAAATATCTTCACCGCCATCTGTATAAAAATGGAAATAACTACACAGTCATCTGTATAAATATGGAAATATGTACACCGCTATCTGTATAAACATGGAAATATCTGCACCCCCATCAGCATAAACATGGAAATATCTACACCGCCATCTGTATAAACATGGAAATACCTCCAAAGCTATCTGTAAAAACTTGGAAATAGCCACACAGCTATCTGTATAAACATGGAAATATCCACACCGCTATCTCTATTAACATGGAAATATCTCCACCGCTATCTGTATAAACATGGAAATATCTCCACCGCTATCTGTATAAACATGGAAATAATCACACCGCTATCTGTATAAATATGGAAGTATCTACACCGCTATCTCTATAAACATGGAAGTGTCTACACCGCTATCTGTATAAACATGGAAATATCTACATGGCTGTCTCTATAAACATGGAAATACCTTCACCGCCATCTGTATAAACATGGAAATAACTACACAGTCATCTGTATAAACCTGGAAATATCTACACCACTATCTGTATAAACATGAAAATATATACACTGCCATCTGTATAAACATGAAAATATCTACACAGCCATCTCTATAAACATGGAAATATCTACACCGCTATCTGTATAAACATAGGAATAGCCACACCGCTATCTGTATAAACATGGATATACCTACACCGCCATCTGTAAAAACAAGGAAATATCTACACAGTCATCTGTATAAACATGGAAATATCTACACCTCCATCTGTATAAACATGGAAATATCTACACGGCCATCTGTATGCACATGGAAATATCTACGCAGCCATCTGTATAAACATGGAAATATCTACGCCGCTATCTCTGTAAACATGGAAATACCTACACCGGAATCTGTATACACATGGAAATATCTACACCATTATCTGTCTAAACATGGAAATATCTACACTGCCATCTGTATAAATATGTAGATATCTACACAGCCATCTCTATAAACATGGAAATATCTACACCGCTATCTGTATAAACATGGAAATAGCCACACAGATATCTGTATAAACATGGAAATATATACACTGCTATCTCTATAAACATGGAAATATCTCCACCGCTATCTGTATAAACATGGAAATATCTCCACCGTTATCTGTATAAACATGGAAATATCTACACCGCTATCTGTATAAACATGGAAAAAGCCACAGAGCTATCTGTATAAACATGGAAATATCTACACCACTATCTCTATAACCATGGAAATATCTCCACCGCTATCTGTATAAACATGGAAATAGCCAAACCGCTATCTGTATAAACATGGAAATATCTCCAACGCTATCTGTATAAACATGGAAATAGCCACACAGCTATCTGTATAAACATGGAAATATCTACACCGCTATCTCTATAAACATGGAAATATCTCCACCGTCATCTGTATAAACATGGAAATATCTACACCGCTATCTCTATAAACATGGAAATACCTACACCGCAATCTGTATAAACATGGAACTATCTACACCATTACCTGTGTAAACATGGAAATATCTACACCGCCATCTGTATAAATATGTAAATATCTACACAGCCATCTCTATAAACATGGAAATATCTACACCACTATCTGTATAAACAGGGAAATAGCCACACAGCTATCTGTATAAAAATGGAAATATATACACTGCTATCTCTATAAACATGGAAATATCTCCACCGCTATCTGTATAAACTTGGAAATATTTCCAACGCTATCTGTATAAACATGGAAATAGCCACACAGCTATCTGTATAAACATGGAAATATCTACACCGCTATCTCTATAAACATGGAAATGTCTACACCGCTATCTGTATAAACATGGACATATGTACATGGCTGTCTCTATTAACATGGAAATATCTTCACCGCCATCTGTATAAACATGGAAATAACTACACAGTCATCTGTATAAACCTGGAAATACCTACACCACTATCTATATAAACATGGAAGTAACTACAGTGCCATCTGTATACACATGTAAATATCTACACAGCCATCTCTATAATCATGGAAATATCTGCACTGCTATCTGTATAAACACGGAAATAGCCACACCGCTATCTGTATAAACATGGAAATGTCTACACCGCCATCTGTATAAACATGGAAATACCTACACAGTCATCTGTATAAACATGGAAATATCTACACCACTGTCTGTACAAACATGGAAATATCTACACTGCCATCTGTATAAACATGGAAATATCTACACAGCCATCTCTATAAACATGGAAATAACTACACTGCTATCTGTATAAACATGGAAATAGCCACACCGCTATCTGTATAAACATGGAAATATCTACACCGACATGTGTAAAAATATGAAAATATCTACACAGTCATCTGTATAAACATGGAAATACCTCCACCGCTATCTGCAGAAACATGGAAATATCTACACCGCCATCTGTATAAAAATGGAAATAACTACACAGTCATCTGTATAAATATGGAAATATGTACACCGCTATCTGTATAAACATGGAAATATCTGCACCGCCTTCTGCATAAACATGGAAGAATCTACACCGCCATCTTCATAAACTTGGAAATAACTCCAACGCTATCTGTATAAACATGGACATAGCCACACAGCTATCTGTATAAACATGGAAATATCTACACCGCTATCTCTATAAACATGGAAATACCTATACCTCAATCTGTATAAACATGGAAATACCTACACCATTATCTGTCTAAACATGGAAATATCTACACTGCCCTCTGTATAAATATGTAAATATCTACACAGCCATCTCTATAAACATGGAAATATCTACACCGCTATCTGTATAAACATGGAAATAGCCACACAGCTATCTGTATAAACATGGAAATATCAACACCTCTATCTCTATAAACATGGAAATATCTCCATCGCTATCTGTATAAACATGGAAATATCTCCACCGCTATCTGTATAAACATGGAAATATCTCCACCGCTATCAGTATAAACATGGAAATAGTGACACCGCTATCTGTATACATATGGAAATATCTACACCGCTTTCTCTATAAACATGGAAATGTCTACACCGCTATCTGTATAAACATGGAAATATCTACATCGCTATCTCAATAAACATGGAATTATCTACCCCGCCATCTGTATAAACATGGAAATACCTACACTTTCATCTGTATAAATCTGGAAATAGCTACACCACTATCTGAATAAACATGGAAATATCTACACTGCCATCAGTATAAACATGTAAATATCTACACAGCCATCTCTATAAACATGGAAATATCTACACAGCTATCTGTATAAACATGGAAATAGCCACACCGCTATCTGTATAAACATGGAAATATCTACACCGACATGTGTAAAAATATGAAAATATCTACACAGTAATCTGTATAAACATGGAAATATCTTCACCGCTATCTGTATAAACATGGAAATATCTTCACCACCATCTGTATAAAAATGGAAATAACTACACAGTCATCTGTATAAATATGGAAATATGTACACCGCTATCTGTATAAACATGGAAACATCTGCACCCCCATCTGCATAAACATGGAAATATCTACACCGCCATCTGTATAAACATGGAAATACCTCCAAAGCTATCTGTAAAAACTTGAAAATAGCCACACAGCTATCTGTATAAACATGGAAATATCCACACCGCTATCTCTATTAACATGGAAATATCTCCACCGCTATCTGTATAAACATGGAAATATCTCCACCGCTATCTGTATAAACATGGAAATAATCACACCGCTATCTGTATAAATATGGAAGTATCTACACCGCTATCTCTATAAACATGGAAGTGTCTACACCGCTATCTGTATAAAAATGGAAATATCTACATGGCTGTCTCTATAAACATGGAAATACCTTCACCGCCATCTGTATAAACATGGAAATAACTACACAGTCATCTGTATAAACCTGGAAATATCTACACCACTATCTGTATAAACATGAAAATATCTACACTGCCATCTGTATAAACATGAAAATATCTACACAGCCATCTCTATTAACATGGAAATATCTACACCGCTATCTGTATAAACATAGGAATAGCCACACCGCTATCTGTATAAACATGGAAATACCTACACCGCCATCTGTAAAAACATGGAAATATCTACACAGTCATCTGTATAAGCATGGAAATATCTACACCTCCATCTGTATAAACATGGAAATATCTACACTGCCATCTGTATGCACATGGAAATATCTACACAGCCATCTGTATAAACATGGAAATATCTACACCGACATGTGTAAAAATATGAAAATATCTTCACAGTCATCTGTATAAACATGGAAATTTCTTCACCGCTATATGTATAAACATGGAAATATCTACATGGCTGTCTCTATAAACATGGAAATATCTTCATCGCCATCTGTAAAAACATGGAAAAAACTACACAGTCATCTGTATAATCCTGGAAATATCTACAACACTATCTGTATAAACATGAAAATATCTACACTGCCATCTGTATAAACATGTAAATATCTACACAGCCATCTCTATAAACATGGAAATATCTACACCGCTATCTGTATAAACATGGAAATAGCCACACAGCTATCTGTATAAACATGGAAATATCAACACCGCTATCTCTATAAACATGGAAATATCTCCATCGCTATCTGTATAAACATGGAAATATCTCCACCGCTATCTGTATAAACATGGAAATATCTCCACCGCTATCAGTATAAACATGGAAATAGAGACACCGCTATCTGTATACATATGGAAATATCTACATGGCTATCTCTATAAACATGGAAATGTCTACACCGCTATCTGTATAAACATGGAAATATCTACATCGCTATCTCAATAAACATGGAAATATCTACCCCGCCATCTGTATAAACATGGAAATACCTACACATTCATCTGTATAAACTTGGAAATAGCTACACCACTATTTGTATAAACATGGAAATATCTACACTGCCATCAGTATAAACATGTAAATATCTACAAAGCCATCTCTATAAACATGGAAATATCTACACCGCTATCTGTATAAACATGGAAATAGCCACTCCGCTATCTGTATAAACATGGAAATATCTACACCGCGATCTCTCTAAACATGGAAATACCTACACAGTAAACTGTATAAACATGGAAATATCTACACCACTGTCTGTACAAACATGGAAATATCTACACTGCCATCTGTATAACCATGGAAATATCTACACAGCCATCTCTATAAACATGGAAATATCTACACCGCTATCTGTATAAACATGGAAATAGCCACACCGCTATCTGTATAAACATGGAAATATCTACACCGACATGTGTAAAAATATGAAAATATCTACACAGTCATCTGTATAAACATGGAAATATCTTCACCGCTATCTGTATAAACATGGAAATATCTTCACCGCCATCTGTATAAAAATGGAAATAACTACACAGTCATCTGTATAAACATGGAAATAATCACACCGCTATCTGTATAAATATGGAAGTATCTACACCGCTATCTCTATAAACATGTAAGTGTCTACACCGCTATCTGTATAAACATGGAAATATCTACATGGCTGTCTCTATAAACATGGAAATACCTTCACCGCCATCTGTATAAACATGGAAATAACTACACAGTCATCTGTATAAACCTGGAAATATCTACACCACTATCTGTATAAACATGAAAATATCTACACTGCCATCTGTATAAACATGAAAATATCTACACAGCCATCTCTATAAACATGGAAATATCTACACCGCTATCTGTATAAACATAGGAATAGCCACACCGGTATCTGTATAAACATGGAAATAGCTACACCGCCATCTGTAAAAACATGGAAATATCTACACAGTCATCTGTATAAACATGGAAATTTCTACACCTCCATCTGTATAAACATGGAAATCTCTACACTGTCATCTGTATGCACATGGAAATATCTACACAGCCATCTGTATAAACATGGAAATATCTACACCGCTATCTCTATAAACATGGAAATACCTACACCGCAGTCTGTATACACATGGAAATATCTACACCATTATCTGTCTAAACATGGAAATATCTACACTGCCATCTGTATAAATATGTAAATATCTACACAGCCATCTCTATAAACATGGAAATATCTACACCGCTATCTGTATAAACATGAAAATATCTACACTGCCATGTGTATAAACATGTAAATATCTACACAGCCATCTCTATAAACATGGAAATATCTACACTGCTATCAATATAAACATGGAAATAGCCACACCACTATCTGTATAAACATGAAAATATCTACATTGCCATGTGTATAAACATGTAAATATCTACAGAGCCATCTCTATAAACATGGAAATATCTACACTGCTATCAGTATAAACATGGAAATAGCCACACCACTATTTGTATAAACATGGAAATATCTACACCGCCATCTGTAAAAACATGGAAATATCTACACAATCATCTGTATAAACATGGAAATATCTACACCTCCATCTTTATAAACGTGGAAATATCTACACTGCCATCTGTACACATGGAAATATCTACACCGCTATCTCTATAAACATGGAAATACCTACACCGCAATCTGTATAATCATGGAAATATCTACACCATTATCTGTCTAAACATGGAAATATCTACACCGCCATCTGTATAAATGTGTAAATATCTACACAGCCATCTCTATAAACATGGAAATATCTACACCGCTATCTGTATAAACATGGAAATAGCCACACAGCTATCTGTATAAAAATGGAAATACATACACTGCTATCTCTATAAACATGGAAATATCTCCACCGCTATCTGTATAAACATGGAAATATCTCCACCGCTATCTGTATAAACATGGAAATATCTCCAACGCTATCTGTATAAACATGGAAATAGCCACACAGCTATCTGTATAAACATGGAAATATCTACACCGCTATCTCTATCAACACGGAAATATCTCCACCGCTATCTGTATAAACATGGAAATATCTCCACCGCTATCTGTAAAAACATGGAAATATCTCCACCGCTATCTGTATAAACATGGAAATATCTCCAACGCTATCTGTATAAACATGGAAATAGCCACACAGCTATCTGTATAAACATGGAAATATCTACACCGCTATCTCTATAAACATGGAAATGTCTAAACCGCTATCTGTATAAACATGGAAATATCTACATGGCTGTCTCTATAAACATGGAAATATCTTCACCGCCATCTGTATAAACATGGAAATAACTACACAGTCATCTGTATAAACCTGGAAATATCTACACCACTATCTATATAAACATGGAAATAACTACAGTGCCATCTGTATAAACATGTAAATATCTACACAGCCATCTCTATAAGCATGGAAATATCTGCACTGCTATCTGTATAAACACAGAAATAGCCACACCGCGATCTGTATAAACATGGAAATGTCTACACCGCCATCTGTATAAACATGGAAATAGCTACACAGTCATCTGTATAAACATGGAAATATCTACACCACTGTCTGTACAAACATGGAAATATCTACACTGCCATCTGTATAAACATGGAAATATCTACACAGCCATCTCTATAAACATGGAAATAACTACACTGCTATCTGTATAAACATGGAAATAGCCACACCGCTATCTGTATAAACATGGAAATATCTACACCGACATGTGTAAAAATATGAAAATATCTACACAGTCATCTGTATAAACTTGGAAATACCTACACCACTGTCTGCATAAACATGGAAATATCTACACCGCCATCTGTATAAAAATGGAAATAACTACACAGTCATCTGTATAAATATGGAGATATGTACACCGCTATCTGTATAAACATGGAAATATCTACATGGCTGTCTCTATAAACATGGAAATACCTTCACCGCCATCTGTATAAACATAGAAATAACTACACAGTCATCTGTATAAACCTGGAAATATCTACACCACTATCTGTATAAACATGAAAATATCTACACTGCCATCTGTATAATCATGAAAATATTTACACACCCATCTCTATAAACATTGAAATATCTACACCGCTATCTGTATAAACATAGGAATAGCCACACCGCTATCTGTATAAACATGGAAATACCTACACCGCCATCTGTAAAAACATGGAAATATCTACACAGTCATCTGTATAAACATGGAAATTTCTACACCTCCATCTGTATAAACATGGAAATATCTACACTGCCATCTGTATGCACATGGAAATATCTACACAGCCATCTGTATAAACATGGAAATATCTACACCGCTATCTCTATAAACATGGAAATACCTACACCGCAGTCTGTATACACATGGAAATATCTACACCATTATCTGTCTAAACATGGAAATATCTACACTGCCATCTGTATAAATATGTAAATATCTACACAGCCATCTCTATAAACTTGGAAATATCTACACCGCTATCTGTATAAACATGGAAATACCCACACAGATATCTGTATAAACATGGAAAAATATACACTGCTATCTTTATAAACATGGAAATATCTCCACCGCTATCTGTATAAACATGGAAATATCTCCACCGTTATCTGTATAAACATGGAAATATCTCCAACGCTATCTGTATAAACATGGAAAAAGCCACACAGCTATCTGTATAAACATGGAAATATCTACACCACTATCTCTATAAACATGGAAATATCTCCACCGCTATCTGTATAAACATGGAAATAGCCAAACCGCTATCTGTATAAACATGGAAATATCTACACCGCCATCTGTAAAAACATGGAAATATCTACACAGTCATCTGTTTAAACATGGAAATATCTACACCTCCATCTGTATAAACATGGAAATATCTACATGGCTGTCTCTATAAACTTGGAAATATCTTCACCGCCATCTGTATAAACATGGAAATAACTACACAGTCATCTGTATAAACCTGGAAATATTTACACCACTATCTGTATAAACATGAAAATATCTACACTGTCATGTGTATAAACATGTAAATATCTACACAGCCATCTCTATAAACATGGAAATATCTACACTGCTATCAGTATAAACATGGAAATAGCCACACCACTATCTGTATAAACATGAAAATATCTACACTGCCATGTGTATAAACATGTAAATATCTACACAGCCATCTCTATAAACATGGAAATATCTACACTGCTATCAGTATGAACATGGAAATAGCCACACCACTATCTGTGTAAACATGGAAATATCTACACCGCCATCTGTAAAAACATGGAAATATCTACACAATCATCTGTATAAACATGGAAATATCTACACCTCCATCTTTATAAACATGGAAATATCTACACTGCCATCTGTACACATGGAAATATCTACACAGCCATCTGTAGAAACATGGAAATGTCTACACCGCTATCTCTATAAACATGGAAATACCTACACCAAAATCTGTATAAACATGGAAATATCTACACCATTATCTGTCTAAACATGGAAATATCTACACCGCCATCTCTATAAAAATGAAAATATCTACACCGCCTTCTCCATAAACATGGAACTATCTACACCGATATCTGTATAAACGTGGAAATATCTACACCACTATCTGTATAAACATGGAAATATCTTCACCGCTATCTCTATAAACTTGGAAATATCTACACTGCCATCTGTATAAATATAGAAATATCTACACCACGATCTGTATAAACATGAAAATATCTACACCGCTATCTGTATAAACATGGAAATACCAACATCGCTATCTGTATAAACATGGAAATATTTACACCACTATCTGTATAAACATGGAAATATCTACACTGCTATCTCTATAAACAAGGAAATAACTACACCGCCATCTCTATAAACATGGAAATATCTACACCGCTATCTATATAAACATGGAAATAACTTCACCGCTATCTGTATAAATATGGAAATATCTACACCGCTATCCCTATAAACATGCAAATGTCTACACTGCTATCTGTATAAACATGGAAATATCTACACCGTTATCTCTATAAACGTGAAAATATCTACTTCGACATCTGTATAACCATGAAAATACCTACAAAATCATCTGTATAAACATGGAAATATCTACTCCACCATCTGTATACGTATGGAAATATCACCACCGCTATCTGTATAAACATGGAAATATCTACACCGCTATCTGTATAAACACGGAAATATCTACAGAGCTATCACAGTAAACAAGGAAATACCTACACCGCTGTCTCCATAAACACGGAAATATCAACACGGCCATCTCTGTAAACTTGGAAATAACTACACCGCCATCTGCATAAACATGGAAATATCTACACGACCATCAGCATAAACATGGAAATATCTACAACACCAACTCCATAAACATGGAACTATCTACACCACCATATGTATAAACATGGAAATATCTACACCGCTATCTGTATAAACTTGGAAATATGTACACTGCCATCTGTATAAAGATTGAAATATCTACAACACGATCTATTTAAACAAGAAAATATCTACGCCACTATCTGTATAAACATGGAAATATCTACACAGTCATCAGTATAAACATAGAAATACCTACACCGCCATCTGTACAAACATGGAAATATATAAACTGCCATCTGTAGAAACATGGAAATATCTACACAGCCATCTCTATAAAAATGGAAACATCTACACCGCTATCTGTATAAACATGGAAATATCCACACCGCTATCTGTATAAACTTGGAAATATCTACACTGCAATCTGTAAAAACATGGAGATATCGTCACAGTCATCTGTATAAACCTGGAAATATCTGCACCTCCATCTGTATAAACATGGAAATATCTAAACTGCCATCTGTATACATATGGAAATATCTACACACCCATCTGTAAAAACATGGAACTATCTACACGGATATCTCTATAAACATGGTAATATCTACAATGCTATTTGTATAAACATGGAAATATGTATATCGCTATCTGTATAAACATGGAAATATCTACACCACTATCTGTATAAACATTGAAATATCTACATCGCTATCTGTGTAAACATGGAAATATCTACCCCGCTATCTTTATAAACATGGAACTATCTCCAACGCCATCTCTGTAAACATGGAAATATCTTCACAGCTGTCTGTGTAAACTTGGAAATATCTACACCGCTATCTGTGTAAAGATGGAAATATCTGCACTGCAATCTGTGCAAAGATGGAAATATCTACACCGCTATCTCTGTAAACATGGAAATATCTACACCGCTATCTGTATAAACATGGAAATATCTACACCGCTATCATATAAACATGGAAATATCTACAATGCCATATCTATAAACACGGAAATATCTACACAGCTGTCTGTATAAATATGGAAATAACTACACAGCTATCTCCATAAACATGGAAATATGTACACCGCTATCTGTATAAACATGGAAATATCCACAACGTTATCTCTATAAACATGGAAATACCTACACTGCCGTCTGTATAAACATGCAAATATCTACACAGTCATCCATATGAACGTGGAAATATCTACACCATCATCTCTATATACATGGAAATATCTACACTGCCATCTGTATACACATAGAAACATCTACACAGCCATCTCTATAAACAGGGAAATATCTACACAGCTGTCTCTATAAACATGGAAATACCTACAATGCTATCTCTATAAACATGGAAATATCTACACCACAATCTTTATAACCTTGGAAACATCTACACCGCCATCTCTAAACACGAAAATATCTACACCGCCATCTGTATAAGCATGGAAATATCTTCACCGTTATCTCTATAAACATGGAAATACCTACACTGCCATGTGTATGAAGATGGAAACATCTACACCGCGAGCTGAATAAACATGGATGTATCTACATCGCTATCTGTGTAAACCTGGAAATATCAACACCGCTATCTCTGTAAACATGGAAATATCTACACCGCTATCGTATAAACATGGAAATATCTGCAATATCATATCTATAAACATGGAAATATCTTCACCACGATCTATATAAACATGGAAATATGTTCACCGCCATCTGTATAAACATGGAAATATCTACAGAGCTATCTGTATAAATATGGAAATATCTACACAGCAATCTCTATAAACATGGAAATATCTAAACCGCTATATACATAAACATGGAAATATGTACTCCGCTATCAGTATAAACAGGGAAATATCTACACGGTCTCTCTAAACTTGGAAATATCTACACGGCAATCTGCATAAACATGGAAATATCTACACCGCCATCAGCATAAACATGGAAATATCTACAATGCCATCTCCATAAACATGGAAATATCTACACCACCATATGTATAAACATGGAAATATCTAAACCGCTATCTGTAGAAACATGGAAATATCTACACTGCCATGTGTATAAAGATGGAAATATCTACACCGCGAGCTGTATGAACATAGAAATATCTACACAATGATCTGTATAAACATTTAAATATCTACACTGCCATCTGTAGAAAGATGGAAATATCTACACCGTGATCTGTATAAACATGGAAATACCTACACCGCTATCTGTATAAACCTGGAAATATCCACACTGCTATCTGTATAAAGATGGAAATATCTCATCCGCTATCTCCATAAACATGGAAATATCTACATCTCCATCTGCAGAAAGATGGATATACCTACACCGCGATCTTTATAAACATGGAAATGTCTACACCGCTATCTGTATGAACATGGAATTATCTATGCCGCTATCTGTATAAGTACGGAAATATCAACACCGCGATCTGTGTAAACATGGAAATATCTATACCGCTATCTGTATAAACATGGAAATATCTACACCTCTATCTCTATAAACATGGAGAGATCTACACCGCCATCTGTATAAACACGGAAATATCTACACAGCCATCTGTATAAAGATGGAAATATCTACACCGCGAGCTGTATGAACATGGAAATATCTACACAATGATCTGTATAAACATGGAAATATCTACACTGCTATGTGTATAAACATGGAAATATCTACACCGCTATCTGAATAAACATGGAAATATCTACACTGCCATCTCTATAAAAATGAAAATATCTACCCTGCCATCTCCATAAACATGGAACTATCTACACCCCTATCTGTTTAAACATGGAAATATCTACACTACCATCTGTATAAACATGGAAATATCTACACCGTTATCTGTATAAACATGGAAATATCTACACAGCTGTCTGTATAAACATGGAAATATATACACCGCTATCCCTATAAACATGGAAATAACTACACCACTAGCTCAGTAAACATGGAAATATCTACACCGCAATTCCTAAAGACATGGAAATGTCTACACCGCAATCTCTTTAAACTTGGAAATATCTACACCGCCGTCTGTATAAACATGGAAATAGCTACACCGCCTTCTGTATGAACGTGAAAATATCTACACCGCTATCTCTATAAGCATGGAAATATCTACACTGCCATCTGTATACACATGGAAATATTTACACAGCCATCTGAATAAACATGGAAATATATACTCCGCTATCTCCATAAACATCGAAATACCAACAACGCAGTCTCTATAAACATGGAAATATCTACACTGCCCTCTCTATAAACATGAAAATATCAACATTGCCTTCGCGATAAACATGGAATTATCTACACCGCCATCTGTATAAACATGGAAACATCTACACCAACATGTGTATAAACATGGAAATATCTACACTGCCATCTGTAGAAAGATGGAAATATCTACACCGCTATCTCTATAAACGTGGAAATATCTACACCGCGATCTATATAAACATGGAAATATCTACACCGCTATCTCTATAAACATGGAAATATCTGCACTGCTATCTGTATAAACATGGAAATATCTACACCGCGATATGTATAAATATGGAATAATCTACACCTCTACCTGTATAAACATGGAAATATCCACACCGTGATCAGTATGAACATGGAAATATCTAAACCACTATCTCTATAAACATGGAAATATCTAAAAAGCCATCAGCATAAACTTGGAAAAATATACACCGCCATCTTTATAAACATGGAAATATCCACACGGCCATTTGTATAAACATATCAATATCTACACCGTGATCTGCATAAACATGGAAATATCTACACCGCTATCTGTATAAACATGGAAATATCTCAACCGCTATCTCTATAAACATGGAAATATCTACACCGCCATCTGTAGAAAGATGGAAATATATACACCGCGATCTGGATCAATATGTTGAAATCTACACCGCTACCTGTAAAAACATGGAAATATCTACATCGCTATCTGTATAAACATGGAAATATCTACACCGCGATCTATATAAACATGGAAATATCAACACCGCTATCTGTATAAACATGGAAATATCTACTCTGCCATCTGTATAAACGTGGAAATATCTACACAGTGAGGTGTATAAACATGTAAATATCTACACCACTATCTGTATAAACATGGAAATATCTACACATTCATCGGTACAAACAAGGAAATATCTACAGAGCTATCTGTATAAACGTGGAAATAACTACACCACTATCTGTATAAACATGGAAATATCTACACCGCTAACTCTATAAACATGGAAATACCTACACCGCTATCTGTATAAACATGGAAATATCTTCACCGCTATCTATATCAACGTGGAAATATCTACACCGCAATCCCTATAAACATGGAAATGTCTACACCGTCATCTGTATAAACATGGAAATATCTACACCACCATATTTATAAAGATGGAAATATCTACACTGCCATCTGCATAAACATGGAAATATCTACACAGCCATCTGCATTAACATGGAAATATCTACACCACCATTAGCATAAACATGGAAATATCTTCACCGCCATCAGTATAAACATGGAAATATCTACACCGCCATCTGTATAAACATGCAAATATCTACACTGCCATCTGAATAAACATGGAAATATCTACACTACCATCTGTATAGAGATTGAAATATCTACACTGCGAGCTGTATGAGCATGTAAATATCTACACAATGATCTGTATAAACATGAAAATATCTATACCACTATCTCTATGAACATGGAAATACCTACAACGCCATCTCTATACACATGGAAATATCTACACTGCTATCTCTATAAACATAGAAATATCTACAATGCCATCTGTATAAACATGGAAATATCTACACAGCCATCTGCAAAACATGGAAATATCTACACCGCTATCTGTATAAACATGGAAATATCTACAACGCCGTCTGTATAAACATGGAAATATCTACACTGCCATCTGTGAAAAGATGGAAATATGTACACCACTATCTTTATAAACATGGAAATACCAACACCGCTCTCTGTATAAACATGGAAATATCTACACATCCATCGGTACAAACAAGGAAATATCTACACAGCTATCTGTATAAACGTGGAAATAACTACACCACTATCTGTATAAACATGGAAATATCTACACCGCTATCTCTATAAACATGGAAATACCTACACCGCTATCTGTATAAACATGGAAATATCTACACCGCTATCTCTTTAAACATGGAAATATACTCACCGCCATCTCTATAAAGGTGGAAATATCTACACCGCCATCTACATAAACAAGGAAATATCTACACTGCCAAGTACATAAACATGAAAATATCTAGACCGCCATCTGTATGGACATGGAAATATCTACAATGCCGTCTGTAGCAAGATGGAAATATCTACACCGTGATCTGTAAAAACATGGAAATACCTACAGAATGATCTGTATTAACATGGAAATATCTACATCGCGATCTCTATAAACATGGAATTATCTACACCGCTGTCTGTATAAATATGGAAATATTTACACCACTATCTCTATAAACATGGAAATAACTACACCAGTATCTGTATAAAGATGGAAATATCTACACCGCCATCTCTATAAACATGGAAATATCTACACCGCCATCTTTATAAACCTGGAAGTATCTACTCCGCCATCTGTAAAAACATGGAAATATCTTCACTGCCATCTGAATAAACATGAAAATATCTACACAGCCAACTGACTAAACACGGAAATATCTACACCGCTATCTGAATAAACATGGAAATATCTACACCGCAATCTCTATAAACATGGAAATATTTACACCGCCATCTCTATAAACAAGGAAATATCTACACTGCCATCTGCATACACATGGAAATATCCACACAGACATCTGTATAAAATGGAAATATCTACACAGAAATCTCTATAATGATAGAAATACCTACACCGCAATCTCTATAAAAATGGAAATATCTACACCGCTATCTCTATAAACATGAAACTATCTACACCGCCATCTGTATAAACATGGAAATATCTACACCGCCATCTGTATAAACATGGAAATATCTACACCGTGAACTGTACAAACATGGAAATATCTACACCACTATCTGTATAAACATGTAAATACCAACACCGTGATCAGTATTAACATGGAAATATCTACACCGCTATCTGTATAAACCTGGAAATATCTACACGGCTATCTGTAGAAACATGAAAATATTTCAACAGGTATGTCTATAAATATGGAAATATCTACATCACCATCTGTAGAAAGATGGAAATATGTACACCACGATCTATATATCCATGGAAATACCTACACAGTCATCTGTATAAACATTGAAATAACTACACTGCCATCTGTATAAAAATGGAAATATCTACTCAGCCATCTGTGTAAACTTGGAAATATCTACACCACTATCTGTATAAACATGGAAATATCTACACCGCTATCTGTATCAACATGGAAATATCTACACCGCTATCCCTATAAACATGGAAATACCTACACTGCTAGCTCAATAAACGTGGAAATATGTACACCGCAATCCCTATAAACATGGAAATGTCTACACCGCCATCCTTGTAAACATGGAAATATCTACACAGTCATCTGTATAAACATGGAAATATCTACACCACCGTATGCATAAATATGGAAATATCTACACCGCCATCTCCATAAACATGAAAATATCTACACCGCCATCTCCATTAACATAGAACTATCTACACCACTATCTGTGTAAACATGGAGATATCTAAACCGCTATCTGTATAAACATGGAAATATCTACACCACGAGCTGTATAAACGTGGAAATATCTACACCGCTATCTGTATAAACACGGAAATACCAACACCGCTCTCTGTATAAATATGGAAATATCTACACCGCTATCTCTATAAACATGGAAATGTCTACACCGCTATCTGTACAACCATGGAAATATCTGCATGGCTATCTCTATAAACATGGAAATATCTACACCGCCATCTGTATAAACATGGAAATACCTACACAGTCATCTGTATAAACATGGAAATATCTACAAAGCCATCTGTATAAACATGGAAATATCTACACAGAAATCTGTGTAAACATGGAAATATCTAAACCGCTATCTGTATAAAATGGAAATAGCCCCACCGCAATCTGTATAAACATGGAAATATCTCCAATGCTATCTGTATAAACATGGTAATATGTACACCGCTATCTGTATAAATATGGAAATATCTACAATGCTACCTGTGTAAACATGGAAAAATCTACACAGCTATCTGTGTAAACATGGAAATACCTACACCGCTATCTCTGCAAACATGGATATATCTATACCGCTATCTGTATAAACATAGAAATGTCTACATCACTGTCTGTACTAACATGGAAATATCTTCACCGCTATCTTTATAAAGATGGAAATATCTACACCGCTTTTTGTATAAACATGGATATATCTGCATCGCTATCTCTGTAAACATGGAAATATCTACACAGCTATCTGTGTAAACTTGGAAATATCTACAACACTATCTGTGCAAAGATGGAAATATCTACTCCGCAGCCTCTGGAAACATGGAAATATCTACACCGCTATCTGCATAAACATGGAAATACCTACACTGCTATGTGTATAAACATGGAAATATATAGACTGCCATCTGTATAAACATGGAAATGTCTACACCGCCATCTGTATAAACATGGAAATATATTCACCACTATCTGCATAAATATGGAAATATCTACACCGCTATCTGTATAAACTTGAAAATATCTACACCGCTATCTGTATAAACATGTAAATATCTACAAAGTCTTCCATATAAACATGGAAATATCTACAGCACCATCTCTATAAATATGGAAATATCTACACAGACATCTGAATACCCATGGAAATATCTACACAGACTTCTGTATAAACATGGAAATATCTCCACAGCTATCTGTATAAACAAGGAAATATCTACACCACCATCTGCATAAACATAGAAATACCTTCACTGTCATCTGCATAAATATGGAAATATCTACACGGCTATCTGTATAAATTTGTAAATATATAAACCGCTATCTCTGTAAACATGGAAATATCAACACCACTATCCATATAAACATGGAAATATCTACACCGCCATCTGCATAAACATGGAAATATCCACGAAGTCATCTGCATAAACATGGAAATATCCACACCGCCATCTGAATAAACATGGAAATATCTACACAATCATCTGTATAAACATGGAAATAACTACACCACTATATGTATAAATATGGAAATATCTACAACGTTATCTCTATGAACATGGAAATATCTTCACCTCCATCAGTATAAACATGCAAATATCTACACAGTCATCTGCATAAACATGGAAATAACTACAACACCATCTCTATAAACATGGAAATATCTTCACTGCCATCTGTATACACATGGTAATATCTACACAGCCACCTGTATAAACATGGAAATATCTACAGCGCTATCTCTATAAACATGGAAATACCTACAGCGCTATCTCTATAAACATGGAAATATCTACAACGCCATCTGTATAAACATGGAAATATTTACACCACGAGCTGTATAAACATGGAAATATCTACACTGCTATCTGTATAAACATAGAAATAACAACAGCGCTATCTGTTTAAAGCTGTTAATATCTACACCACTATCTCAATAAAAATGGAAATACTTTCACCACCATCTCTTTACACATGTAAATATCTACACCGCCATCTCTATAATCATGGAAATATCTACACTGCCATCAGAGGAAAATGGAAATATCTACACTACGATCTGTATATACATGGAAATATCTACACCGCTACCTGTATAGACATGGAAATGTCTTCAACGCTATCTGAATAAACATGGAAATTTCTACACCACGATCTGTATAAAAAAGGAAATATCTCCTCCGCTATCTGTATAAACATGAAAATATCTACACCGCTATCTGTATAAACATGGAAATATCTACACCGCTATCTCTGTAAACACGGAAATATCTACACCTCTAACTGTAGAAACATGGATATATCTACACTGCTATCTGTGTAAACTTGGAAATATCTACACAGCTATGTGTGTAAAGATCGAAATATCTACACCGCAATCTTGGCAAAGATGGAAATAACTACACTGCTATCACTGTAAACATGGAAATATCTACACCGCCATCTGCATAAACATAGAAATATATATACCGCCATCTGTATGAACATGGAAATATCTACAAAGTCATCTGTATAAATATGGAAATATCTACACCAGCATCTCTATAAAGATGGAAGTATCTAAACTGCCATCTGTATACACATGGAAATATCTACACAGCCATCTGTATAAACATGCAATTATCTACACCGCTATCCCTATAAACATGGAAATATCTACACCGCCATCTGCATGAATATGGAAATATCTACACCGCTATCTCTATAAACATGGAAATATCTACACAGCCATCTGTATACACATGGAAATATCCACACCACTATCTGTATAAACATGGAAATGTCTACACCGTTATCTATATAAATATGGAAATATCTACACCGTTATCACTGTAAACTTGGAAATATCTACACTGCAGTCTGTATAAACATGGAAATATCTACAGCGCTATGTGTATAAACATGGAAATATCTACACCACTATCTATATAGACATTGAAATATCTACAACGCTATCTGTGTAAACATGGAAATATCTACACAGCTATCTTTCTAAACTTGCAAATATATACACCGCTATCTGTGTAAAGATGGAAATACCTACACCGGAATCTGTGCAAATATGGATATATCTACACCGCTATCTCTGCAAACATGGAAATACCTACACCGCCATCTGTATAAACATGCAAATATCTACACAGTCATCTGTATAAACATGGAAATATCTACACCACCATCTCTATAAACATGGAAATATCTACACCGCCATCTCCATAAACAAGAAAATATGTACACTGCCATTTCCATAAAGTTGGAACTATCTACACCGCCATCTGTGTAAACATGGAAATATCTACGCCGCTATCTGTACAAACATGGAAACAACTGCTCTGCCATCTGTATAAAGATGGAAATATCTACACCGCGAGCTGTATAAACATGGAAATATCTACACTGCTATCTCTATAAGCAGGGAAATACCAACACTACTATCTTCATAAACATGGAAATATCTACACCGCTATCTGTATAAACATGGAAATATCTACACCACTATCTCTATAAACATGGAAGTACCTACACCACCATCTCTATAAACATGGAATTATCTACACCGTTATCTCTGTAAACATAGAAATACCTACACAGCCATCTCTATAAACATGGAAATATCTGCACCGCCATCTTCATAAACATGGTAATATCTATACTGCCATCTGTATAAACACGGAAACATCTACACTGCCATCTGTTTAAACATAGAAATATCCACACTGCCATCTGTAGAAAGATGGAAATATCTACACAGCGATCTGCATAAACATGGAAATATCTACACCTCTACCTTTATAAACATGGAAATATCTACACCGCTATCTGTATAAATATGGAAATATCTACACCGCTATCTCTATAAACATGGAAATGTCTACACCGCTATCTGTATAAACATGGAAATATCTATATGGCTACCTCTATAAACATGGAAATATCTACAACGCCATCTGTTAAAACATGGAAATTTCTACACAGTCATCTGTATAAACATGGAAATATCTATACCTCCATCTGTATAAACATCAAAATATCTACACTGCCATCTGTATACACCTGGAAATATCTACACAGCCATCTGTATAAACATGGAAATATCTACACCGCTATCTCTATAAACATGGAAAATCCTACACCGCTATCTCTATAAACATGTAAATATCTACACCGCTATCTCCATAAAGATGGAAATATCTACACCGCCATCTGTATAATCATGGAAATATCTACAGAGTCATTTGTATATACATGGAAATATCTCCACCACCATCTCTATAAACATGGAAATATCTACACTGCCATCTGTATACACTTGGAAATATCTACACAGCCATCAGTATAAACATGGAAACGTCTGCACCGCTATCTCTATACACATGGAAATACCTACACTGCAATCTCTATAACCGTGGGATCATCTACACCGCAATCTCTATAAACATGGAAATATCTGCACCGCTATCTGTATAAACATGGAAATAACTACACCGCTATCTGTGTATATATGGAAATATATATACCGCTATCTCTATATACATGGAAATATCTACACCGCTATCTGTATAAACATGGAAATATCTACACCGCTATCTCTATAAACATGGAGATATCTACACCACCATCTTTAAAAACATGGAAATATCTACACACTCATCTGTATAAACATGGAAATATCTACACCACCATCTGTATAAACATGGAAATATCTACACTGACAGGAGCTCAAGAGTAGCCTGGGCAATACAGCAAGACCTCATCTCTCCAAAAAAATAGGTAAAATTAGCTGGCCATGGTGGCGTGCACCTGTAGTCCCAGCTTCTTGGGAGGCTGAGGTGGGAGGTTCCACGGAGCCCAGAAATTTAAGGCTGCAGTGAGCTTGGATAACGTCTGCACTCCAGCCTGGATGACAGAACAAGAACCTGTTTCAAAAAAGAAAAAAGAAAAAACAACCTAAATACTAAAAACTGGTTGTAGTTTCCTAATAACTAAACAGCAAATTAATTGTAACATGCTTACATATCAACGATATCTTTCTTCTTTGATCATAAACCTGCTCACTAAGAAGCTGCTGAAGTCCATGGCAGTGACAGGTACATGTCTGCATCCTTGTCCTGACCTGCATCTTCTTTGATTGTCGCCATCTGTGTCTCCGACTGGCACTGCCGAACCGGCTTGCTACCTGATCAATGTTGTACTGAACCGAACTGCTAACTGATCAATGTTGTTGAGCTCACTGCACAAAGCTGTTCTTACAAGGTAGATTTCTGCCTGGAATAGTCATACTTGCACAGTTTATATTCCTTACTCCTGACCCATCCGACGCAGCACAAGTTCTATTTATTGCCATAGAAACATAGGTCATTTGGAAACACCTCCTTCATTTCTATGGAATGATCAAACACTTCTGACATTTTGGACTCTGTTCTAGCCTCTTGTTAAATGTATCCAGAAAAGAGACAAAGCTTTATGGTGGGGGGCTATATGCACACATATGCTATAGAATAAGCTATCTAAATGCTTAGAAATACTTTCCATCTGGCACCGCACCTTAATAGGTAGACAGAAATTAAGTATGTGTATATCTATCTGTATAGATACGTATAAATATATATCCCCAAAACAAAAACTCATTCTCTTTCTTATACATAGGTACAATATAGGTGAATATACATATACATTTATAGGTAGAACAAAAAAAAAAACCCTCAGCCTCTTTAGGTCCATGTGTTTTCTCTGAGTAATTGTCACAATTAATTAAAATACATGTGTATGCCTTTTTAGATAAATTCCATCAGACCAGTTTCTGTCTGGTTGGAAAATAATAACTGCCTATTTGCTAAGTGCCCCTGCCCCCATACTATGTTCCAGTGAACTAAAGACCTCTGGCAATCATAGATTTACAACTCAGCAAGATTAAACAGTTTATTGTTATTTATGACATCCAAGCTGGATCTTCTGTATTATATTCCACATTAGCATCTATCACTTTACATTTGGGAGATCCTGTCCAAAAAATGATTATGCCTCCTAACCAAACATTCAGCAGGGCTGCAGGAACAGGCCCCCTGAACAAACATCCTGCCAAAGTACTTTAAAGCACCGTGAGCTCCCACAGCTGTGCATTTTCAGACGAACCAGCAGATTAACGTGGAGTCTCTTAGCCTCTGCTTGTTCTATTCCTTTCAGTGATCTCTCACATGGCCCAGTCCATTCGGTTTGAAAATCCTCATGAAATGAGCAGATTATGATCTGGCTTCAGTAGAGGACCATGGGGTGGGCATGGAGGGGAGAGGGTTTGCTCTTAACACAGCCTGAGCCTCAGAAAGGTTTCAGATGGAAAAGCATGGCACTGACTCAGCTCATGCTTAACAGGAAATAATGCACAGACCACACCAAAAAAGCCCTTTATGTTGTGTGAAAGTCTATGCTGGAGCAGCTGCTGCCACCTCATGTACTGTGATAGAGTGTGCATGTGTGTGTTTGTGTGTGCGTGAGTGTGAGTATGCACACAAATGTGTGCTGGGAGGGGGAGGAGATCACACCTTCCACAGTCGCCACCTCAGCCTTAGCTAGCAGCATGCAGAAATGCCAAAAGTCAAGAGGAAGCTGCACAAAAGCAACTGTGATTACCACATCAGCAGGCGCTTTCTGGTTAGTAAAGCTACTGGGACTGAAAAACACACACGATCTCATCCTTCTTTTATTTTAATCAGAGCAAACTCTTTTTATAATAATTGTGTTATATGAATAAATAATTCATAATGCTGTAACCCATTATCACATTCAATGCTCCCAACAACCCTAGAAGATATGTAGACAAGTATTATTACTTTCCCTATTTTTATAAATGAGGAAATAAACCCCAGGAGGCTAGGCGACTTCCCCACGGTCATAGAATTTGCAAAAAGTAGTATCATGATTCAAATCCAAAGCTTCTCCTTTTGTCTTTATCATTTTAATTTTGAAGGTAATGCATATGCATGTATGATCTTTTAAATCCAGAGATGTATATGGAATAGATAGGAAAAGGGACTCTCCTTCCCCATTATACACCCCCTCCACCCAAGCTATATACACTGTTGACTAGAGTATGTCCTTTCAATCCTATTTTCTATGCCTACATTATATACAGAAAAGCAGGATTACGTTACACACAATATTCCAGTCATTGCTGTTTTTCACCAACAAGCTATCATTCACATCTTTTTCATACTACATATAAATTTATATCCTTTATTTTAGTGGTGTATATTGTGCAGTTGTGTCATAAATTATGTACCTGTTCTCTGTTGAACATATAGATTTTTTCTGAGTTTTTCCTTAGCAAAATGCTGCAGTGAGTACCCTTGTACACAGATGTTTGTACATTTGTTGTAGAAAAATCTACAGTAAAGATTCTTAGATTAAGAGATTCCCAGGTTATTAGAAAACTATTAATTTAGATATATACTTCCAAATTGCCTGACCAAAAAGTTATGTCAATTTAACTTCTATGAACAGTATACAAACATGACAATTTTCCATCACCTACACCAACTCTGGGTAATTTCATCTTTTTTACAAGTTGATGGATTGTTTTAATTTATATTTCTCTGGTTATTAATAAGTTTGGCCACCTGTTCATGTGTTACTATTGATATTTGTATTGAATTGTTTGAATTTTCTTGATTTCAAAAAACGTTTTACATGTCATAGATATTAAATATTTGTTGTAAAACTCTCCTTCCAGTATTTTGTATGTGTTTGGTCAAGTAGAATAAACTCTCGTCCTCTGATTTCAGATTCCTTTCTCTTTCCATTAGAAATCCCTAAATGTAAAACTACATATTGATAGCTAAAAACCAGGATGTTTACTAGAGAAAAAGAATACAAAGGCAATAATTAAATATTATATTTATACAAAATACCTACTAGTACAAACTTAAAAAGAGAAAGTAAAAGTCAAATGCTTCTACGACTTCAGACTAAGAAAAAGAACTTTTGAGGTTGAATGTTCCTGAAATTTTTCTTTTCATACAACTACGGACATGACTTCAAAAGTTGATGTGACTAAAAATGTAAGATATGAAAGATATTTGAAGACTCAGAGAAGGTGGATTTTCATTTTAACAAGTCACATATATATTCTAGATATCCTCTTATTCGTAACTAAGAGAGTCAAATCAGATGAAAGAATCTAAAAATTTCCCTTTGACTGTGTTAAGTAGAAGTAGTAGAGGCATATTGGCCAAATCTTGAGTGTTTGCAAATTGACTCTTAAGGCTATGGGCTGGCACAGGTCATTGAAGCCCTAGCTTTTTATCTTTAATTTTAAAATCCCCAAACAATTTATACTAATTTTTCTTGTCCATTATTTCCAAATAATCTTGTTTAAATGTTATTACAGTGCTTGTTCATGTTACTGTTGTCTAACAGAAGGGTATCCGGGGCCTTAAAACTGAGAGGGTTAGGATTAATGATTCCAATACCTATGCTTGGACATCTCCAAAAGTGGTTTCCAGCTTTTTGTCCTCAAGTCTGTATAGAAACTAGCAAACTTCCAGAGTTCACAAAAGGCTCAAAGAGAACAGATGTTTTATAGAAAATTCTTAGAGCAAGTTTCACGCATAATGTTGCTGATGTGTGTCTGCCTTTTCAATAAACATCACTATGCTTTATCACTAGATTTAATAAAGCAGCTTAGTTAAAAATGCCATCTGGGTCTCTGGACACATTAAACAAAGCTTAAAATAACCACCCCAGCAACTGGGAGGACCCAGCTGTTCTCATAATCTGTCCCACTCCTTTTACTTCCCCATAAAAAGAGTGAATGAAGAACACAGACTAAACGCATCCAGAAGGAACTGACACAAACAGGGAGATAGATGGAGCCAAGGGCTCCTGTAAGTTTGCTATTGCTCACATAATAGATTTGCTCATTCCAAAACCTGCGGATGGTAATTAAGAACGGGAAGCAGAAAGAGGGAAGAGAGAATCATAGAAGGGTTCATTCAAGTTTTCTAATGTATCACAAACCTGTCCTCCCTAATGTCTGGATCATAGCAGCCCATTCCATTCACCTATTCTGTAGTGAACTCCAATAGAAAATACAAAGCCATCACCACCCAGTTCTTTCTCCCTTCTAGAGATGAGCTATTAGCCACCCAATCCCAGAATCTCAGATCCATTCCAGGAAAGAAGCCCTAGGTATTGAAGCACAGCTTTCCCTCCCTCCCTTCTTTCTTCCACCCCAAGATTTGTTCCCCAGATAGTTCTAGTAAATGCAATACCAAGTATATTATCATTCTTTAGAGCAACCAGCTTTTCATGGCCAACTGGAATCAAATACAACCAGCACAAACATCTCTCTGGAGGACACTCCCAAGGCTCCTACTGAGCCAGCCTTCTGCATACCACTGCATTTCAGCTTCCTAGTTCACAAGACACTGAGACATTCTTGAATTCTGCAAGGTGCACTGTGTGTTAATATCTTTGCTGCTCATCATGTGGCCAATAAAGGGCATGACTAGTCAACAAATAAATTTTCTCTTGGCTAAAACTTGCAACAAAACTGTAAGCTGTTTAACAAGGGGCCCACTACAGGTTATATTCAATATATACAGTCAAATCATAACTATCTGAGATATATTCAGTTGACCATACACCTTTATATTTCAGTAAAAGGTCTTTACATTTCCCAGTGCTATCGATGTTACAAAGTGCTTTCATATGCAGTGCTTCATCTGATTTCCAGGATAATTAAATGATCCTGTCATACCTGATTTTTAGATGAGGAAACAAGTGGTTTCTGGGTATTTCAAGAGGCTAACGCATCTGCCCTCCAACTTGTATGTGAAAACCAAAAACAAAATTCCAAGGCCCTTCAACCATCTGAATGGACTTTGACTCTTTTGGTCAATATATGGCAGAGCTAGGAAAAGAAGGTGAGTCTTCCAGCTGCTGATACAGGGTTTTTTCTGCCATACTCCATTACCTCCAAGGCTAAAGTCAAAAGAGGGTGTGGTTATCACATGGAAAAATCTGGTTTGGATTTCCCAAATGTGTATGTAGTATTTGGGGATTTACCTTAATTTAACCTACAGTTCTTTTGGGTTGTAACAGTCTGACTCCATTTTTGAAAACAAAACAAAATCGATTTTAAATGCTGAATTATAGATCTTTGCTGTCCAGTATGGTAGCTACTAACCACTTATGGTTATTTGCATTTCTATTTTAATTAATTAAAATTCAGTAAAATGCAAAATTCAGTTCTTCAGTTGCTCTAGCCACATTTCAAGTGTTACAGTAGTCACATATGGCTAGTGGCTGGGACAATGCAGATTATAGAACAGTTCCATCATCAAAGAAACTTCTATTGAACAGTGCTATTATATAATGTCATCTCCAGAGAAAGAAGACTTTAGAAAAAGTCAGAAATGGCCGGGTGCAGTGGCTCACACGTGTAATCCCAGCACTTTGGGTGGCCAAGGCAGGCAGATCCCTTGAGGTCAGTAGTTCAAGACCAGCCAGGCCAACATGGTGAAACCCCGTCTCTGGTAAAAATACAAAAAATTAGCTAGGCGTGGTGGTGCATGCCTGTAACCCCAGCTACTCAGGAGGCTGAGTTGGGAGAATCACTGGAACCCAGGAGGCAGAAGTTGTAGTGAGCCAAGATTGTGCCACTGCACTCTAGCCTGGGTGACAGAGCAAGACTCCAACTCAAAAAAAAAAAAAGAAAAAGAAAAAGAAAAAGTCAGAAACATCTTGAGGCAGGCATAGTGCTGTCATCTGTCCAATATTGAAGATGATTAAAGAATAAGAAAGAAGAAGAGAACAAAGAAGAGAAAAAGAAGTTGCCTTAGGTGTACCTACCCAGAAAAGGACAAAGGCATTCTTGTAGTCATTGTGTTGTATTTTAGCTCTTAAACTTTTTAAGAGATTAGAATAATTTGACACATAGAAGATCTAAACCACTGAAGAGGCTCTGAAGCAGATAAAAGTAGAAAGAAAATAAAAAACTAATTAGTTACAAACTAAGCTTAACCACAATTCATTTAAACGATACTATTTACTCTCCACATGATTGGTTTTTCTTTTGCTTTATAGTAAGGCATAGTTTATATCTTTAAAGGGGAATTAAAATATTTCTGGGAATTTTTAAAAGTAAGTTCACACAGCCACATAAAAACTACAGAAACAGATAAAACCTATCTTCTCATTTATTCCCTAATCCATTCAAATTAAATATAAAAATCCAAGCAGCCACAGTGATATTCAAAAAAGCAAAAGTGAGACAAAACAAAATTCATTTGTCACCTGTGGAGGTAGTTAACTCACCTAATCTTCACTCCAAACACCAGTAATTTTTAAAAGACAGAAATAAACATGTTCTGCCTTCCCGGAAGGAACTATGTTTCAGGATAGCCAAATAACCCAGTTGTGAAGAAAATGGTCTGCTTATAGAAAAATGCCAGCTAAAACATGTAGATAGAATTAGAGAATTAGAAATTCACCATTTTGAAACCCCTAATGAAATAATCAACTCAAGCAAGGATCATTAATAAATGCTAAAACAATCAAGTAACTATTGATACAGAATATAACTGAATATACACATGGTACAAAGTTCACGTCACAGACTACTGGCTTGACCCAAGGGGGAATATAGCAGAGGAGATAGGCAGTGATCACCCTAACCTTGCGATCATCTCACCATCACTAATGATGGGATGTGAATACACATTATTGCCTATGAAATAGTCTTTAAAAAAAGAAGTTGAACCTGAATCTAACTAAACCTTGCAATGGGCTGAACGTGTATGTCTTCCCAAAATTAATATGTTGACATCCTAACCCCAAAGGTGCTGGTATTAAAAGGTGGGGCCTTTAGGGGGTCATTAGATCATAAGGACAGAGGCTTCATGATTGGAATTAGTGCCCTTATAAAAGAGGCCCCAGAGAGCTAGCTAGTCTCTCCCACTATGTGAGGGCCCAGCAAGAAGGCCAATCTATGAACCAGAAAGTTGGTCCTAACCAGATATCAAAACCACATGCTCCTTGATCTTAAACTTGCTAGCCTCTAGGACTGTGAGAAATAAATTTCTGTTCTTTATAAGTCATCCAGTTTTTGGTATTTTGTTATAGCAGGCCTACAAGCCTTTAGAACTAACTTCCAGTTAACCAGGAAAAAACAGAGTGAAAAGTTAAATGACACCATAAAAAGCAACCAGAAAATTCCAGAAGGGGAAATATTCTACAGGACAACTGACTAGTTTTTCAACAAGTCAATTTCACTAAATAAATACATAAACAAAGAGTATGGGTATTTTCCAGGTTAAAAAAGTCTTGAGCTAAATAATCAAATGCAATGTGTGTCCCTTCATTAGAAGAAACTAATTTGAACAAGCCAGCCACAAAAGATATTTCAGGGAGACCAAGCTGGAAGGATCACTTGAGGCCAGGAGTTTGAGACCAGCCTGGGCAATGTAGTAAGACCTCTATCTCTACAAAAACAATAAATTAGCTGGGCATGGTGGTGTGCACCTATAGTCCTAGCTACTCAGGAAGCTGAGGCAGGAAGATCACTTGAGCCCAGGAGTTTGAGGCTGCAATGAGCTATGATTGTTTCACTGCACTTCAGGCTGTGTGAAAGAGCAAGACTTTGTCTCAAAAAATAAAAGGACATTTCATAATAATTGAGGAAATCTGAATGTGGACTGGGTAATAAATGATATAAAAAAGCCATTTTTTATTTTGTTTGAAAACATGATTTTGTAACTATACAGGAAAATGTTCTTGTTTTTTTAGAAATCTGTACTAAAGAATTTAGGGGTAAAATGTCATTTTCTTTAATAGACTTTCAAACACAAGCAAAAAATAGTCATGACACAAATATAGCAAAATGTTTACAATCTATGTTCTATGCTTGCCTGTGAGTGCCATTAATCTCATCTCTCTGCTTTTCTGAAAGTTTGAAAATTTCAAAGTTTTATAATAAATTTTTTTACATCCCATAATTTTATAATAATTTTTTTAAACTTTGAAGCAAATCAACAACTATAGCTTCAAAAATATCCTGACCCACAATAAACATTGAACAGGGTATATTTCTCCCATTTCCTAAAATGTTGGCACAGGAAGGAGTATGAGAGCTGTCATAGCTCTCCCAAGGCTCATTATTCTCCATCACTCCATGGGAAATCCCAAAATAAATTTTTTAAAAAGTTGTTTAAATTTATAATGTTTTTGATTCTATAATAATTTTATAATAAAATAATTGTAAAATGTTTTTGATTTTATATTTTAATTTATAAAAATTTTTATACATGTTTATGTTTGAAATGTCTATTTCAAACTTTATGAGATATTAAAATATTAGTAATATAGTTCATCATTTTAGAAATGCCATGCTTTTCTTCTCCAGCAATTACATAATCAAAGAGTAACTGTAGTTTTTCCCAGAACATTGCTTTGTAGGCTGGGCATGGTGGTTCATGACACTTTAGGAGGCCAAGGCAGGCAGATCTCTTGAGATCAGGAGTTTGAGACTAGACTGGGCAACACAGAGAAACCCTATGAGTAGTAAAAACACAAAAATCAGCTGTGCGTAGTGGTGTGCACCTATAGCCCCAGCTACTCAGGAGGCTGAGGTGGGAAGATCACCTGAATCTGGGGAGGTCAAGGCTACAGTGAGCCAAGACTGTACCATTGCACTCCAGCCTGGGCAACAAAGTGAGACCCTGTCTCAAAAAAAATGAAATTTAATTTAAAAATAGAAAATTGCTTTGTAAAATTAACTTTTTCAATCAAAACCAAGATTTTTCAGATATAGAGAATGCATCCCACTGGTCAGATTTGTCAGTTCAAAGAGAATAAATTCTAGTTTCCTATTTTTCTAGCCTGCTTATGATTATCCAATAGGATATCAAAAAAGACCAAAGCCTTTGGGATCCATGTTCAGTATTCCTGAGTCTAACTCAGGATGCCAAATCAGGAGACAAGCACATTCTCATCAATTTTCAATCATACGAGACCAATTTTGCTTATAATTATCCAGTTCTTTTAGACCACCTTTCTCCTGAAGCCAGCCTTATGGCTATTCACTTCACTTTAGCATAAGCCCCCAAGAAGGTGAACAAAATGAGGAAACGATTGGTTAAAGTTGGCGTTTGAAATTCTGAAACATGTCCACCATTCCCTTCACCCATGCCCACCCCTCTTAGAAGTAGTACTTTCAGATTATTTAAGAGTCGATGCTTCTATGTGGATTTTGTCATCTGTCCTTTATAACAGCTAGTAGGTTTAATTTGACTCTATTTTAAGCATATATTGACCTATGCTAATTATCTGTTAAAATAAATTCCACTCTTAGAGTTAATAAAGTGTGTTTGTCATGGAAGACCCATTGAAGTAAGAAGCTGAGGAGCCCTTATGGTAAAGTGGGACAAGAAATAATAAGACATAATAATTTTCCCATGCAAATCAACAACCGTAGCTTCAAAAATATCCTGACCCACAACAAGTATTGGACAGGCCATGTTTCTCTCACTCCCTAAAAAATTGGCTCGGGAAGGAGTATGAGAGCTCCCATAGCTCTCCCAAGGCTCATTATTCTCCATCACTCCACAGGAACAGCCTGTCAGAGAAGAGTGAAAGACCATTTGTCAACCTCTCTTCAACTCCCTGATTCTAGCCAAACTTCATCAATCTCAAGTGAGGAGCCAGAGAGAAATCAAACCCCATATATCCAGCATCATTGTCTACGGGAGTCAAAAATCACAATTCCACTACCCACCCCAACACCACTGGCCCTGTTTCTCCCAATTGCTTTTTGTTGTGTTTTTTAAAAAATCCTCTTTCCCCATCCCTGCAACACTGAGAAGGAGGAATTATAGTAGATAAATATGAAGCATGGAGATCCTTTAAAAATGTTTTTAATAATAAATGAGAAAATGAAAAGGAGAGGGTTGGGAAGGAAGGAGGGAATTCAAATGCCAGGGAATTGTTCAGTTTCACCTTTAAAGATGTTAACACTCATTTATACATCTGCAAGACACTCCCCTTAAAGAAAATTTCTATGAGTGTGGGTCTGGTTGCATGAATAAGGATAAAATTACTTTTTTAGACGATGTTTCCCACATATCATTCAGAGACCCCTGAAGTTAAGTATCCCTCTTGTAGATGTCCTTGAGATGCTGCTGGACCTGGGAAAGAGGAAACTGGGATACGGGTCTATGCCAAAAGGTGCTTCTAGTTATAGGACAGAGAGGAAAGGGGCAGAGGGAGAAAAACCCGAAGTCTGAGAATCTGGATTGCAGAAGAGTACCGAGGTCGTGGGAGAAGGGAGAGAAAACAAGGATGAAAAGCGAAAGGGGAAGAGGCATGAAATGTTGTCAAATGTCAAAAGGCATTTGGAGAGAAGTTGGGAATTGCATTAAGAAAACCACTGCAAATCTCGTTTCAGACCATTTAGAGATATGCCCCCTGGGAACTGCGAGCTCAGGCTGTTTAGCATCAAACAAATGGATCCACTCCATCCCTACCCTAATTAAATAAATCATTCAGTAATTCCACTGGGTTAAAGAACCAAAATATTAAAAACCTTCAGGGCCTACTCTTGCCAAATATGTCAGGGAACGTGTGTGTGTGTGTGTGTGTGTGTGTGTGTGTGTGTGTGTGTGTGTGTTCTGAGACACCACTACTGTTAAATAGGCAGAGCTAAGACTTAGGGGACTGGCAGATTATTGCAAAAAGGGCACGGGGCAGAGGGACTATGTTGTGAGCCTGGGAAAGAAGTTTGTGTGGGGACTGTGGGCAGTGAATGCGTTGGGAACAATATGGAAAACTGGGAGCTGCCTTGGAATCTACAGGGCCGGGTAAGATAATGTCCGAAAGAAAAATGAGCAGGTGCGGGATGTGTGCAGAGTCAGAGAAGAGTCCAGGGCGCCCGGAGTGGCTCAAGGAACGACGGACACCCCTCAAGGCCTTTGGGGGCGGTGGGTACTAATAGAACCCAGTGTTCGGGGTGCGCCAGGGAGGCTGCGAGCACGGCGGGAGTGGGGCGCTGGAGGGTGAGGACGCGGGAGTGAGGAAGCAAAGCCGGGGCCGGGCAGGGGCCTCCCAGCTGGGCCCGGAGGCAGCAGGGGGACAAGGGCTAGGAGAGGGCAAGGCAGCGGCATGGCGGGAAGCGAGGGGCATCCGGACACTCACCCCGTTGGCCGCGGCCAACTGCACCACGATCTCGATGGCCGTCCTGCTAAAGTACCTGCCGTCGCTGCCCACCACCATGGTGCAGCCACGACGGTCGCGCAGATCGATGGACGACAGCACGCTCTGGATGAAGTTGGGCAGGTAGTTGCGCTGGCCCTCGAAGAGGCCGGTAGGTCGCCGCAGACCCCTGCCGCCGGCCGGCCACCTGTCCTCGTAGGGCGCGGTGGGCACTGTCAGCACTGGGATGGGGCTCCCCTCCGTGGGGCCTCCTGGCCGGTCCTGCTGCTGCTCCTGGGGCCGGAGGGAATCTGCAGCCTGCCGGGGGCCTCCGCCAGAATGGCCGCGTGCCGGGACTCCGCCTCACGCCCGGGCCCCCTCTCCGGCAGGTCGGCGCCCTGCGCCCTGCGCCCGCCGCCTGGGGACCGCCTGCCCCTCCTCTCCGCGCAGCCGCTCACTGACTCCCTCGGCGGAGATTTCTTCTGCCTTCCTGTAAAGTTTTCTCCCGCCCACCTTCTCCGCTGCCAGACCTCCCGAGGTGCCCTCAGTTTCTCCCCAAGTTGGACTCACTTTTGGGGTGTCTCAAAAGCCTGATTCCAGGGCCTGCTAGCCCGACCCCGGTGACGCCTGCACCCGTGCCTGGCCCCAGCCTTCACACGCGATCGCCGCCCTCCGGGGCACACCCTTTGCCAGAAAACAGCCGGCGGGCGGTGAGACTTTGGGCAGAGTCCGGGTTCCTCTCCGGCGCCAGGCCCGTCTCCCTGTCTTCCTGGGAGTGCGCAGCCTACACGCACCAGTTTCTCTTTAGAACAAGCACGGGGAGGGATTTGGGAGGGGGCTGAAAACTTTTGCCATCAGCGAACGGCCTCAGCCAAAAATAACCCTGGAAAGGCGAGCTAAGAATGGTTATCTCCTGCCAGCACTGAAATCGGAGGATGGGCGCTGCGTGTGGGGTGTGTGTGTGTGTGTGTGAGTGTGTGTACCCTCCCACCCCGAACATTTGTTGAAGGGAATCACCACTGTCAGACTTCAATCCAACAGGACCCACTCGAGCCATCCACACTTTCCCCAGCCTCCTCCAAAACAGCACACTTGCCGGTATGGACAATTCTTTTTTTTTTTTTTTTCACTTGTTTGTTTGTTGTGGTGGTTGCAACAGCAGCAACAGAGACGACACATATTTCCCTATTCTTCTCGCCCTTCTCACCCTCCCTACCCAGCTCCTGCCTTAGAAACAGGCTTGGCCTACACTGTATCTGTCCACACTGCCTGAACTCTTCCCTGAATTAATCGTTTTCAATAGGAGGGAGCTAAATCCCTTATTAATGCCCTACCAGGAGTGAATGAATAAAGCCAAGTTAAAGGGGAACTGGGTACCACATACTGTGCTAGGTTCCTTTGCATGTATCCTTTCATTCTGCTGGAGATGTTCTGCCTCCTCTCCATAAAACGCACCCAAACTCCAAAACCAGGAAATTCTCCATAGAAAATAGGAGTGAAGAGAGAAAAGACTAACAGGATAAACCCCAAAGCAGGAAGAAAGTTTTGTCTCCCATTTCGCTCAAGGAATTTTTGGACCCACCAACGCTACTGTCCTGAAAGATCCTGCTGCTTCTCCTTCCCCAAATATTGTCCACTTCCTGAGAGTAAGGCTGACTTGCCGCAGGCTTATAAAGTGTTTGGTCACAGTAAGACAACTGTGAGTAATAACACACATTGTATACTGTTTTGCAATTGATAAAATGCTTTGCATCTGTTTTTTCTTTGGAGGCTGAAGAAAAGAAGAATGGTATTCACGCAGTTCCCATTTTACAGATGAAAACAAGAGGACTTTTTCTGTGAAGTCAGGAAAGTGGTTACAATGGTACTTTCCGCCTGTCTGAATTATGTATTGCCCCTCCCCTTTCTATTAATAACATTGAAGTGTGATGGGACAACCACTGAAGCCGTCAGTTGAAACCTGCTGGGACTTTTTAGCCATTCTCTTCAACATAAAGAATGGGTGTTTTTGGAGGGGGTGAGAGGAATGGGGAAATGTTGTCAAAGAGTACAATGTTTTAGTTGAGACAGGAAGAATACATTTTGTTGAGATCTACAGCACAGCATGGTGACTGTAGTTAAAAATGAAGTATTGTGTATTTCAAAATTGCTAAGACAATAAATTTCAAATGTTCTCACCACAAAAAAGATAGGTTTTGAGGTGATGAATCTATTAATTCTCTGGATTTAATTATTCCACAATGTATACATATATCATAACATCACATTATACCTCCATAAATACATACAATTTTAATTTGTCAATTAACATTTTTTATAAGAATAGTGTGGCCAGTTGGGGAGGTAGTTTTTTTTTTTTCCTCTAGTCTCTACTCAGTCTCCAAGATCCCATTCCCCATAAAGTTCCTGTCACCCAGGTGGAGTGCAGTGGCACAATCATGGCTCACTGCACCCTCTCCCTCTTGGGCTCAAGCGATCCTCCCGCCTACAGGTACATGCCACCACGCCCAGCTAATTTTTGTAGTTTTTGTAGACATGGGGTTTCACCATGTTGCCTAGGCTGGTCTCGAACTCCTCAGCTCAATCAATCTGCCCACTTTAGCCTCCCACAGTGCTGGGATTACAGGTGGGAGCCACCAAGCCCAACCCATAAAGTTCCTAACTTTTTAACTCCCTGGGAGTGCACAGCCTACACACACCAGTTTCTCTTTAGAACATACTTAAGAGTCTTGGCTTAGCATCCAACAGACAGAACTTTAACACTTCTACGGATCTGTGCACCTGTCTATGGTGTGGGGTTTTTAAGATCTCTTTCTAATGACACTTTATTTTGCAAAGCAGGACAGTTTCATTCCCAGAAGAGCAGGTATGGTAAATCCTTTGTTCCAGTAACGAAGACAATGATCCAAACCCTAAGCCTCAGAGAAGCCCAGAAACCCTCCAGGCCTCCATCTCTCTGCTCCTAGCACCTGCCTCTCTCTTGACATCAACATCATTCTCCCCTCTCACAGCCCAGCTCCTTCCACAGACCCAGGGATTAGGCACCAGCACCTCAGACTAGATTTTAGAGAATTACCATTCAAGAGGCAATCCTCTTCCCTTGGTTCCAATTTCAAGGTTCTCAAAGACTGGAACAGGGCTAGTTTGAGGCAATGTGCCCCATCGCATAGCCAGAAAGAACCTTACAGTGAAAAGGAAAACAATTCTTCCAAAGTAAGGGGGTGCTGATCCCCAGAGGGAGGACAGATGGGCAACCAAACAGTAACCGGGCCACCACATGCTTCACACTCACTTATCAAGGATTTCTAAAACCACTTTTCTTTTCTCTGAATTTATACAGGACTTTGTATCACTCATAAAGGAATGTCTTATAGGCTGATAACACCTTTCTATTCATGCTTATACTTAACATTTAGGCTAGGATAATTTCCTAACCTCAGTGTCCTCACTATAAGATGGGAATTATTATAATCCCTACCTCATAAATTGTTGGGAGGATTAAAATACTTAGTAAAGTGCCTGACTAATAGAAAGGCATTCAATAAATGTTAGCTATTCATGGTGTCATCATCATTATATTTACCATTATTACTAATCTCCTGTATTGCAAGAATTACAGTTTATATTTTTGTAGACCATCACTGTAGCTAAAGGGTCTTTGGGCCATAGGTGATATTCCATAAAGGTTGGTTAAATTGATCTGTGGTTTCTGACTATGGAAACTCAGAACTCCCTCAAAATGTACAAAACAGATTTACCTGCTAAATAAATCTCTTCAAAGCTGACCCCAGGTTTAATTGAATTAATTCCAATGAATTTGTCACAATGATGGAGAAAGGAAACTTAGAGGGCCCCACAGTTGTTTGCTGGTAAAATGAGAAGTTTGGATTAGATCAATGTTTCCCAAAATATTTTCCTCAGAATGTTAGTGCCCCTCGAATCCTGCACAAAGCAAGAGTTTCATGACCAAGTAGCTTTTAAAACTCCTGTACACTCTACTCCCATTCTTCACAATGCACACTTTCATATTAAAAGTTCTGAGAGGTCCTCAACAGAAGACATCACTTAACTTTTTTTTTTTTTTTTTAAGACAGATTCTCACTCTGTCACCCAGGCTGGAGTACAGTGGCCACCACTCCTGGCCTAAACAATTTTTAACCTGGTGCTTCCCAATCTAAACTCACAGGGAACAGTTTTCTTAATGAAAGAGAATCAGACTAGCTTGTAACCATAGCTGGTGACACTCCCCTGCCCCATTCCTTGTATGTCCTCAGTGGACTAAGTCAGGAATAAATAAATTTTCCTAATTCTCAAGGGCTGGTCACTCCTTTGCACTGAGCTCAAAGCTTCTCTGTAGCATGGGTCACAATGAATGGTAGCCCTGATAGCCTAGAGTAGCCTTTCAGCCTTCTCTGAGCCTCTAAAGACTGAGGATCCTTGGCATGAAATGGAGCAACTGATATACCCTTGCTTCCCCTGGGGACTCTCTTGCTCTCAAAAAGGCATCAGCCATCATCTCCATCTAGAGAATATACTAGCTGACTCAGCTTGACCAGCCTGTCCCAAAATGAGAATCTGGGTAAAATAAGCATTGAAACACTTCATTCCTTGTAGATTCACAAAACATATTAGCATATTAAAGACTATGAAGTTCTGCAGGAAAAAAAAAACCTATTTAACTTTAATTCAACATTGCCAAGTTTTACTTGACCATGGAAGATTTTTCCAAAACACTTACAAACAGATCAAGGACATTAATCTTTCATGAAACACTAGATCCCCAGGGTCCTCTCCAGCTACATCATTCTCTGATTTTCTTTTCTATTTATGATGCATTAAAAGATTAATCTCTATCAGACTTCCATTTAGAAATTCACCAGAACGTGCAAAGGCAGCAGGTAAAATTGCTGAAGGGTATTATAAAAATACCCTCCAGTGATTTTTGAAACTTAAACTGAAATATTTATATAACTATATATTTCAGTTTGTATATTATATATATATGTATATACACACATACATATGTGTGTATATATATTGGTGTATGTATATCTATATCTATGTATATATGGCATTCTATCCATTTTACAGATGCAGAAACTGAGCTTTAGAGGGGGTGAGCAATTGATCCAAAGCCACACAGCACACAGGTAGTCATTGATAAAGGTAAAAACAAGAGTTGAAGCCTGAGGTGTAAGGACACAGAGACAAGTACACAAATGTTTACAAGTTACACACATGACACGTGCCTTTAACATGAATTTCTTGAACATTCATTTAGAGGCCTTACAATGAAGAGATCAGAGTGGCAGCAAGTTCTGTTGGAATCAGGGGAGCGTGTTCTTCTATAATCCCCTGGCTAACAGGAAAGCAGACTGATTTGGCCCATGGTAGTTATACACTCCCATTGAGTCAGGGGCCACTTCTATGCACACAGGAGGTGCTAAAAATATGCTGTTGACTCATTGCCTCTAAGAGCAGAAGAAATGCCAAAAGTATAGGACAAGAGGCAGAAAAGCACACGGAAAAATGTCGTAGGGCAGTCCTCTGAGGAAGTGTTAGATCCCTTTGAAATCTGTCCAAACACTTTCTTGTGCTGGGGAAAGTCAATTACATATTTCAAGCAACCCCACATGTCATACGAGTATCTTGTACGTGTTTGTGTACTCGTGTCTGTGAACTTACATCTCAGACTTCAACTTCTCGCTCCCCACCCTTATCAATGACTGCCTGCATGGCCTTGGGCAAGTTGCTTTCCCTCTTCAAAGCTCAGTTTCTGCATCTATAAAATGGACATAATGCTACCTACCTCATGGGGTTAGTGATCACATTTAAGGAGCTAACATGTGGAAATTGCTTACACAGTACCTATCACATAATAAGGGTTTAATAAGTGTTTGATGTAATTGTTTTGATTATTACTACTATTACTAAAATAATAATTACTACAATAATAATGATTCTTATTCTCTATATTAGTATTATCTTTGAAAATGGGCATGGATTATGTCTATGTAACACTTTTGGCACAATATCTAGCATTATATCACACACAAATTAGAGAATTCATGTTATTAAGGATGAAAAAATATTTTTACTGACCCTTAAATTCTTCGTAAGTAACTGCAAAAGAAGCCATTATCCCAACACATGAAATAAAAAAGAAAATTCAGTTCCTCTGGAGTTTGATTTTGGAGGTAGCCACAGGATACCTAAATTTTTTTTCTTTTCAGAGAGACCGAGGGGCTCACTAGGTTGACCAGGCTGGTCTTGAACTCCTGGTCTCAAGCCATCCTCTCACCTCAGCCTCCCAAAGTGCTGGGATTCCATGCATGAGCCACCACATCCAGCCTACCTAAAATATTGAATGCTGTTAATAAATCTCCTGAGGCCAGCATAAGAAGGTGATGGGCAAAACTAATGCAGGTATGTTTTTCTGGCTTTTTCATGTATTGGGCCAAACTTTGAAAAGCACTTACTATTAATGGCTAACTTGCAAAATTTGTGATTTATTAAAAGCAGATTTTAATTGTTTTACCTAAAAATAATAGGCCTCTGATCTGCCAAAGATGAAGATTTAATTTCTAGGTGTTCCCCACAATACCTAGAAACATCAGTGGAATCGATTATTAAACACTTTAGAACTATTCTCACCAAAGTTCTTTAATATATAATACAGCAAAAGAAAAGTTTCTTTTCTAAAGGCTTCTCTATACTTTTTTTAATAGTTGAATTTCATTTCTGAAGGCTCCTAAAAAGAATAGAATTTAGATCTTTATTAAAGAGGAAATATATTTTCCATGTTTAATTTAAATGACATTCCATCAGTCATTTGCAATATTAGCCTACACGGAATTTTTTTTTTTGGTAGTTTTTATGTTTGGGCTTTAGGAGGGGATTCCCAATAATCTCTATATAAATATTTCTAATCTCTATAGAAATATTTTAACATTTCAATGTAAATTAGTTTTTTAAAGCTATTTTATCCATAAAAATAATGAATTTGCATGGCTGAGGGTGAAATAATGTGTTACCAGGACCCCTCAGTTTTGGGGGTTGTGAGTAGATCCCATCTTCATGTTCCTCCAGCCCAGCCGAAGCCTGGCTCAGGTCCTCCTCCCCCATTTGTCAGGAACCACCATCCCCAGGGATTCTATGTGCCCTGCGTGACCAGTGTTCTCCATCAGAGTTTACCAATCTTTTGTTCATTCCCTCAGAGCACAGCTAAGCAAGAGTACACTAATTTGAAAATTAACTCAAGCAAATAGAGGAACAATATCCCCAACACATTGCATTTTAACATAGGGTTTCCTGGACACACTGCTTCAACCCAAGAGTTGGGCTAATAGTAGGAGTTCCATCTGCTAAAATACGGCTGTCAGCTTCAGAGGGAAATTCATGAACGTCTTCGTAGTTTGTTTTTACGTTTCACTTGGCACTGTTTCTAAAATTTCCTCTGAAGCCAAAAAATAAGTTATTTCCCAGCACACTGGGCACTTTTCATTTATCATTGGATTGATTTTTGTAACTTGCAGTAGGAGCTGAAATCGACCAGGGGGTTCTTATCCAACAGACAGCAGCAAAACTCTTTGTGTATCTGCGTTCCTTTCAACAAGCGTGACTTCCTCAATGGCATCATTCGTGAGCGTAACACAGAGCTCAGCAATAACGTTTCTTCACTAACCCTACCAGGTATCCAACATAGGATGTTACTTCCTTTCACTGTTTTCCGACTCCTGGCAGATATTAATCATTGGGATTTGGGAACAAGGAAATAGAATTTCTGAGAATGCTTGGGAATTCCCAAATTCATATGATTTTCATAACACTTCACTTACAAGTTTTTGAAAAATAATAAGTGACTATAATAACAAGCAAATAGTCGTTTTTTTCTGTAACAGGATTATATGAAAAGTTTTAGTAGTCTTCTGTTTTAAAAAGATATGATAACAAATGATGATTTATTATTATTATGAGCCAACATATTGTAACAAGATTATAAAATCCAATAGCATTAATAGAGAAAACATTAAAAAGAAATGAATATTATCACAAAATAAATGCTAAAGAAAAGTCCTTTAAAGATTGAAAGGTAACACCACAAATACTTAATGCTTTAATCATTGTTTACATGACATTGTTAAACAAGGCATCAATCATCCCCTCCAATACCATTTAAATAACATAACATTCTGATCTCCTGGCAAGATGAATAGCACTAGAAAGAAGCAACTGTCAAAATGGCCGATTTAAGGGCATATTTTGTTTCTAAAACTTGGCATTTCTTAGAAAACCTCTCATAGGATTTGTAAAACATATACTATGCATATGAACACATTAATATTTATTTGCAGAAATGGTTCACTGTTAGCAGTGGACAAGGCCATGAACACACACTTGTAACACAGCAGCAGATACAAGAAAGTCTGACTGAGGCTCCTTTACTGCTCCTGTCCTGTTCACCTTAACTTTCATCTCCACATGTCAGTGCTTCCTCATCTTGCTTGACTTGAAGTCAGTGCATTTCTTCAAGCCAGTAAGTTCTCTATACTGACTATTAAGCTGTAATTTTCACAAGAAAATTAGAATGTTCCTTCCCATTTTCCTAATTTCTCAACTGATTTTTCTCAGAATTCATAATCCATAAATATTGAAATGCCACGAGAGAATTTCCAAATGGAAATGCTGTTCCCTTCGTCCATTTCCAGAAGAAACCATAGGATAGTGTTATCCTTCTCTACTCCATTTTTTTTCCCCTGCAAACTTATGGTTATCACCTCTTTAAGTGAGTAGCTCACAATTTTGCCTCCCCTGCAAATGGTCCCCAAACAGTAAAGTGGGTCCTCTTTAGCTGTGTCTTTAGTACATAATCCTGCATTTCTGACCATATGCAGGGAGTGTGACCCAGGGAAGGATCCCTGACTCAATTGGATTTCTCTTGCTGTCTCTAGAATTTGAACAAAGGAACCCAGACGTACAGAGGCTGGGAGCCATCGTGGTGTGCTATATTGATGACAGCAGCAGTGGGTGGTGTGGGGGCAGTTAATTGACAGCTACCTGTTGCTGACATCCCAGGAACTGCCTGAACCTCCTCTTTCCCAGTCATAAGATATCTAAGATTCTGCAGTATTCTTCATTAAATCCTAGCATGGTTTAAGCTAGCAAGAATTAGGTTCTGTTGCTTTCAATCAACAGAACCTTAGCTAATACATTGTTATTTCCTGGTCTTTGTTCCTTTAATTTTCCAGGAAAAGAAGGGAAAATGGCTTACTGGTTTTAAAAAGAGACAAGGGACAACATACCATTTATGCAAAATTTAGAAGCACTCAAAGGAAACTCTGGAAAGTTCCTGAGACATATATAGGTAGGATCAGCATAAAACTTGAACAGTGTATCTAGATCATGGTTGCCATGGTGGACTTGACACAATGAACATCTGTATCAAGATCATATTTTCTTGGTGGGACAGAGAGAAGCACAAGGCGGGACTCACATTTACAGTAATCCTTGTTTTCCAGGGACCATACAACCCAGTTTGTCCAGAGCTGTTCATCTTAAGTTTGTTATCCCACCATAATTATAAATAGAACCTCCTTTTTCTCTCAAGAATATCCCACTTTGGATGATAATTTCTGTGACTACCCATTAAGAATATTTAATAACTATAGAAAACTGCTTCTCTATATTTTTTGTATGTTTGAAACATTTTATAACAAAAATATCTTTAAAGTTATCACCTACACAGAATATAGCTGCCAAATGCTCCTACTCTGCTATTCTAACCATGAATCCCTCTGGGGCCCCTTCCTCCTACGGCGCTTGTGAGGATGAAATGAAATAAGCTCTATGAAGTGCCCAACAGTGACCAACACTGAATAAAATACAGCCACCATAGGTGGCCTTCCCTTATGTTCACCAAACTCCTGATAAGTTATTCGGTGATGTTTTAATCTTAACATTTTATGTAGATTATACATTCATGTGATTCAAAATGCAAAAGGTACAAAAGCGTATACAGTTAAAAGTTTCCCAACCCACTACCATTTATCTCCCTGGAGGCAACTGTTTCCAGATTTTTGAATATCCTTAAAGAATATCATATGTATGGAAAAGAAAGATTATATATTTATATGCATCTGTGTATGCATTTTCCTATGAGAGGCACACAAAGTCTCCTTGAAGAGATATCATTATTACAAATACCCCTCAATTTACAATGGGGTTATATTCCAATAAACTTATGAAAATACTGTAAGCTGAAAATGCATTTAATACACTTAACCTACTAAATATCATAGCTTAGCTCGGCCTACCTTAAACACTCACATTAACCTACAGTTAGGCAAAATCATCTAACAGAAAGCCCATTTTATAATAAAGTGGGCTTTGAATATCTCATGTAATATAATGAATACTGTACTGAAAGTGGAAAACAGAATGGTTGTATGAGTACTCAAAGTACAGCTTCTGCTGAGTGTGTATTGCTTTCAAACTATCTTAAAGTTGAAAAATCATAAGTCAAAATATTCTAAGTCAGGGATTGTTTGTACTTCTACTTTACATGATGAAATTGAGCCTTGAAAAGATTAAGTGACTCGCCCAAGGTCACACTGGCAGTTAAATAGTGAAACTTGGATCCAAATTGTTCAGTCACTACATGTATTGTCTTGAAATTTGAAAAAGAGGAAGAGGAATTAAACTACTACATTGAAGGACTATTTTAGGCATAGAAGAAGCAGATGCCTTCATGTCCAAGTGATTGTGAAAAGCCCACTTGCCCCAAAATATGTCTCCTGGTCATAGGAAATTCCACCATTTCAGATTTTTACCTGGGGATTTATAGTAATCTGCTGTTTTCCTAGAGCTCCCCTAAAATAGAAATAGAAAATTTTGGAAGGCTAAATATATGCTAACATTGGAAAACTCATTTTCTCCCCTTCGTAAGGCAAGGTACTGAAGGAGGGGGCCCTACGGGCTGTGCAGGGACATCCTGGAGGCATGGGGAGAAGAAACTGAAAGGCAAGTTTGTATGGAACAAAGAATACCGATCTCAGGATTCTCCCTTGAACCTGCCCTAACTTTGTTCAAATAGACTTAGCCACTGACCTGCTGTCAAAAGACCACAGCCAATCTGACTTGTTTTCAATATAATGATGAATATTGATTTGGTCCCTTCATCCAACATTCTCAGCTGGATCTTTTTTGACCAAGGATATACATTACTAGGTGAGTACAGGCAGTTAATTCTTCCACACGGGACTTCGCAGTTTCTGAGTTAACCAGAATCACCCACCTTAACATCTGCCAGTTTATACCCCAAGTCCTGACCAGTGCCCCCTACCTGCTATGCCTCATGTTTTCAATAGAGCATAAAATCAGAAATGAAAGATGAAACATCATAGCCAATATCACAGAAATACAAAGGATCCTAAGAAACTGCTAGGTATAATTACACACTAACTAATTGGATCATCTAGAAGAAATGGATAAATTCCCAGACACATAAAACCTACCAAGATTGACTCATGAAGAAATTTAAAAATCTGAACAGACTAATAGCAAGCAAGGAGGTTGAATCAGTAAGAAAATGTCTCCTATCAATGAAAAACCCAAAACCAGATGGCTTCCCAGATTAATTCTACCAAATATTTTAAGAACTAATACCAGTCCTTCTCAAACTCTTCCAAAAAGCTGAAGTGGAGGGAATACTTCCAAACTTATCTTACAGGGCCAGCATTACCCTGATTCCAAAGCCAGACAAGAATACTACAAGAAAGGAAAATGACAGGCCAATATCCTTGATCTACATAGATGCAAAAATCCTCAACAAAATCCTAGCAAACCAAATTCAATAGCACATTGAAAGAATCATTCACCATGATCATGTCATGGTTCAACATAAGCAAATCAATACATATAATATACCATATTAGAAAAATAAAGGATAGAAACTATATGGCCATCACAATAGATATAGAAAAAGCTTTTGACAAAATTCGAAACCCTTTCATGGTGAAAAAAAAAAAAAAACACCCAACAGATCACGTATTGAGGGACTGTATCCCAAGAAAATAAAGGCCATATATGACAAACCCATAGCTAACACCATAATCAATGGTGAAAAGTTGAAACTTTTCCTCTACCATCAGGAACAAGACAAGGATGCCCACAGACACCACTTCTCAGGTTAATTAGGCAAAAGAAAGAAATAAAAAGCATCCTAATAGGAAAGGAAGAAGTGAAACAGTCTCTACTGACGGCATGATCTTGTTATATATAGAAAACCCTACAAACTTCACTAAAAAAAGGTTAGAACTCCACACAAAGAAGGGAACAATAGACACTGGGGGACTCCAAAGGTGGGAGGGAAGGATGGTGGGAGCAAGGGTTGAAAAACTACCTATCGATTACTATGCTCACTGCTTGGCTGGTGGGATCATTAGAAGCCCAAACCTCAGCACCATGCAATATACCTGTTTAAGAAACCTGTACATCTACCCTCCTGACTCTAAAATGAAACATGCAATATTTAAAAAACAAAAACAAATAAATAAAATTTGAAAACTGTTAGAACTGAACTAATAGGTGAAATCAGTAAAGTTGTAGGATACAAAATCAACATATAGAGCCTTGAACACAGCAACATCCAGCTGTCTGACACGAAAGTCTCAGGGGCAAGAAAACCTCTATATGAACTCAGAAACAATGAGCTAAGTTGTGTTTATGTCTGAAAGGATGTTAAGAACTTCATTCATGTTACATCAGAGCCAACAGAAAGAACCAACAGGAAACCTGTACCCAACAAACAGAAATGACAAGATGAAGGGAAAGCAGAGGTAAGGGCTTACCTTAGAAAGGGCAAGTGATTAGCTCAATGTGCAATACAATGTTTGCTCCTGAGCCAAAAATTTGTACAATAATTTGGATATTACTTGCACAACCAGAAAAATCAGCCACTCATTAGGAAAATGTGTTTCTGTAGAAGTCTTAGGACTCAGCTATCTATAATAACATGAAAAGACAATATTTTCATCCAAAATGAGTATTTTTGTTTGTCTTGGCTTGTTATTCTAACGTCAACAGCCTCTAAATAAACTGTTGAAGTACATGATATAACCACCTCTTTCTCCATCTTTCCTATTGCTCCCATAGGGTTTCGGTTGCGCAATTTCACCATTAGCAAAGCTTTTTGCTGAAATCTGCCTTTTCAAAGGGAGAGTATCCAGAAACAGAAGATGCTGATCTGGGAGGCTCTTCCTAATAGAACTGCTGCTTCAGTTTAACTTGAAAAAGCCCACACCCAGTTCCTAATGACAAACATCTGAACACCGGGTCTTCCCCTGAGCAAGACCATGCTATGCCTCCTGCTCGCTCTGTTCTATAAGCAACCCACAGATTGCTCCCTGTGAAGAGGAGCCTGCAAGGGGAGCAGCATTCCACCAGACCCTGATTTAGCAAGATATTTCCGTATCATTCCCCCAACCAGCTGGAAGTCCTCCACTGCTCTTGTGTAAAAATCTAACTCATCTCGCTGAATTTCCTGATTTAAAAGTCTAATTCATTTCACCAAAAGTGTGACAGAAGGAAACCAAGTACACCATCTCTCTCTTACCAAACCAAAGCTATTGCATGTGCATTCTGGGGGAAAAACATCGTCCAAATATGTTATGGAGGGGGTGCCAGCCCAGTGTCATCCTCTTACTATTGCCATAGGATCTTGGCTGATGGCATCAGAGGAAAAACAAGTTTATCAATTACTTTCAACCATTAAGCTCACTCCTCCATGAAAAATAAGTCACAAGTCCAATGTCTCTTATTAAAATAAGCACTGCAAAATATAAAGGAGTCACAGTTTTAAAATGGGACACACGTTCTCTAAGCGGTGAACCACGTTAGAGGTGCACTGTTTACATTGTATAAAGTCCCCTGGAGCCAGGGTTAGGAAGCACATCTGTTCTTTGGTGTTCTGGGATGAAGGAGAAAGGAAAATGTGCTGCCAGAAGTGAGTGGGAAGGAGCCCATGAGATAAAGGAAGTAAATCCATTTGCTGATTGCAATAATAATGGTAATACACGAAGCTATACATACATACATACATACATACATACATACATACATATATGCAAACTTTGACATTTTTTAAAAAAAAGAACTTAAGGCTTCCACTCATGTAATCAGCCCTTTTGAACTCTCCTGATTAGCTGCAAGGAAAATCTTCCTTTCTCCTCTTTCTTGCACCATCCTGGGCTCCCTTTTGACTTTTTTTTTTTTTTAACTTATAAACGATCAGCTCATATTCTGAAGTTTGTAGTCCCCTCCCACCCCCTCTCTCTCTATACGGCTCATTTACATTGGCAGCTGTCGTGCTGCTGGGCATCCTCAAACCCACAAGTTTCCCTTTAATGTTTGAGCAGACAAACATGATCATGCACTAGGCATCACTGTGCCACTCAAAATGCTTTTTTGTTTTTTTTATTGCATCTGAGAGAAATCTCAAGGTTGCAAACCTGGAGTCAGAATTGTCTCCATGTGTCTCAGTGGGAAGAGTATCGTGTGAAGAAACAAGTTGATTCTACTAATCAAAAGGAATTTTTTTTGATATCAGGTCATCCTCCGAATGAATGTATATTACCGAGTGGAGGGTCACATGAAGAAAATGGTCAAACAGCACCACCTAGAGCAAGAGCTGAGAAGTGCAGCGGAGCCGGGCTGTGTCAGGAAAGAAAAGCAAGCTGGGGCCTGGCTCAGCGCTCTCCCCTCTGCTCCTGTCTGCACGGAAAGATTAGGATGACAGTGGCAGGAAGCCTGTGCACCTAGTATGCATCACTTGAAGGGAACACACAGATTCCAGTAAACAGTTGGAAGGAAATGTTAATACCAGGCTCTGCTAAACAATATGAAATGACTCCTAGATGAGACAAGCGAATTTCATCAAAGTTTCCTGATACCTGAAAAGACAGCCCAGGGGATCCTGCACTACATGTGGTGTATGTAAATTAAGAGGGTTTTTTTCCCCTTTGTAATCAAGGCTCATACACAAACAGAATCACACTTTAGAAACGGCCTATTTCAACTTGTAACTAGCTTGCTTTCAGGGGCTCCAGGTCAAAAAGAAATAGAGCACAAAGACGCTTTCTCCTTAGGGATCATACACAAATTCACTCTGTCCGTTTCTTTCCCACATGGAGCAACAAAGCCGTCAGACCTCTCCATCCACCCATCGGGTCCTTCCTGATTAAAGTGAGATAAATCACAGCCCTCTCTCTCCAGATGGCAGGCGACAAGAGGCGGATGCTTGCCTCAAGCAGTCCTCCCCATCCCTCTGCATTCATGCAAGCCCGAGCGGAGAAATGCAAGAAATTACGGATGCATTTTAATTCCCCAGACCCTGCAATTAAAAATGGAAATTTTTTGGCCACGCCTGTTGGCTCACGCCTGTAATCCCAGCAGTTTCAGGGGCCGAGGTCGGCAGATCACCTGGGGTCAGGAGTTCGAGACCAGCCTGGCCAACATGGTGAAACCCTGTCTCTACTAAAAATACAAAAATTAGCTAGGAATGGTGGTGGGCGCCTGTAGTCCCAGCTACTCGGGAGGATGAGGCAGGAGAATCACGTGAACCTGGGAGGCAAAGTTTGCAGTGAGACAAGATTGCACCACTGCACTCCACTCTGGGTGACAAAGGAAGACTTCATCTCAAAAAATGTTTTTAAAAAATGGAAGTGTTGTTCTTTCATTTGTAAATGTGTTTTGGTAAAAGAGGGGCAGTTTAAGCAACCCTTTCTATTGTCTACATTGTTAAAATTCATCCGACATGGACTCTTGACTCCGTTTTGCCTGGGCAGACCCAATTCAAGCATTTACAACAGCTATAACCTCCTCAAATCAAAAAGAGGAATCAGCATTATTGCTAAGTTCAAATAAGGTCTTGTTTTATTTCATTTTTATTTTTGAATGCAGCCATTCCTCCAGGTGCTGTCATCAGGTAAGATTGTCAGTCCTGATTAGGTAAAGGTATTATTACAAAATGCAATTCTTAAACATTCAGTGTCTAACTACACTTTTAATAAGCCTTTCCCCTCCCCTATGTATTCTCCCTTAGACACCCCTTCTCAAATTTAAAATCACAGAAACTAAAATATGATGCCTAAAGAGAGCCTAGCGACTGCCCAGTCCTCTAATTTGATGAGTGGGAGTACTGAAGCCCAGAGGAGGTCAAGTAATTTGTTCCCAATGTCTTAGATAAGAAGAAAATGACCAGCTGGGAAATCCCACTCATGTCAAGGCAGAGGCACAGGGCCACAGACTGTGGTTGAATTGTGCCACACTCCTACATCCTTCTTTAGGAATCACAGAACATTCCTGTGTTGAGTCGGAGTCACTGACTTCCTTTTCAGGCTGATTGAGTTCTGTCCTTACGGGCTGCGACAAGAAGTTTTGGTATTATGCTACACCAAGACCATTTATCTAGTTCAAGAAATGAGCACAGTCCTTAGAGCCCAGCAACTTTCCCCATGTCCAGTAAATGTAGCTTCTCCATTAGAAGCTGTCAGAATGGAGCCTTCTGGCTCATCTTGATTTTGATTTGTGCAAGAATGAATGGTTGTGCTAAGACAGCTTTCCTAGCTGATAGAGAGAGAAACTTTTTTCTCATAATCTATAAAAAAATTAAATTAGAACTTTTTTCTCATAATCTGTGAAAAAATATTAAATTAAATCTGGCTCGTTTTGATTTTGATTTGTGCAAGAATGAATGGTTGTGCTAAGACAGCTTTCCTAGCTGATAATGAGCAAAACTTTTTTCTCATAATCTATAAAAAAATATTAAATTAGAAGCATAGAGTTTATTTCATGACTTTTATCTTCCTGCAATTTTCTTGTGGGCATAAATGATTTGTTTTTATCCTGCCTGCCCCCCAATCCCTTTTCCAAGAGACTAAAAGAGTATCTAGTGCAAAGTAGAGACTCAAATATTTTTTAATAAACAGTGATCCCAGCCACCCAGTGCATGTTGCCAAATGCCAACCCCATAAATGATCAAACACATCATCTCATTCAGCCAATCAAAATCAAGTGCTACCTATTTTTTTAAGTTTTCATACCCCTTGGGCATCTGCTTTCTCAGCATTTCCCAACTTGAGTCATTCTCATCCTGCCTTCCTAATTTTGCTCTGTCAATTACCTCTACTATTATTTATTTCATATATTTTTAAATAGCCCCACTTTTGAAACTTAAATACATGCCTTTTAAAAGGAAGCTTTCTTACTACTATACATCAAAAGCCATTATTACTTGTTCTAAGTACTCATAACAACATGGTCACAACTATTAAAATTTACTAATGTGCATCCACATACTCTCTAAATTCATGGAGCATCTGCACACATTTTAAGAAACAATTCTGCATTACTCACTCAATTTTCTTGACATCCTTCTGAGGCAGGACAAACCTTGGGCCCAAAAATTGAGGTAGGAGTCCAAGCAAGTTGCCAGCCACATAAAGGCAAACCTTGGCTCGGAAGTCAGGACTACCAGCCCCTAGGTTATGGTTCATGCTCCTTCCTCTGCTCTCCAGAACCTCCTATCTCCAAGTGTAGTTAGCAGCCCAGATGCAGCAGCATCCTCTAGAGACTTGTTAAAAATGCAGAAGCTCAGGCTCCAACCCAGGCCTATGCAGACTGAATCTGCATTTTAAAAAGGTGCAGGTAATTCGCGAGCACATTAAGTTTGAAAAGGCCTGGTGTAGATCAGCGGTTCTCTAACTTAGCAGCACATTAGAACCATCTGTAGAGACTTTAAAAATACCAGTGCCTGGGCTTCACCTCCCAGAGAATCTGACTTAAGTGTCTGGGGTTTGCCCTGAGTCTAGGTATTTTTAAAATCTCCTCAGCTTATAAAAAGCTGGCAGGGCCGGGCACAGTGGCTCATGCCTATAATCCCAGCACTTCGTGAGGCCAAAGTGGGCAGATTGCTTGAGTCCAGGAGTTTGAGACTAGCCTGGGCTAAAACCCCATCCCTACAAAAAAAAAAAATACAAAAAGTAGTTGGGCATGGTGGTGGCACATACCTGTAGTCCCGGCTACTCAGGAGGCTGAGTCCTCGCCTGAACACAGGAGGTCACGGTCTGGTCAACAGAGCAAGACCCTGTATCAAAACAAAGAAACAAACAAACAAAAAATGCTAGCAGCTTACCAGCTAGGGAGGCCTGTAGAGCCAAGTTTTCCAAATGGGGCTACATTAGTTGTTCCAGAACTTTAGCTGCATCAAAACTACCTGGATGGCTTGTTCAGCTACAGAGGGTCTGGCCATGACCCTAGAGCTTCCAGCTGAGGGTCTGGAATGAGGCCCGATGATTTGCATTTCTAACAATCTCCAGGTGATGCTGATGCTGTGGGTCCAGGGACCACATTTTGAGAATCTATGCTAAATGAATCGGAGAAGACCAAAGCTCAAACTTATTCCAAGAACTTTTCAAGGCCCACCTGCAAGTTGTAGTGGAAGTAAGCATCTAAGGGTGCAAAAAAGTTTCACTGTAGACTAAGGCCTTTTACCTGAGCTCTCAAATGTTCACATTTCTCTTATCAACCTAAATAACAAACAGAGAGAGACTCTCCACAAGAAAAAGATATTCTTTTGGAAACAGAGCCTTGCAATAGAAATAGGCAAGCCAGAGTAAACTATATGCATATTCACGGAGGTAAAGGAAGACAAAAGAAAAAATGAGGAAGATTATATAATCATTTGGAAATGATTATCCTTGGCTACAAAGATCAATAACAAAGGTGATGCCAGGCCCAGGTTGCACAGGCAGTTGTTGGGCAAATATCCTTCAGAAGCATTGTTGTGTGCAAAGTTGCAATGGGCTTTGTGTAAGATTGTGTTTTTTGCAGTCTTCTGTGATAAGTTTTTGTTATCAGGCATATAATCCCAAGAATCCTTTTTTGCATGGCCTTCCCTGGCTCTATTTGTCAGGGTTTTGGTTAGGGGAGGGGTATTTTTAACACTCTCAATATAAAAAATGCCATAAGGTAGGTACCCCAATTGCTTGTTTCGTCTTCATAAAATAACATTTCCACCCGAACAAAGTCTACACATAAATTGTAAAAATACCCTGGCATGCAGTCCCTGGAAAAGTCTGGAGTCATTCTCGTGGTTCCCACCCAGGTGGGCAAGCGTAGCCACCACAGATAAACACAAAGTAGGGGACCCGCTGGGGTTCAGTGGCAGGCAGTGGCCCTGGTTCTGATATTTGGCTGAAAACACAGCTCCTCTTTGTCACCCTCAGGTCATTTCAGCTATTTCCTAGATAATAATCTCACTTCACCCTGCACAAAACAGGCACATGATCATGTCACTCTGACCAGGTTTGAGTCCAAGGAGACTTTTGTTTTTAAAATAATTTAGGTTAGTAGTTAAAATATGAACTTTGGGCCAGGAGTGGTGGCCCATGCCTATAATCCCAGCACTTCGTGAGGCCAAAGTGGGCAGATTGCTTGAGTAAAGGAGTTTGAGACTAGCCTGGGCTAAAACCCCATCCCTACAAAAAAAAAAAATACAAAAAGTAGTTGGGCATGGTGGTGGCACATACCTGTAGTCCCGGCTACTCAGGAGGCTGAGTCCTCCCTTGAACCCAGGAGGTCACAGTCTGGTCAAGAGAGCAAGACCCTGTATCAAAACAAAGAAACAAACAAACAAAAAATGCTAGCAGCTTACCAGCTAGGGAGGCCTGTAGAGCCAAGTTTTCCAAATGGGGCTACATTAGCTGTTCCAGAACTTTAGCTGCATCAAAACCACCTGGATGGCTTGTTCAGCTACAGAGGGTCTGGCTAAGGCCCTAGAGTTCCCAGCTGAGGGTCTGGAATGAGGCCCGATGATTTGCATTTCTAACAATCTCCAGGTGATGCTGATGCTGTGGGTCCAGGGACCACATTTTGAGAATCTATGCTAAATGAATCAGAGAAGACCAAAGCTCAAACTTATTCCAAGAACTTTTCAAGGCCCACCTGCAAGTTGTAGTGGAAGTAAGCATCTAAGGGTGCAAAAAAGTTTCACTGTAGACTAAGGCCTTTTACCTGAGCTCTCAAATGTTCCCATTTCTCTTATCAACTTAATAACAAACAGAGAGAGGCTCTCCACAAGAAAAAGATATTCGTTTGGAAACAGAGCCTTGCAATAGAAACAGGCAAGCCAGAGTAAACTATATGCATATTCAGGGAGGTAAAGGAAGACAAAAGAAAAAATGAGGAAGATTATATGATCATTTGGAAATGATTATCCTTGGCTACAAAGATCAATAACAAAGGTGATGCCAGGCCCAGGTTGGACAGGCAGTTGTTGGGCAAATATCCTTCAGAAGCATTGTTGTGTGCAAAGTTGCAATGGGCTTTGTGCAAGATTGTGTTTTTTGCAGTCTTCTGTGATAAGATTTTGTTATCAGGCATACAATCCCAAGAATCCTTTTTTGCATGGCCTTCCCTGGCTCTATTTGTCAGAGTTTTGGTTAGGGGAGGGGTATTTTGAAAACTCTCAATGTAAAAAATGCCATAAGGAAGGGACCCCAAAGACTTGTTTCATCTTCATAAAATAAAGATTCATAAAATCTCTGTAAACGTGGAAATATCAACACCGCTTTCTGTATAAACGTGGAAATATCTACATCGCTAACTCTGTAAATGTGTAAACATTTACAACGCTATCTGTATAAACATGGAACTATTTACACCGTCGTCTCTATAAACATGGAAATATCTACACTGCTATCTCTATAAACAAAGAAATATTTACACCGCTATCTGTAAAAACATGGAAATATGTAAACAGCTATATCTATAAACATGGAAATACCTACACCGCTATCTCTATAAACATGGAAATACCTACACCCCTATCTGTAAAAACATGGAAATATCTACACCGCTGCCTCTATAAGCAAGGAAATATCAACACCGCTATCTGTATAAACATGGAAATAACTCCACCGCTGTCTCTGTAAACATGGAAATATCTACACCTCTATCTGTATAAACATGGAAATATCTACACCACTGTCTTTATAAACATGGAATTATCTACAACGCTATCTCCATAAACATGCAAATATCTACATCACTGTCTCTATAAACATGGAAATATCTACACCGATATCTCTATAAACATGGAAATATCTACACCACTGTCTCTAGAAACATGGAAATATCTACACCACTATCTCTATAAACCTGGAAATATCTACACTGCTATCTCTATAAACATGGAGATATCTACACCGCTATCTCTATAAACGTGGAAACATCTGCACCGCTATCTCTATAAACCTGGAAATATCTACACCGCTATAAGTATAAATGTGGAAATATCTACACCGCTATCTGTATAAACATGGAAATATCTACACCGCTACCTCTATAAACGTGGAAATATCTACAGCACAATCTGTAGAAACGTGGAAATATCTATACCGCTATCTAAACTTGGAAATATCTATACTGCTATCTGTATAAACGTGGAAATATCTACACCGCTATCTCTATAAGCGAGGAAATATGTACACTGCGATCTGCATAAACGTGGAAATATCTACACCGCTATATTTGTAAACGTGGAAATATTTAAACCGCTATCTGTATAAATGTGGAAATATCTACACCGCTATCTTTGTAAATGTGTAAACATTTACACCGCTATCAGTATAAACGTGGAAATATGTACTCAGCCATCTCTATAAACATGGAAATAACTACACCGCTATCTCCATAAACATGGGAATACCTTAACCGCTACCTCTATAAATATGGAAATATCCACACTGCTATCTCTATGAAGATGGAAATATCTACACCGCAATAGCTATAAACATGGAAATATCTACACCGCTATCTCTATAAACATGGAAATTCTTACACCGCTATCTGTATAAACATGGAAATATTTACAAAGCTATCTCTATAAACATGGAAATATCTACACCACTACCTGTAAAACATGGAAATATCTACACCGCTGTCTGTATAAACATGGAAATATACACACGGCTATCTATTTAAACATGGAAATATCTACACCACTGACTGTATAAACATGGAAATATCTACAACGCTATCTGTATAAACATGGAAATATCTACACCACTGTCTCTATAAACCTGGAAATATCTACACCGTTATCTGTATTAACGTGGAAATATCTTCACCGCTATCTGTACAGACGTGGAAATATCTACATCGCTATTTCTATAAACGTGGAAATATCTACACCGCTCTCGGTATAAACAGGGAAATATCTACACCGGTATGTGTATAAACGTGGAAATATCTACAACGCTATGTGTATAAACCTGGAAATATCTACAACGCAATCTGTGTAAACGAGGAAGTATCTTCACTGCTATCTGTATAAACGTGGAAATACCTACACCGCTATCTCTACAAACGTGGAAATATCTACACCGCTATCTGTATAAACGTGGGAATACCTACTCCGCTATCTCTATAAACTTGTAAACATTTACACGGCTATCTGTATAAACATGGAAATATTTACACCAATATGTCTATAAACATGGAAATATCTACACCGCTGTGTCTATAAACATGAAAATATTTACACCGCTATCTGTATAATCATGGAAATATTTACACCGCTATCTGTATAAACATGGAAATATTTACACCGCTATCTCTATAAACATGGAAATATCTACAACGCTATTTCTATAAATATGAAAATATCTACACTGTTGTGCGTATGAACATGAAAATATATACACCGCTATTTCTATAAACATATTAATATCTACATTGCTGTCTGCATAAATATGGACATATCTACACCGCTCTCTGTATAAACATGGAAATATGTACACCACTGTCTCTAAAAACATGAAAATATCTACACCACTGCTCTATAAACATGCAAATATCTACACCGCTGTCTCCATAAACTTGGAAATATCTACAAGCCTATCTCCATAAATGTCGAAATATCTAAAACGCTGTCACTATAAACATGGAAATATCTACACCGCTATCTCTATAAACGGGGAAATAACTACAATGGTGTCTCTGTAAACATGGAAATATCTACACTGCTATCTCTGTAAATTTGGAAATATCTACATCGCTATCTCTATAAATGTGGAAATATCTACACCACTATCAGCATAAACGTGGAAATATCTACACCGCTTTCTGTATAAACATGGAAATACCTACACCGCTATCTGTGTAAACATGGAAATATCTACACCGCCATCTGTATAAACATGCAAATATCTACACTGCCATCTATATAAAGATGTATATATCTACACCGTGAGCTGTATAAACATGTAAATATCTACACCGCTATCTGTATAAACATGGAAATATCTACACCATTATCTGTATAAACAGGGAAATATCTACACCGCTATCTCTATTAACATGGAAATATGTACACCGCAATCTCTATAAACTTGGAAATATCTACACCGCCATTTACATAAAAAAGGAAATATCTACACCGCCATCTCTATAAACATGAAAATAGCTACACCGCTATCTGTATAAACATGGAAATATATACACCGCCATCTCTATAAACATGGAAATATCTACACCGCAATCTACATAAACAATGAAATATCTACACCGCTATCTCTATAAACATGGAAATATCTCCACCGATATCTGTACAAACATGGAAACATCTACACGGTTATCTGTCTAAACACGGAAATATCTACACTGCAATCTGTATAAATATGGAAATATCTACAACGCTATCTGTGTAAACATGGAAAAATCTACACAGCTATCTGTGTAAACATGGAAATATCTACACTGCTATCTGTGAAAAAATGGAAGTATCTACACCGCAATCTGTGCAAAGATGGAAATATCTACAATGCTATCTGTGTAAACAGGGAAATATCAACACCGCTATCTGTATAAACACGGAAATATCTACACCGCTATCTGTATAAACACTGAAATATCTACATCGCCGTCTGTATAATCATGGATATATCTACACCGCCATCTGAATAAACATGGAAATGTCTGCACCGCTATCTGTATAAACATGGAAATATCTACACCACTATCTCTGTAAACATGGAAATTTCCACACTGCCATCTGTATACACACGGAAATAACTACACAGCCATCTGTATAAACATGTAAATATCTACACCGGTAACTCTATACACATGGAAATACATACACCGCTATCTCAATAAACATGGAAATATCTACACCGCCATGTGTATAAATATGGAAATAGCTAAACAGTCATCTGTATACACATGGAAATAACTACACCATTATTTGTTTAAACATGGAAATATCTACACTGCCATCTGTATAAACATGGAAATATCTTCACAGCCATCTCTATAAACATGTCAATATCTTCACCGCTATCTGTATAAACATGGAAATAGCCACACCTCTATCTGTATAAACAAGGAAATATCTACACTGCCATCTGTATAACGATGGAAATATCTACATCGCGAGCTGAATAAACATGGACATATCTACACCACTATCTGTATAAACATGGAAATATGTACACCGTTATCTCTATAAATATGGAAATATCTACACCGCGATCTGTGTAAACATGGAAATATCTACAGCGCTATCTGTATAAACATGGAAATATCTAAAACGCTATCTATATAAATATGGAAATATCTACACCATGTTCTGTAGAAACAAATATCTACACCGCTATCTGTATAAACATGGAAATATGCACACCGCTATCTGTATAAGCATGGAAATATCTACACCACTATATGTATAAATATAGAAACATGCACACCACTATCTCTATAAACATGGAAATATCTACACCGCTATCTGTGTAAACATGGAAATATCTACAGCGCTATCTGTATAAACATGGAAATATCTAAAACGCTATCTATATAAATATGGAAATATCTACACCATGTTCTGTAGAAACAAATATCTACACCGCTATCTGTATAAACATGGAAATATGCACACCGCTATCTGTATAAGCATGGAAATATCTACACCACTATATGTATAAATATAGAAATATGCACACCACTATCTCTATAAACATGGAAATATCTACACCGCTATCTGTATAAACATGGAAATATCTACACCGCTATCTGTATAAACATGGAAATATCTACACCACTATCTGTATAAGCATGGAAATAAATACACCCCTATCTCTTTAACTATGAAGATATCAACACCGCTATCTCTAAAAACATGGAAATGTCTACACCACTATCTGTATAAACATGGAAATATCTACAACGCTATCTCTATAAACATGGAAATATGTACAATGCTATCTGTGTAAACATGGAAATACCTATACTGCTATCTCTATAAACATGGAAATATCTACAATGCTATCTGTGTAAACATGGAAATATCTACACCGCTATCTGTATAAACATGGAAATATCTACAACGCTATCTGTATAAACATGGAAATATCTACAACGCTATCTGTATAAACATGGAAATATCTACACCAATATCTCTATAATCATGAAAATGTCTACACCGCCATCTTTATAAACATGGAAATAACTAACTACACAGTCATCTGTATAAACATGGAAATATCTACACCACCATCTCTATAAACATGGAAGTATCTACACTGCCATCTCTATACACATGGAAATATCTACACAGCCATCAATATATACATGGAAACATCTACGCCGCTGTATCCATACACATGGAAATAACTAAACTGCTATCTCTATAAACATGGAAATATCTACACCGCCATCTCTATAAACATGAAAATATCTACACCGCCGTCTCCATAAACGTGGAACTATCTACAAAGCCTTTTCTGTAAACATGGAAATATCTACACCGCTATCTGTATAAACACGGAAATACCAAAACCGCTATGTGTAAAGGCATGGAAAAATCTCCACAGCCATCTCTAAAAACATGAAAATATATACACCACCATCTCCATATACATGGAACTGTCTACACTGCCATCTGTATAAACATAGAAATATCTACACCGCTATATGTATAAGCAAGGATATATCTACACTGCCATCTGTATGAAGATGGAAATATATACATTGCGAGTTGTATAAAAATGGAAATATCAACACCGCTATCTGTATAAACATGGAAATATCTACACTGCCGTCTGTAGAAAGAAGGAAATATCTACACCGCGATCTGTATAAACTTGGAAATTTCTACACCACTACCTGAATAAACATGGAAATATCTACACCGCTATCTCTATAAACATGGAAATATCTACACCACGATCTTCATAAACATGGAAATATCTACACCACTATCTGTATAAACATGGAAATATCTACAACGCTATATGAATCAACATGGAAATAACTACACCGCTATCTCTTTCAATATGGAAATATCTATACCACCATCTCCATAATCATGGAAATGTCTACACCGCTATCTGTATAAACATGGAAATATCTAAACCGCTATCTCTATAAACATGGAAATATCTACCAAGCTATCTGTGTCAACATGGAAATATCTAAACTGCTATCTCTATAAACCTAGTAATATCTACAATGCTATCTGTGTAAACATGGAAATATCTACAATGTTATCTGTATAAACATGGAAATATCTACACCGCTATCTGTACAAACATGGTAATATCTACACCGCTATCTCTATAAACATGAAAATATCTACACTGCAATCTGTATAATCATGGAAATATCTACACAGTCATCTGTATAAACATGGAAATATCTACACCACCATCTCCATAAACATGGAAATATCTACACTGCCATCTCTATACACATGGAAATATCCACACAGCCATCAGTATAAACATGGAAACATCTACACCGCTATCTCCATACACATGGAAATAGCTACACCGCTATCTCCATAAACATGGAAATATCTACGCCGCAATCTCTATAAACATGGAAATATTTACACCGCCAGCTCTGTAAACGTGAAAATATCTACACCGCCGTCTCCATAAACATGGAACTATCTCAACGGCCGTTTGTGTAAACATGGAAATATCTACACCGCTATCTGTATAAACATGGAAATATCTACAAAAAATCTTTAAACATGTAAATATCTACACAGCTGTCTGCATAAACATTGAAATATGTACACCGCTATCTGCATAAACTTGGAAATATCTACACCGCTATCTGTATAAACATGGAAATATCTATACCGCCGTCTGTATAAACATGGAAATATCTCCACCGCTATCTGTATAAACATGGAAATATCTCCAACGCTATCTCTATAAACATGGAAAAATCCACACTGCTATCTGTATAAACAAGGAAATACCTACAACGCTTTCTTTATAAACATGGAAATATCTACACCCCTATCTGTATAAACATGGAAACATCTTCAACGCTATCTGTGTAAACATAGAAATATCTACACAGCTCTCTGTGTAAACATGGAAATATCTATACTGCTATCTGTGCAAATGTGGAAATATCTACATTGCAATCTGTGCAAACATGGAAATATCAACACCGATATTTCTGTAAACATGGAAATAACTACACCGCTATCTGTGTAAACATGGAAATAGCTACACCGCTAACTGCATAAACATGGAAATATCTACACCGCCATCTGTATATACATGGAAATATCTACCATGCTATCTATATAAACCTGGAAATATCTACTCCGCTGTCTGTATAAACATTGAAATATCTACACTGCCATCTCTAAAAACATGCAAATATCTAAACCGCGCGCTGTATGAACATGGAAATATCTACACCAATATCTGTAAAAACATGGAAATATCTACACCGCTATCTGTATAAACATGGAAATAGCTACACCGCTGTCTGTATAAACATTGAAATATCTACACTGCCATCTCTAAAAAGATGCAAATATCTAAACCACGAGCAGTATAAACATGGAAATATCAACACCGCTATCTCTATAAACATGGAAATACTGACATCACTATCTCTATAAACATGGAAATAGCTACAGCGCTATCTCTATAAACGTGGAAATATATTCACCGCCATCTCTGTCAACATGGAAATACCTACACCGCCATCTACATAAACAAGGAAATTTCAACAACGCCATCTATATAAACATGGAAATATCTACACAGCTATCTCTAAACATGGAAATATTTACACCGCCATCTGTAAAAACATGGAAATATCTACATAGTCATCTGAATAAACACGGAATTATCTACACCACCATCTGTATAAAGATGGAAATATCTACACTGCCATCTGTATACACATGGAAATATCTACACAGCCATCTGTATGAACATGGAAATATCTACACCGCTATCTCTATAAACATGGAAATACCTGCACGGCTATCTCTACAAATTTGGAAATATCTACAACTTTATCTCTATAAACATGGAAATATCTACACCGCCATCTGTATAAACATGAAAATATCTACACTAGCATCTACATAATCATGAAACGATCTACACCGCCATCTGTATAAAAATGGAAATATCTACACTGCCATCTGTATAAACTCTAAAATATCTACACTGCCATCTATATAAAGATGTATATATCTACACCGCAGGTTGTATAAACATGGAAATATCTACTCCGCTATCTGTATAAACATGGAAATATCTACACCGCTATTTGTATGAACATGGAAATATCTACACCGCTATCTTTGTAACCATGGTAATAGTTGCAATGCTATCTCTATAAACATGAAAATATCCACACCGCCATCTGTATAAACATGGAAATATCTACACAGTCATCTGTATAACCATGGAAATATCTACACCAACTTCTCTATAAACATGGAAGTACCTACATTGTCATCTGTATACACATGGAAATATCTACACAGACATCAGTATAAACATGCAAACATCTATACCGCTATCTCCATACACATGGAAATACCTACACCGCTATCTCTATAAACATGGAAATATCTACGCCGCAATCTCTATACACATGAAAATATCTACACCGCCATCTCCATAAGCATGGAACTATCTACACCGCCGCTGGTGTAAACATGGAAATATCCAAAACGCTATCTGTATAAACCTGGAAATATCTAAACCATGATCTATATAAACATGGAAATAACTACACCGCTCTCTGTATAAACATGGCAACATCTACAGCACGGTCTTCATAAACATGGAAATATCTACACAGCTGTCTGCATAAACATGGAAATATGTACACCGCTATCTGAATAAACTTGGAAATATCTACACTGCTATCTGAATAAACATGGAAATATCTACACCGCCGTCTGTATAAACATGGAAATATCTCCACCGCTATCTGTATAAACATGGAAATATCTCAACCGCTATCTCTATAAAGATGGAAAGGTCTACACAACTATCTGTATAAACAAGGAAATATCTACACTGCTATCTTTATAAACATGGAAATTTCTACACTGATATCTGTATAAACATGGAAATTTCTACAACGCTATCTGTGTAAACATGGAAATATCTACACAGCTATCTGTGTAAACATGGATATATGTATACTGCTATCTGTGTAAAGGTGGAAATATCTTCACTGGAATCTGTGCAAACACGGAAATTTCTACACCGCTATATCTGTAAATATGGAAATATCTATACCGCTATCTGTATAAACATGGAAATATCTACACCACTATCTGCATAGACATGGAACTATATAAACCGCCATCTCTATAAACATGGAAATATCTACACCTCTATCTGTATAAACATGGAAATATCTACACTGCCATCTGTAGAAAGATGGAAATATCTACACGGCGAGCTGTATAAAAACGGAAATATCTACACCGCTATCTGTATAAACATGGAAATACCAACACCGGTATCTGTAAAAACATGGAAATATCTACACCTCTATCTATATATACATGGAAATATCTAAACCGCTATCTCTTTAAACATGGAAATAACTACACCGCTATCTCTATAAACATTTAAATATATACACTGCCATCTCTATAAACATGGAAATACCTACACCGCCATCTACATAAACAAGGAAATATCTACACCGCCATCTGTAAAGACATGGAAATATCTACACAGTCATCTGAATAAACATGGAATTATCAACACCACCATCTGAATAAACATGGAAATATCTACACTGCCATCTGTATACACATGGAAATATCTACACAGTCATCTGTATAAACATGGAAATTTCTACACCGCTATCTCTATAAACATGGAAATACCCACACCACTATATCTAAAACATGGAAATATCTACACCGCTATCTCTATAAACATGGAAATATCTACACCGATATCTCTATAAACATGAAAATATCTACACAGCCATCTCCATAATCATTGAATTATCTACACCGCCATCTCCATAATCATGGAACTATCTACACCGCCATCTGTAAAAATGGAAATATCTACACTGCCATCTTTATAAACATGGAAATATCTACACTGCCATCTATACAAAGATGTGTATATCTACACTGTGAGCTTTATAAACATGGAAATTTCTACAACGCTATCGGTATAAACATGGAAATATCTACACCGCTATCTGTATAAACATGGAAATATCTACACCGCTATCTGTATAAACATGGAAATAACTACACCGCTGTCTGTCTAAACATACGAATATGTACACCGCCATCTCTATAAACATGGAAATATCTACCGCGCCATCTACATAAACAAGGAAGTATCTACACTGCCATCTATATAAAAATGGAAATATCTACACCGCCGTCTGTATAAACATGGAAATATCTACACTGCCATCTGTAGAAAGATGGAAATATCTACACCGCGATCTGTATAAAATTGGAAATATCTACACAGTCATCCGTATAAACATGGAAATAACTACACCACCATCTCTTTAAACATGGAAATATCTGCACTGCCATCTGTATACACATGGAAATGTCTACACAGCCATCTGTATAAACATGGAAATATCTACACCGCTATCTCTATAAACATGGAACTATCTACACTGCCATCTGTATAAAGATGAAAATATCTACACTGCGAGCTGTATAAACATGGAAATATCTACACCGCTATCTGTATAAACAGGGAAATATCTACACTGCCATCTGTACAAAGATGGAAATATCTACACCGCGATCTGTATAAACCTGGATATTTGTACACCGCTGCATGTATAATCATGGAAATATCTACACGGCTATCTCTATAAACATGGAAATATATGCACCATTATCTTCATAAACATGGAAATATCTACAAGACTATCTGTATGAACATGGAAATATCTACACCGCTACATGTATAAATATGGAAATATCTACACCGCTCTGTCTTTAAATACGGAAATATCTACACCCCATTCTCTATAAACATGGAAATGTCTACACCTCTCTCTGTATAAACATGAGAATAACTAAACCGGTATCTCTACAAACATGGAAATATCTACACTGTAATCTGTAAAAGATGTAAATATGTACACCGCGAGCTGTATAAACATGGAAATAACTAGACGGCTATGTGTATAAGCATGGAAATACCAACACCACCATCTATATAAACAGGGAAATATCTACACCGCTATCTCTATAAACATGGAAATATCTACACCGCCATCTGTAAAAACATCGAAATATCTACACAGTCATCTGTATTAACATGGAAATATCTACATCACCATCTTTATAAACATGGAAATATCTACACTGCCATTTGTATACACATGGAAATATCTACACCGCTGTCTGTATAAACATGGAAATAACTACACCGCTATCTCTATAAACATGGAAATACCTAAACCGCTATCTCTATAAACATGGAAATATTTACATCACTATTTCTATAAACATGGAAATATCTACACCGCCATCTCTATAAACTTGAAAATATCTACACTGCCATCTCCATCAACGTGGAAGTATCTACAACGCCGTCTCTATAATCATTGAATTATCTACACTGCCATCTGTATAAAGATGTAAATATCTACACTGCGAGCTGTATAAACATGGAAACATCTACACCGCCGTCACTATAAACATGGAAATACCTACTCCTCTATCTATATAAACATGGAAATATCTATACCACTATCTCTATAAACATGGAAATACATTCACCGCCATATCTATAAACATGGAGATATCAACACCGCCATCTACAAAAACAAGGTAATATCTACACCGCCATCTGTATAAATATGGAAATATCTACATCGCTATCTATGTTAACATGGAAATAACTACACCGGTATCTCTATTTACATGGAAATATCTACACTGCTACCTGTATTAACATGGAAATCTCTACACAATCATCTCTGTAAACATGGAAATATCAACACTGCCATCTGCATAATCATGGAAATAACTACACAGCCCTCTGTATTAACATGGAAATATCTACACAGCCATCTCTATAAACATGGAAATGTCTACATCGCTATCTGTATAAACATGGAAATATCTACACCGCTATGTCTATAAACTTGGATATATCTACACCGCAATTGGTATAAACATGGAAATATCTCCATTACTATCTGTATGAACATGGAAATATGCACACCACTGTCTGTATAAACATGGAAATATATTCACCGCCATATGCATAAACATGGAAATACCTACACCGCCATATGTATAAACATGGAATTATCTACAACGCTACCTTTGTAAACATGGAAATATCTACACCGCTATGTGTGTAAACATGGAAATATCTACACCGCTATCTCTGTAAATATCAAAAAATCTACACCACTCTCAGTGTAAAGATGGAAAGATCTACACCGCTATCTGTGTAAACATGGAAATATCTACACCGCTATCTATATAAACATGGAAATACCTACACCACTATCTGTGCAAACATCGGAATATCTACACCGCTATCTGTGCAAACATGGAAATATATACACCGCCATCTCTATAAACATGGAAATATCTTCACCGCCATCTCTATAAACATGGAAATATATACACCTCCATCTCTATAAACATGGAAATATCTTCACCGCCATCTCTATAAACATGAAAATATCTACACCGCCATCTACATAAACAAGGAACTATCAACACCGCCATCTGCATAAACACGGAAATATCTACACCGCTATCTTTATAAACCTGAAATATCTACACCGCTATCTGTATGAACATGGAAATACCAACACCGCTATCTGTATAAATATGGAAATATCTACACTGCTATCTGTTTAAACATGGAAATATCTACACCGCTATCTATATAAACCTGAAAATATCTACACCGACATCTGTATAAAGATGGAAATATCTGCACCACTATCTGTATAAACTTGGAAATATCTACACAACTATCTGTATAAACATTGAAATATCTACACTGCTGTCTCTGTAAACATAGAAATATCTACAATGCTATCTGTATAAACATGGAAATATGTACACCACTATCTGTATAAACATGGAAATATATACACCGCCATCTGCATAAACATGGAAATACCTACACCGCCATCTGTATAAACATGGAAATATTTACACCGCTATCTGTATAAGTATGGAAATATCTACACCGTTATCTCTATAAACATGGAAATATCTACACCACTATCTTTATAAACATGGAAATATCTACACCGCCATCTGCATAAACATGCAAATATTTACACAGCCATCTGTATAAACATGGAAATATCTACACAACCATCTCTATAAACATGGAAATATCTACACTGCCATCTGTATAAACATGGAAATATCTATACCGCCATCTGTATAAACATGGAAATAACTACACCGCCATCTGTATAAACATGGAAATATCTACACCGCCATCTGTATAAACATGGAAATATCAACACCACCATCTGTATAAACATGGAAGAATCAACACCACCATCTGTATAAATATGGAAATATCTACAACACCATCAGTATAAACATGGAAATATCTACACCGCTATCCCTATAAACATGGAAATATCTACAATGCCATCTGTAAAATATGGAAATATCTACACAGTCATCTGTATAAACATGGAAATATCAACACTGCTCTCTGTATAAACATGGAAGTACCAACACCGCCGTCTGTATAAACTTGGAAATGTCTACACCGCCATCTGTATAAACATGGAAATATCTACAACGCTTTCTGTATAAACATGGAAATATTTACACCACGATCTGTGTAAACATGGAAAGATCCACACCGCTATCTGTATTAACATGGAAATATCTGCATCGCTATCTGTAAAACATGGAAAGGTCTACACAGTCATCTGTAAAAACATGGAAATATCTACACCACCATCTGTATAAACATGGAAATATCTACACTGCCATCTGTATACACATGGAAATATCTACACAGCCATTTGTATAAACATGGAAATATCTACACCGCTATCTCTATAAACATGGAAATAGCTACACCAGTGTCTCTATTAACATGGAAATATCTACACCGCTATCTCTATAAACACGGAAATACCTACACCGCGATCTCTATAAACATGGAAATATCTACACTGCTATATGTATAAACATGGAAATATCTACACCACTATCTGTATAAACATGGAAATATCTACACCGCTATCTGTATAAATATGGAAATAACTACACCTCTATCTCAATAAACATGGAAATAACTACACCGCTGTCTGTATAAACATGGAAATATCTACACAACTATCTGTATAAACATGGAAATACCTACACCGCTATCTGTATAAATATGGAAATATCGACACCGCTATCTCAATAAACATGGAATTAACTACACCGCTACCTGTATATACATGGAAATATCTACACTGCTACCTGTATTAACAAGGAAATCTCTACACAATCATCTCTGTAAACATGGAAATATCTACACTGCCATCTGCATAATCATGGAAATATCTACACAGCCCTCTGTATAAACATGGAAATATCTACACAGCCATCTCTATAAACATGGAAATGTCTACATCGCTATCTGTATAAACATGGAAATATCAACAACGCTATGTCTATAAACATGGATATATCTACACCGCTATTGGTATAAACATGGAAATATCTCCACTGCTATCTGTATAAACATGGAAATATGCACACCACTATCTGTATAAACATGGAAATATCTTCACCGCCATATGCATAAACATGGAAATACCTACACTGCCATATGTATAAACATGGAATTATCTACAAGGCAATCTGCGTAAACATGGAAATACCTACACCACTATCTGTGCAAACATCGGAATATCTACACCGCTATCTGTGCAAACATGGAAATATATACACCGCCATCTGTATAAACTTAGAAATATCTACACCGCCATCTCTATAAACATGGAAATATCTTCATCGCCATCTCTATAAACATGAAAATATCTACACCGCCTTCTCCATAAACGTGGAGCTATCAACACCGCCATCTGCATAAACACGGAAATATCTACACCGCTATCTTTAAAAACCTGGAAATATCTACACTGTTATCTGTATAAACTTGGAAATACCAACACCGCTATCTGTATAAACATGGAAATATCAACACCGCTATCTGTTTAAACATGGAAATATCTACACCGCTATCTATATAAACCTGAAAATATCTACACCGACATCTGTATAAACATGGAAATATCTGCACCACTATCTGTATAAACTTGGAAATATCTACACAACTATCTGTATAAACATTGAAATATCTACACTGCCCTCTGTATAAACATGGAAATATCTACACACCCATCTCTATAAACATGGAAATATCTACACTGCTATCTCTGTAAACATAGAAATATCTACACTGCTATCTGTATAAACATGGAAATATGTACACCACTATCTGTATAAACATGGAAATATATACACCGCCATCTGCATAAACATGGAAATACCTACACCGCCATCTGTATAAACATGGAAATATCTACACCGCTATCTGTATAAATATGGAAATATCTACACCGTTATCTCTATAAACATGGAAATATCTACACCACTATCTTTATAAACATGGAAATATCTACACCGCCATCTGCATAAACATGCAAATATTTACACAGCCATCTGTATAAACATGGAAATATCTACACAACCATCTCTATAAACATGGAAATATCTCCACTGCCGTCTGTATACACATGGAAATATCAACACCACCATCTGTATAAACATGGAAGAATCAACACCGCCATCTGTATAAATATGGAAATATCTACAACACCATCTGTATAAACATGGAAATATCTACATCGCTATCTGTATAAACATGGAAATATATACACAACGATCTGTATAAACATGGAAATATCTACACCGCTATCTGTATAAACTTGGAAATATCTACACCGATTTCTGTATAAACATGGAAATACCTACACCACCGTCTATGTAAATATGGAAATATCTACACCGCTATCTCTATAAACATGGAAATACCTACACCATCATGTACATAAACATGGAAATATCTACACTGCTATACCTATAAACATGGAAATATGTACAACGCCATCTGTAAAATTTGGAAATATCTACACAGTCATCTGTATAAACATGGAAATATCAACACTGCTCTCTGTATAAACATGGAAGTATCAACACCGCCGTCTGTATAAACTTGGAAATATCTTCACCGCCATCTGTATAAACATGGAAATATCTACAACGCTTTCTGTATAAACATGGAAATATTTACACCACGATCTGTGTAAACATGGAAAGATCCACACCGCTATCTATATTAACATGGAAATATCTATATCGCTATCTGTAAAACATGGAAAGGTCTACACAGTCATCTGTATAAACATGGAAATATCTACACCGCCATCTGTATAAACATGGAAATATCTACACTGCCATCTGTATACACATGGAAATATCTACACAGCCATCTGTATAAACATGGAAATATCTACAACGCTATCTCTATAAACATGGAAATAGCTACACCGGTGTCTCTATTAACATGGAAATATCTACACCGCTATATCTATAAACACGGAATTACCTACAACGTGATCTCTATAAACATGGAAATATCTACACTGCTATATGTATAAACATAGAAATATCTACACCACTATCTGTGTAAACATGGAAATATCTACACCGCTATCTGTATAAATATGGAAATACCTACACCGCTATCTCAATAAACATGGAAATAACTACAGCGCTATCTGTATAAACATGGAAATATCTACACAACTATCTGTATAAACATGGAAATATCTACACCGCTATCTGAATAAATATGGAAATATCTACACCGCTATCTCAATAAACATGGAATTAACTACACCGCTATCTGTATATACATGGAAATATCTACACTGCTACCTGTATTAACATGGAAATCTCTACACAATGATCTCTGTAAACATGGAAATAACTACACTGCCATCTGCATAATCATGGAAATATCTACACAGCCCTCTGTATAAACATGGAAATATCTACACAGCCATCTCTATAAACATGGAAATGTCTACATCGCTATCTGTATAAACATGGAAATATCAACACCGCTATGTCTATAAACATGGATATATCTACAGCGCTATTGGTATAAACATGGAAATATCTCCACTGCTATCTGTATAAACATGGAAATATGCACACCACTATCTGAATAAACATGGAAATATCTTCACCGCCATATGCATAAACAAAGAAATAACTACACCGCCATATGTATAAACATGGAATTATCTACAACGCTATCTGCGTAAACATGGAAATATCTACACCGCTATGTGTGTTAACATGGAAATATGTACACCGCTATCTGTGTAAATATGGAAAAATCTACACAACTCTCAGTGTAAAGATGGAAAAATCTACACCGCTATCTGTGTAAACATGCAAATATCTACACCGCTATCTATATAAACATGGAAATACCTACACCACTATCTGTGCAAACATCGGAATATCTACACCGCTATCTGTGCAAACATGGAAATGTATACACCGCCATCTGTATAAACTTAGAAATATCTACACCGCCATCTCTATAAACATGGAAATATCTTCACCGCCATCTCTATAAACATGAAAATATCTACACCGCCATCTCCATAAACATGGAGCTATCAACACCGTCATCTGCATAAACACGGAAATATCTACACCGCTATCTTTATAAACCTGGAAATATCTACACCGTTATCTGTATAAACATGGAAATACCAACACCGCTATCTGTATAAACATGGAAATATCTACACCGCTATCTGTTTAAACATGCAAATATCTACACCGCTATCTATATATATACCTGAAAATATCTACACCGACATCTGTATAAAGATGGAAATATCTGCACCACTATCTGTATAAACTTGGAAATATTTACACAACTATCTGTATAAACATTGAAATACCTACACTGCCATCTGTATAAACATGGAAATATCTACACACCCATCTCTATAAACATGGAAATATCTACACTGCTGTCTCTGTAAACATAGAAATATCTACACTGCTATCTGTATAAACATGGAAATATATACAACGCCATCTGCATGAACATGGAAATACCTACACCGCTATCTGTATAAACATGGAAATATCTACACCGCTATCTGTATAAATATGGAAATATCTACACCGTTATCTCTATAAACATGGAAATATCTACACCACTATCTCTATAAACATGGAAATATCTACACCGCCATCTGCATAAACATGCAAATATTTACACAGCCATCTGTATAAACATGGAAATATCTACACAACCATCTCTATAAACATGTAAATATCTACACTGCCATCTGCATACACATGGAAATATCTACACAGCCATCTGTATAAACATGGAAATATCTCCACCGCCATCTGTATAAACATGGAAATATCAACACCACCATCTCTATAAACATGGAAGAATCAACACCGCCATCTGTATAAATATGGAAATATCTACAACACCATCTGTATAAACATGGAAATATCTACACCGCTATCTGTATAAACATGGAAATATATACCCAACGGTCTGTATAAACATGGAAATATCTACACCGCTATCTGTATAAACTTGGAAATATCTACACCGATTTCTGTATAAACATGGAAATAACTACACCGCCATCTACATAAATATGGAAATATCTACACCGCTGTCTGTATAAACATGGAAATACCTACACCCTCATCTACATAAACATGGAAATATCTACACCGCTATCCCTATAAACATGGAAATATCTACAACGCCATCTGTAAAATATGGAAATATCTACACAGTCATCTGTATAAACATGGAAATATCAACACTGCTCTCTGTATAAACATGGAAGTATCAACACCGCCGTCTGTATAAACTTGGAAATATCTACACCCCCATCTGTATAAACATGGAAATATCTACACCGCTTTCTGTATAAACATGGAAATATTTACACCACGATCTGTGTAAACATGGAAAGATCTACACCGCTATCTGTATTAACATGGAAATATCTACATCGCTATCTGTAAAACATGGAGAGGTCTACACAGTCATCTGTATAAACATGGAAATATCTACACCACCATCTGTATAAACATGGAAATATCTACACTGCCATCTGTATACACATGGAAATATCTACACAGCCATCTGTATAAACATGGAAATATCTACACCGCTATCTCTATAAACATGGAAATAGCTACACCAGTGTCTCTATTAACATGGAAATATCTACACCGCTATCTCTATAAACATGGAAATACCTACACCGCGATCTCTATAAACATGAAAATATCTACACTGCTATATGTATAAACATGGAAATATCTACACCACTATCTGTATAAACATGGAAATATCTACACCGCTATCTGTATAAATATGGAAATATCTACACCGTTATCTCTATAAACATGGAAATATCTACACCACTATCTCTATAAACATGGAAATATCTACACCGCCATCTGCATAAACATGCAAATATTTACACAGCCATCTGTATAAACATGTTAATATCTACACAACCGTCTCTATAAACATGGAAATATCTACACTGCCATCTGTATACACATGGAAATATCTACACAGCCATCTGTATAAACATGGAAGTATCTACACCGCCATCTCTATAAACATGGAAATATCTACACCGCCATCTGTATAAACATGGAAATATCTACACCGCCATCTGTATAAACATGGAAATATCAACACCACCATCTGTATAAACATGGAAGAATCAACACTGCCATCTCTATAAATATGGAAATATCTACAACGCCATCTGTATAAACATGGAAATATCTACACCTCTATCTGTATAAACATTGAAATATATACACAACGATCTGTATAAACATGGAAATATCTACACCGCTATCTGTATAAACTTGGAAATATCTACACCGATTTTTGTATTAACATGGAAATACCTTCACCACGATCAAAATAAATATGGAAATATCTACACCGCTATCCCTATAAACATGGAAATACCTACACCGTCATCTACATAAACATGGAAATATCTACACCGCTATCCCAATAAACATGGAAATATCTACATCGCCATCTGTAAAATATGGAAATTTCTACACCGCTTTCTGTATAAACATGGAAATACCTTCACCACGATCTCTATAAACATGGAAATATCTACTCCGCAATCTCTATAAACATGAAAATATCTACACCGCCATCTCCAGAAACATGGAACTATCTACACCGCCATCTGTATAAACATGGAAATATCTACACTGTTATCTGTGTTAAGATGGAAATATCTACACCGAAATCTGTGCAAAGATGGAAACATCTACAGCGCTATTTGTGTAAACATGGAAATATCTACACTGCTATCTGTATATACATGGAAATATCTAAACCGCTATCTCTATAAACATGGAAATATCTACACCACCATCTCTATAAACATGGAAATATCTACAGCGCCATCTGTATAAACATGGAAATATCTACACTGCTATCTGTATAAATATGGAAATATCTACACCACTATCTCTATAAACATGGAAATAACTACACCGCCATCTGTATAAACATGGAAATATCTACACAGTCATCTGCATAAGTATGGAAATATCTACACCATCATGTCTATAAACGTGGAAATATCTACTCCACCACCTGTATAAACATGGAAGTATCTACACTGCCATCTGTGGAAAGATGGAAATATCTACATCGCGATCTGTATAAACATGGAAATATCTACACCGCTACCTGTATAAACATGGAAATACCTACACGACAATCTGTATAAACATGGGAATATCTACACCGCAATCTCTATAAACATGGAAATATCTGCACTGCCATCTCTATAAACATGAAAATATCTACACCACCATCTCCATAAACATTGAAATATCTACACCGCCATCCGTATAAACATGGAAATATCTACACCGTTATCTGTATGCACATGGAAATAACAACACCGCTCTCTGTATAAACATGGAAATATCTAACCCGCTATCTGTGTTAAGATGTAAATAACTACACTGCAATCTGTGCAAATATGGAAATATCTACACAGCTATCAGTGTAAACATGGAAATATATACACCGCTATCTTTATATACATGGAAATATCTACAACGTTATCTCTATAAACATGGAAATATCTACACCGCCATCTCTATAAACATGGAAATATCTACACTGCCATCTGTATAAAGATGGAAATATCTACACCGCGAGCTGTATAAACATGGAAATATGTACATGGCTACCTATGTAAACATGGAAATACCAACAACACTATCTGAATAAACATGGAAATATCTACAACGCTATCTGTAAAAACATGGAAATATCTACACAACTATCTCTGTAAACATTTAAATATCTACATCGTCATCTCTATAAACATGGAATTATCTACACCGTTATCTCTATATACTTAGAATTATCTACACCACCATCTCTATAAACATGGAAATATCTACACCGCCATCAGCACAAACATGGAAATATCTACACCGCCATCTTTATAAACATGGAATTATCTACACCTCCATCTCTATAAACATAGAAATATCTTCCATGCCATCTGTAGAAAGATGGAAATATCTACACCGAGATCTGCATAAACATGGAAATATCTACACCTCTACCTGTATAAACATGGAAATACCCACACAGCTATCTGTAAATATGGAAATATCTACACCGCTATATCTATGAACATGGAAATGTCGACACCGCTATGTGAATAAACATGGAAATATCAACAAGGCTATCACTGTAACATGGAAATACCTATACCACCATCTGTATAAACATGGAAATACCTACACAGTCATCGGTATAAAAATGGAAATATCTACATCACTATCGGTATAAACATGGAAATATCTACAACACTATCTGTATAAATATGAAAATATCTACACCGCTATCTCTATAAACATGTAAATGTGTACACTGCTATCTGTATAAACATGGAAATATCTACACCGCCATCTGTAGAAACATGGGAATATCTACACAATCATCTGTATAAATATGGGAATACCTACACCTCCATCTGTATAAACATGGAAATATCTACACTGCCATCTGTATACACATCGAAATATCTACACAGCCATCAGTATAAACATGGAAATATCTACACCACTATCTCTATATACATGGAAATACCTATACCACTATCTGTATAAACTTGGAAATATCTACACTGCCACCTGTATAAACATGGAAATATCTACACAGCCATCTCTATAAACATGGAAATATCTACATCGCTATCTGTATAAACATAGAAATATCCACACCGCTATCTGTATAAACATGGAAATATCTACACCGCCATCTGTAAATACATGGAAATATCTACACAGTCATCTGTATAAACATGGAAGTATCTACATATCCAAGTGTATAAACATGTAAATATCTTCACTGCCATCTCTATACACATGGAAATATCTACACAGACATCTGTATAAACCTGGAAATATCTACACCGCCATCTCTATGAACATAGAAATATCTACAGCACCAACTCTATAAACATGGAAATATCTACACCGCAATCTTCGTGAGGATGGAAATACCTACCCCGCTATCTGTATATACATGGAAATATCTACAACGCTGTCTGTAAAAAAACATGGAAATATCTACACCGCTATCTGTATAAACTTGGAAATATCTACACCGCCAACTCTATAAACATGGAAATATATCCACCGCTATCTGTATAAACATGGAAATATCTCCACTGCTATCTGTATAAACATGGAAATATCTACACCGCCATCTGTATAAACATGGATATACCTACACAGTCATCTGTATAAACATGGAAATATCTACACCACTATCTGTATAAACATGGAAATATCTACACTGCCATCTGTATAAACATGGAAATATCTACACAGCCATCTCTATAAACCTGGAAATATCTACATCGCTATCAGTATAAACATGAAAATAGCCACACTGCTATCTGTATAAACAATGAAATATCTACACCGCCATCTGAGAAAACATGGAAACATCTACACAGCCATCTGTATATACTTGGAAATCCCTACACTGCCATCTGTATAAACATGGAAATATCTCCACCTCTATCTATATAAACACGGAAATATCTCCAACGCTATATCTATAAACATGGAAATATCTACATCGCTATCTCTGTAAAAATGGAAATATGTACACAGCTATCTGTATAAACATAGAAATAACTACACCGCTATCTCTATGAACATGGAAATATCTACATCGCTATCAGTATAAACATGGAAATATCTACACTGCTATCTCTATACACGTGATAATATCTACACAGCTATCTGTATAAACATGGAAATATCTACAGTGGCATTTGTATAAACATGGAAGTATCTACACAGCCATGTCTATAAACCAGGATATATCTACATCGCAATCTGTATAAACATGGAAATAGCCACACCGCTATCTGTATAAACATGGAAATATCTACACCGCCATCTATAACAACATGGAAATAACTACACAGTCACCTGTATAAACATGGAAGTATCTACACCTCTAACTGTATAAACATGGAAATATCTGCACTACCATGTGTTTACACGTGGAACTAACTACACAGACATCTGAATAAACCTGGAAATATCTATACCTCTATCTCTATGAACATGGAAATACCTACACCGCTATCTGTATAAACATGGAAATATCTACACCGCTATCTGTGTAAACATAGAAATATATACACCGCGATCTGTATATACTTGTTAATATCTACACCGTCTTCTATATAAATATGGAAATGTCTACAACGCTATCTGTATAAACATGGAAATATCTACGTCGCTATCTGTAGAAACATAGAAATATCTACACAGCCATCTGTATAAACATGGAAATAGCCACACCGCTATCTGTATAAACATGGAAATATCTACACCGCCATCTGAATAAACACGGAAATATCTACACGGCTATCTGTATAAATATGGAAATAACTACACCGCTATCTCTGTAAACATGAAAATATCTACACAGCTATCTGTATAAACAGGGAAATATCTGCATCGCTATCTCTATAAACATGGAAATATCTTCATCGCCATCTGTATAAACATGGAAATATATACACAGTCATCTGAATAAACATGGAAATAATTTCACCGCTATCTGTATAAACATGGAAATAACTACACCGCTATGTGTATAAACATGGAAATATCTACACCGCTATATGTATAAATATGGAAATACATACACAGCAATGTCTATAAACATGGAAATATCTACACTGCGATCTGTATGAACATGGAAATAACTACATGGCTGTCTCTATAAACATGGAAGTATCTAGACCGCCATCTTTATAAACATGGAAATACCTACATATTCATCTGTATGAACATGGAAATATCTACACTAACATTTGTATACACATGGAAATATCTACACACCCATCGGTATAAACATGGAAATATCTACACCGCTATCTCTATTAAGATGGAAATACCTACACCGCTATCAGTATAAACATGGAAATATCTACACAGCCATCTGTATAAACATGGAAATATCTACACCACTATCTCTATAAACATGGAAATATCTACACCGCTATCTCCATAAACATGGAAATATCTACACTGCCATCTGTATAAACATGGAAATATATACACAGTCATCTGTATAAACATGGAAATAACTACACCGCTATCCGTATAAACATGAAAATATCTACACCGCTATCTGTATAAACATGGAAATATCTACACCGCTATCTGTAGAAATATGGAAATATCTACACCGCTATCTCGATAAACATGGAAATGTCTACACCGCTATCAGTATAAACATGGAAATATCTACATGGCTATCTCTATAAACATGGAAATATCTACACTGCCATCTGTATAGACATGGAAATACCTACACAGTCTTCTGTATAAACATGGAAATATTTACACCACTATCTGTATAAAAGTGGAAATATCGACAATGCCATCTGTGTAAACTTGGAAATATCTACACAGCCATCCTTATAAACATGGAAATATCAACATCGCTATCTGTATAAACATGGAAATAGCCACACCGCTATCAGTATAAACATGGAAATACCTACTCCGCCATCTGTAAAAACATGGAAATATCTACACAGTCATCTGTATAAACATGGAAATATCTACACTTCCATCTGTTTAAACATGGAAATATCTACTCCGCCATCTGTATACGCATGGAAATATCTACAGAGCCATCTGTATATAATTGGAAATATCTACACCAATATCTCTATAAACATAGAAATACCTACACCGCTACCTGTATAAACATGGAAATATCTGCACCGCTATCTGTATAAAGATGGAAATATCTACACCGCCATCTATATGAACTTGGAAATTTATACACCGCCATCTGTATGAACATGGAAATATCTCCACCGCTATGTGTATAAACATGGAAATATCTCCAACACTATCTGTATAAACATGGAAATATCTATAACGCTATCTGTATGAACATGGAAATATCTACACCGCTATCTCTATAAACATGGAAATATGTACACCGCTATCTGTATATACATGGAAATATCTTCATCGCTATCTGTATAAACATCGAAATATCTACACTGCCATCTGTATAAACATGGAAATATCCACACCGCTATCTGTATAAACATGGAAAAACCTACAACGCCATCTGAATAAACATGGAAATATCCACATCGCAATCTGTATAAATATGGAAAAAACTACACCGCCATTTGAATAAACATGGAAATACCTACACGGCTATCTGTATAAATATGGAAATAACTACACCGCTGTCTCTATAAACATGGAAATACCTACACAGCTATCTGTATAAACATGGAAATATGTACACCATTATCTCTATAAACATGGAAATATCTACACCGCCATCTGTATAAACATGGAAATATCTACACCGCCATCTTTATGAACTTGGAAATTTATACACCGCCATCTGTATGAACATGGAAATATCTCCACCGCTATGTGTATAAACATGGAAATATCTCCAACACTATCTGTATAAACATGGAAATATCTATAACGCTATCTGTATGAACATGGAAATATCTACACCGCTATCTCTATAAACATGGAAATATGTACACCGCTATCTGTATATACATGGAAATATCTTCATCGCTATCTGTATAAACATCGAAATATCTACACTGCCATCTGTATAAACATGGAAATATCCACACCGCTATCTGTATAAACATGGAAAAACCTACAACGCCATCTGAATAAACATGGAAATATCCACATCGCAATCTGTATAAATATGGAAAAAACTACACCGCCATTTGAATAAACATGGAAATACCTACACGGCTATCTGTATAAATATGGAAATATCTACACCGCTGTCTCTATAAACATGGAAATATCTACACCGCTGTCTCTATTAACATGGAAATACCTACACAGCTATCTGTATAAACATGGAAATATATACACCATTATCTCTATAAACATGGAAATATCTACACCGCCATCTGTATAAACATGGAAATATCTACACCGCCATGTATATGAACTTGGAAATTTATACACCGCCATCTGTATGAACATGGAAATATCTCCACCGCTATGTGTATAAACATGGAAATATCTCCAACACTATCTGTATAAACATGGAAATATCTATAACGCTATCTGTATGAACATGGAAATATCTACACCGCTATCTCTATAAACATGGAAATATGTACACCGCTATCTGTATATACATGGAAATATCTTCATCGCTATCTGTATAAACATCGAAATATCTACACTGCCATCTGTATAAACATGGAAATATCCACACCGCTATCTGTATAAACATGGAAAAACCTACAACGCCATCTGAATAAACATGGAAATATCCACATCGCAATTTGTATAAATATGGAAAAAACTACACCGCCATTTGAATAAACATGGAAATATCTACACGGCTATCTGTATAAATATGGAAATATCTACACCGCTGTCTCTATAAACATGGAAATTCCTACACAGCTATCTGTATAAACATGGAAATATATACACCATTATCTCTATAAACATGGAAATATCTACACCGCCATCTGTATAAACATGGAAATATCTACACCACCATCTGTATAAACATGGAAATAATTACACCACAATCTGAATAAACATGGAAATATCTACAGCGCTGTCTGTATAAACATGGAAATATCTACACCGCCATCTGAATAAACATGGAAATATCTACACTGCGATCTGTATAAATATGGAAATATCTACACTGCTATCTGTATAAATATGGAAATACTTACACTGCTATCTGTATAAACTTGGAAATATCTGCACCGCTATGTGTATAAATATGGAAATATCTACACGGCTATCCCTATAAACATGGAAATGTCTACACCGCTATCTGTATAAACATGGAAATGTTTACATGGCTATCTCTATAAACATGGAAATATCTACACTGCCATCTGTATAAACATGGAAATACCTAAACATTCATCTGTATAAACATGGAAATATCTCCACAACTATCTGTATAAACATGGAAATACCTTCACTGCCATCTGTATAAACATGGAAATATCTACACAGCCAACACTATAAACATGGAAATATCTACATTGCTATCTGTATAAACATGGAAATAGCCACACCGCTATCTGTCTAAACATTCAAATATCTACACCGCCATCTGTAAAACATGGAAATATCTACACAGTCATTTCTAGAAACATGGAAATATCTACCCCTCCATCTGTATAAACATGCAAATATCTACACTGCCATCTGTATATGCATGGAAATATCTACACAGCCATCTGTATAAACTTGGAAATATCTACACCGATATGTCTATAAACATGGAAATACCTACACCGCTACCTGTTTGAACATGGAAATAACTACACCGCTATCTCTATAAACATGGAAATATCTACACCGCCATATATATGAACTTGGAAACATGTACGCAGCCATCTGTATAAACATGTAAATATCTCCACCGCTATCTGTATAAACATGTAAATATCTCCACCGCTGTCTCTATAAACATGGAAATCCCTACAACGCTATCTGTATAAACATGGAAATATCTACACTGCTATCTCTGTAAACATGGAAATATGTACACCGCTATCTGTATAAACATGGAAATAGCCACACCACTATCTGTATAAACATTGAATTATCTACATCGCCATCTGTAATAAATGGAAATATCTACACAGACATCTGTATAAACATGGAAATACCTACACCTCCATCTGTATAAACATGGTAATATCTACACTGACATCTGTATAAAAATGGAAATATATACACAGCCATCTGTATAAACATGGAAATATCTACACAGCTATCTCTATATACATGGAAATACCTACACCACTATCTGTATAAACATGGAAATGTCTACACAACCATCTGTATAAACATGGAAATATCTACATAGCCATCTGTATAAACATGGAAATATCTACATCGCTATCTGTTTAAACATGGAGATAGCCACACCGCTGTCTGTATACACATGGAAATAACTACAGCGCCATGTGTAAAAACATGGAAATATCTACGTAGTCATCTGTATAAACATGGAAGTATCTACACCGCTATCTGTATAAACATGGAAACATCTACACCGCTATCTGTATAAACTTGGAAATATATACACCGCTATCTGTATACACATGGAAACATCTACACCGCTATCTGTATAAACTTGGAAATATCTACACCGATATCTGTATACATATGGAAATATCTACACCGCCATCTCTAAACATGGAAATGTCTACACCGCCATTGTATAACCATGGAAATATCTACATGGGTATCTCCGTATACATGGAAATATCTACACCGCCATCTGTATAAACATGGAAATACCTACACAGTCGTCTGTATAAACGTGAAAATATCTACACCACAATGTGTATAAACATGGAAATATATACACTGCCATCTGTATAAACATGGAAATATCTACACCGCCTTCTGAATAAACATGGAAATACCTACACCGGTATCTCTATAAATGTGGAAATGTCTACACCGCTATCTGTATAAACATGGAAATACCTACACTGCTATCTGTATAAACATGGAAATACCTCCACCGCTATCTGTATTAACATGGAAACATCTACACCGTTATCTGTATAAACATGGAAATATCTACATCGCTATCTGTATAAACATGGAAATATCTACAACGCTATCTGTGTAAACATGGAAGTATCTTCACAGCTATCTTTGTAAACATGGAAATATCTACACCGTTATCTGTATAAACATGGAAATATCTACAATGCTATCTGCATAAACATGGAAATATCTCCACCGCTATCTGTATTAACATGGAAACATCTACACCGCTATCTGTATAAACCTGGAAATATCTACATCGCTATCTATATAAACATGGAAATATCTCCACCTCTAGCTCTATAAACATGGAAATATCTACACCGCCATCTGTATAAACATGGAAATATCTACACCGCCATCTGAATAAACATGGAAATATCTACAATGTTATCTGTGTAAACATGGAAATATCTACACAATGATCTGTATAAACATGGAAATATCTACACCACTATCTGTATAAATATGGAAATATTTGCAACGCTATCTCTATAAACATGGAAATAAATACACCGCTATCTGTATGAACATGGAAATATCTACACCGCTATATCTATAAACATGGAAATATCTACACCACTATCTCTAAGGACATGGAAACAATTACACCGCCATCTGTAAAAACATGGAAATATCTAGACAGTTATCTGTATAAACATGGAAATACCTACACCAACATCTGTACAAACATGGAAATATATACACTGCCATCTGTATACAAATGGAAATATCTTCACAGCCATCTGTATAAACATGGAAATATCTACACCGCGAGCTGTATAAACATGGAAATATCCACATCGCTATTTGTATAAACATAGAAATAGCAACACCGTGATCTGTATGAACGAGGAAATATCTACACCGCTATCTGTATAAACACGGAAATATCTACACCACGATCTCCATAAACATGGAAATATCTACACCGCAATCTGCATAAACACGGAAATATCTACACCACGATCTCCATAAACATGGAAATATCTACACTGCAATCTGTATAAACATGGAAATATCTACACCGCTATCACTATAAACATGGTAATAACTACACCGCTATCTCTATAAAAAAGGAAATATCTTCCCCGCCAACTCTATAACCATCAAAATATCTACACTGCCATTACCATAAACATGGAATTATCTATACCGCCATCTGTATAAACATGGAAATATCAACACCACCATCTGTATAAACATGGAAATATCTACACCGCCATCTGTATAAAAATGGAAATACAAACACCGCTATCTGTATAAACATGGAAATATGTACACCACTCTCTGTATAAACATGGATATATATACACCACAATCTCTATACACATGGAAATATCTATACCGTTAACTCTATGAACATGGAAAGATCTACACTGCTATCTCTATAAACAAGGAAATATGTACACGGCCATCTCTACAAACATGGAAATGTCTGCACCAATATCTGTATAAACATGGAAATGTCTACACCACCATGTGTAAAATTAAGGAAATAACTACACAGTCATCTGTATAAACTTGGAAATATCTACACCAACATTTGTATAAAGATGGAAATATCTACACTGCCATCTGCATACACATGGAAATATCTACACAGCCATCTGTATAAACATGGAAATACCTACACCGCTATCTCTATAAACATGGAAATAGCTACACCGCTATCTCTATAAACATGGAAACATCTACACAGCCATCTCTATAAACTTGGAAATATCTACAGTGCCATCTGCATAAACATGGAAATATCTACATCGCCATCAGCATAAACATGGAAATATCTACACCGCCATCTGTATAAACATGGAAAAATCTACACGGCCATCTGTATAAACATGGAAAAATCAACACCGCCATCTTTGTAAACATGGGAATGTCTCCACTGCAATCTCTATAAAGATGGAAATACCTACACCGCAAACTGTATAAACCTGGAAATATCTACACCGCTATTTGTATAAACATGGAAATACCAACAGCGCTATCTGTGTAAACTTGGAAATATCTACACGGCTACCTGTTTAAAGACGGAAATATCTACACTGAAATCTGTGCAAAGATGTAAATATCTACACCGCTATCTCTGTAAACATGGAAGTATCTACACCGCTATCTGTATGAACATGGAAATATCTACACTGCTATCTGAATAAACAAGGAAATATCTACAGCACCATCTGTATAAACATGGAAACATCTACACCGCCATCTGTATAAACATGGAGATATCTACACCGCTATCTGTGTAAATATGATGGAAATAACCACACCGCTATCTCTACATACATGGAAATATCTACACCGCTGTCTTTATAAAAATGGAAATATCTACACTGTTATCTCTATGAACATGGAAATATCTACACCGCCATCTGTATAAACATTCAAATATCTACACAGTCATCTGCATAAACATGGAACTATCTACACCACCATCTCCATAAACATGGAAATATCTACACTGCCATCTGTATACACATGGAAATATCTACAGAGGCATTTGTATAAACATGGAATTATCTACACCGCTATCTGTATAAATATGGAAATAACTACACTCTATCTCTATAAACATGGAAATATCTACACCGCTATCTTTATAAACATGGAAATATGGGCACTGTTATCTCTATAAACATGGAAATATCCACACCGCCATCAGTATAAACATGCAAATATCTACACAGTCATCTGTATAAACATGGAAATATCTACACCACCATCTCTATAAACATGGAAATATCTACAGTGCCATCTGTATACACATGGAAATATCTTCACAGCCATCTGTATAAACATGGAAATATCTACACTGCCATCTCTATAAACATGGAAATACCTACACCGCTATCTCTACAAACATGGAAATATCTACACCGCAATCTCTAAAATCATGGAAATATCTACACCTCCATCTCTATAAACATGAAAATACCTTCACCGCCATCTCCAGAAACATGGAACTACCTACACTGCAATCTGTATACACATGGAAATACCTACACCATTGTCTGTATAAACTTTGAAATATCTACCCCATGAGTTGTATAAACATGGAAATATCTACACCGCTATGTGTGTAAGCATGGAAGTAACAACACCGCTATCTGTATAAACATGCAAATAACTACACCGCAATCCCTATAAACATGGAAATAACTACACCGCTATCTCTATATACATGGAAACATCTACACCGCAATTTCTATAAGTATGGAAATATCTACACAGCCATCTCTATAAACCTGGAAATATCTACATCACAATCTTTATAAACACGGAAATATCTCCACCGCTATCAGTATAAACATGGAATTATCTACATCGCTCTCTGTATCAATATGGAAATATCTACACCGCTATCTGTATAAACATGGAAATATCTACAATGATATCAGTTTAAACATGGAAATATCTACACAGCTATCGGTGTAACCTGGGAAATATCTACATAGCTATATGTGTAAAGATGGAAATACCTACACCGCCATCTATATAAAGATGGAAATATCTACACCGCCAAATGTATAAACATGGAAATATCTACACTGCCATGAGTATACACATGGAAATATCTAGACAGCCATCTGTATAAACATGGAAACATCTCCACCACTATCTCTGTAAACATGGAAACACCTACATCGCTATCTCTATAAACATGGAAATATCTACCCCGCCATCTCTATAAACATGAAAATATCTACACTGCCATCTCCATAAACATGGAATTATCTACACCGTCATCTGTATAAACATGGAAATAACTACACCACCATCTGTATAAACATGGAAATATCTACACCGCCATCTGTATAAAAATGGAAATACCAACACCACTATCTTTATAAACATGGAAATATCTACACCACTGTCTGTATAAACATGGAAATGTATACACCGTGATCTGTGTAAATATGGAAATATCTACACTGCTATCTCTATAAACATGTAAATAACTACAGGGCTATCTGCATAAACATGGAAATATCTAAACTGCTATCTCTATAAACATGGAAATATCTTCACCGCCATCTGTAAAAACATGGAAATATCTACACAGTCATCTGTATAAACATGGAAATATCTACACCACCATCTGTATAAACACGGAAATATCTACAACCCTATCTCTATAAACATGGAAATACCTACACCGCAATCTCTACAAACCTGGAAATATATACACCAGTATCTCAATAAACATGGAAATATCTACAACGCCATTTCTATAAACAAGAAAATATTTACACTGCCATCTCCATAAACATGGAATTATATACACCTCCATCTCTATAAACACTGAAATATCCACAGTGTCATTTGTATACAGATGTAAATATCTACACCGAGAGCTGTATAAACATGGAAATATCTCCACCGCTATCTGTATAAACATGGAAATACCAATACCGCTATCTGTGTAAACATGGAAATATCTACACCGCTATCTGTATAAACATGGATATATCTACAATGCTATCTCTATAAACATGGAAATACCTATACCGCTATCTCTATGAACATGGAAAGATCTACACCGCTATCTCTATAAACATGGAAATATATACACGGCCATCTCTACAAACATGGAAATATCTACACCGCCATCTACATAAACAAGGAAATATCTACACCGCCTTCTATGTAAACATGGAAATATCTACACCACTATCTCTATAAACATGGAAATATCTACAGCCCCATGTGTAAAATTAAGGAAATATCTATACAGTCATCAGTGTAAACATGGAAATATCTACACCACCATCTGTAAAAACATGGAAATATCTACACTGCCGTCTGTATAAACATGGAAATATCTACACAGCCATCGGTATAAACATGGAAATATCAACAATGCTATCATTATAAACATGGAAATACCTACAACGCTATCTCTATAAACATGGAAATATCTACACTGCCATCTCTATAAACTTGGAAATATCTACACTGACATCTGCATAAACATGGAAATAACTACACCGCCATCTGCATAAAGATGGAAATACCTACACCGCCATCTGTATAAACATGGAAATATCTACACGGCCACCTGTATAGACATGGAAAAATCAACACCGCCTTCAGTGTAAACATGGGAATGTCTCCACTGCAATCTCTATAAAGATGGAACTATCTACACCGCAAACTGTATAAACCTGGAAATATCTACAACGCTATCTGTATAAACAAGGAAATAACAACAGCGCTGTCTGTACAAACATGTAAGTATCTACACCGCTATCTGTATAAACATGGAAATATCTACACAGCTATCTCTATAAACATGGAAATATCTACACCGATATCTTTATAAACATTGAAATATCTACATCTCTATCTCTATAAAAATGGAAATATATACACCGCCATCTCTATAAACATGGAAATATCTACACAGCCATCTACATAAACAAGGAAATATCTACACTGCCATTTATATAAATATGGAAATATCTACACCGATATATGTATAAACATGGAAATATCTACACTGCCATTAGTAGAAAGGTTCAAATAACTACACTGCGATCTGTATAAACATGGAAATATCTACAACGCTATCTGTATAAACATGGAAATATCTACACAATGATCTGTATAAACATGGAAATGTCTACACCGCTATCCGTATAAACATGGAAATATCTACACCGCTATCTGTGTAAACATGTAAATATCTGCACCGCTACCTGTATAAACTTGGAAATATCTACACTGCTATCTTTATAAACATGGAAATATCTATACCACGATCTGTACAAACATGGAAATATCTATGCCGCTATCTATATAATCATGGGAATATCTACACCACTATCCATATAAACATGGAAATGTCAACACCACTATCCGCATAAACATGGAAATAGCTACTCCACTATCGGTATAAACATGGAAATATCAACACCGCTATCACTATAAACATGGAAATACCTACACCGCTATCTGTATAAACATGGAAATATCTACACTGCTATCTGTATAAACATGGAAATATCTGCACTGTTATCTCTATAAACATGGAAATATCTACACCGCCATGTGTATAAACATGCAAACATCTACACAGTCATCTGTATAAACATGGAGATATCTACACCACCATCTCTATAAACTTGGAAATATCTGCACTGCCATCTGTATACACGTGGAAATATCTTCACAGCCATTTGCATAAACATGGAAATATCTACACTGCTATCTCTATAAACATGGAAATACCTACACCGCTGTCTCTATAAACAAGGAAATATCTACAGCGCAATCTCTATAATCATGGAAATATCTACACCTCCATCTCTAAAACATAAAAATACATATACCGCCATCTCCAGAAACATGGAACTATCTACACCGCAATCTGTATAAACATGGAAATAACTACACCACTGTCTGTATAAACTTGGAAATATCTACACCGTGAGATGTATAAACATGGAAATATCTGCACCGCTATTTGTATAAACATGGAAATAACAAAACCGCTATCTGTATAAACATGAAAATATCTACACTGCAATCTCTATAAACATGGAAATAACTACACCGCTATCTCTATAAACATGGAAATATCTACACTGCAATTTCTATAAGCATGGAAACATCTACACAGCCATCTCTATCAACATGGAAACATCTACATCACAATCTCTATAAACACGGAAGTATCTCCACTGCTATCAGTATAAACATGGAAATATCTACATCGCTATCTGTATCAACATGGAAATATCTACACCGCTATCTGCATAAACATGGAAATATCTACAATGCTATCTGTGTATACATGGAAATATGTACACAGCTATCTGTGTAAACTGGGAAATATTTACATAGCTATATGTGTAAAGATGGAAATATCTACACCGCAATCTGTGCAAAGATGGAAATGTCTACACCGCTATCTCTGCAAACTTGGAAATATCTACACCGCCATCTGTATAAACATGGAAATATCTACACTTCGATCTCTATAAACATGGAAATATCTACACCGATATCTGTATAAACATGGAAATATCTACATCTCTATCTCTATAAAAATGGAAATACATACACCGCCATCTCTATAAACATGGAAATATCTACACAGCCATCTACATAAACAATGAAATATCTACACTGCCATCTATATAAAGATGGAAATATCTACACCGCTATATGTATAAACATGGAAATAAATACACTGCCATCAGTAGAGAGGTGCATATATCTACACCGAGATCTGTATAAACATGGAAATATCTACACCGCGATCTGTACAAACATGGAAATATCTACATCGCTATCTGTATAAACATGGAAATATCTACACAATGATTTGTATAAACATGGAAATACCTACACCGCTATCCGTATAAACATGGAAACATCTACACCGCTACCTGTGTAAACATGGAAATACCTACACTGCAATCTGTATAAATATGGAAATATCTTCACCGCTATCTCTATAAACATGGAAATATCTACACCACGATCTGTATAACCATGGAAATATCTAAACCGCTACCTGTATAAACTTGGAAATGTCTACACCGCTATCTTTATAAACATAGAAATATCTGTACCACGGTCTGTATAAACATGGAAATAACCACGCCGCTATCTGTATAATCATGGAAATATCTACACCGCAATCCCTATAAACAGGAAATATCAACACCACTATCCGCATAAACATGGAAATACCTACATCGCTATCGGTATAAACATGGAAATATCAACACCGCTATCACTATAAACATGGAAATATCTACACCGCTATCTGTATAAACATGGAAATATCTACAATGCTATCTGTATAAACATGGAAATATCTACAATTCTATCTATGTAAACATGGAAATGTCTACACAGCTATCTGTGTAAACTTTGAAATATCTCCACAGCTATCTCTTTAAAGATGGAAATATATACACTGCAATCTGTGCAAAGATGGAAATATCTACACCGCTATCTCTGTAAACATGGAAATATCTGCACGACGATCTCTGTAAACATGGAAATATCTACACCGCTATCTGTATAAACCTGGAAATATCTACACCGCTATCTGTGTAAATATGGAAATAACCACACCGCTATCTCTATATACATGGAAATATCTACACCGCTATCTTTATAAACATGGAAATATCTACACTGTTATCTCTATGAACATAGAAATATCTACACCGCCATCTGTATAAACATGCAAATATCTACACAGTCATCTGTATAAACATGGAAATATCTACAGCACCATCTCCATAAACATGGAAATATCTACACTGCCATCTGTATACACATGGAAATTTCTACAGAGCCATTTGTATAAACATGGAAATATCTACACCGCTATCTGTATAAATATGGAAATAACTACAACGCTATCTGTATAAACATGGAAATATCTACACTTCTATCTGAATAAACAAGGAAATATCTACATCACCATCTGTGTAAACATGGAAATATCTACACCGCCATCTGTGTAAACATGGAAATACCTACACCGCTATCGGTATAAACATGGAAATATCAACACCGCTCTCTGTATAAATATGGAAATATCTACAACGCTATCTGTATAAACATGGAAATATCTACAATGCTATCTGTGTAAACATGGAAATGTCTACACAGCTATCTGTGTAAACTTGGAAATATCTACACATCTGTTTAAAGATGGAAATATCTACACTGCAATCTGTGCAAAGATGGAAATATCTACACCGCTATCTCTGTAAACATGGAAATATTTGCACCGCGATCTCTGTAAACATGGAAATATCTACACCGCTATCTGTATAAACATGAAAATATCTTCACTGCTATCTGAATACACAAGGAATTATCTACACAACCATCTGTGTAAACATGGAAATATCTACACCGCTATCTGTGTAAATATGGAAATAACCACACCGCTATCTCTATATACATGGAAATATCTACACCGTTATGTTTATAAACATGGAAATATCTGCACTGATATCTCTATAAACCTGGAAATATCTACACTGACATCTCTATAAACATGCAAACATCTTCACAGTCATCTGTATAAACATGGAAATATCTACACCGCGATCTGCATAACCATGGAAATATCTACACCGCTACCTGTATAAACTTGGAAATATGTACACCGCTATCTTTATAAACATAGAAATATCTATACCACGATCTGAATAAACATGGAAATATCTACGCAGCTATCTGTATAATCATGGATATATCTACACCGCTATCCCTATAAACATGGAAATATCAACAGCACTATCCGCCTAAACATGGAAATATCTACACCGCTATCTGTATAAACATGGAAATATCAACACAGCTATCACTATATACATGGAAATACCTACACCGCTATCTGCATGAACATGGAATTATCTACACCGCTATCGGTATAAACATGGAAATATCTACAAAGCTATCTGTAAACATGGAAATATCTACAATGCTATCTGTGTAAACATGGAAATGTCTACACAGCTATCTGTGTAAACTTGGAAATATCTACACAGCCATCTGTTTAAAGATGGAAATATCTACACTGCAAACTGTGCAAAGATGGAAATATCTACAGCGCTATCTCTGTAAACATGGAAATATCTGCACCGCGATCTCTGTAAACATGGAAATATCTACACCGCTATCTGTATAAACACGGAAATATCTACACTGCTATCTGAATAAACAAGGAAATATCTACACCACCATCTGTATAAACATGGAAATACCTACACCGCCATCTGTATAAACATGGAAATATCTACACCGCTATCAGTGTAAATATGGAAATAAACACACCGCTATCTCCATATACATGGAAATATCTACACCGATATCTTTATAAACAGGGAAATATCTACACTGTTATCACTATGAACATGGAAATATCTACACCGCCATCTGTATAAACATGCAAATATCTACACAGTCATCTGTATAAACATGGATATATCTATACCACCATCTCCATAAACATGGAAATATCTACACTGCCATCTGTATACACATGGAAATATCTACAGAGCCATTTGTATAAACATGGAAATATCTACACCGCTATCTGTATACATATGGAAATACCTACATTCTATCTCTATAAACATGGAAATATCTGAACTTTTATCTCTATAAACATGGAAATATCTACACCGCCATCTGTATAAACATGCAAATATCCACATAGTAATGTGTATAAACATGGAAATATCTACACCACCATCTCTAGAAACAAGGAAATACCTACTCTGCCATCTGTATACACATGGAAATATCATCACAGCCATCTGTATAAACATGGAAATATCGACACCACTATCTCTATAAACATAGAAATATCTACACCGCAATCTCTATAATCATGGAAATATCTACACCTGCATCTCTATAAACATGAAAATATCTACACCGCCATCTCCAGAAACATGGAACAAACTACACCGCAATCTGTATAAACATGGAAATACCTACACCACTCTCTGTATAAACTTGGAAATATCTACACCGTGAGCTGTATAAACATGTTAATATCTACACAGCTATGTGTATAAACATGGATATAACAACACCGCTATTGGTATAAACATGCAAATATCTACACCGCAATCTCTATAAACAAGAAAATAACTACACTGCTATCTCTGTAAACATGGAAATATCTACACCGCAATTTCTATAAGCATAGAAATATCTACACAGCCATCTTTATAAACTTGGAAATATCTACAGCGCTATCTCTATAAAAATGGAAATACCTACACCACTATCTCTATAAACACGGTAATATCTACACTGCAATCTCTATAACCATGGAAATATCTACACCGCCATCTCTATGAACATGAAAATACCTACACAGCCATCTCCAGAAACATGGAACTGTCTACACCGCCATTTGAATAAACATGGAAATATCTACACCACTATAGGTATAAACATGGAAATATCTGCACTGCCATCTGTATAAATATGGAAATATCTACACCGTGACCTGTATAAACATGGAAATATCAACACCGCTATGTGTATATACATGGAAGTAACAACACCGCTATCTGTATAAACATGCAAATATATACACCGCTATCTCTATAAACATGGAAATACCTACAACGCTATCTCTATAAACATGGAAATATCTACACCGCAATCTCCATTAACATGGAAATATATAAACCGCCATCTCTATAAACATGGAAATATCTACATCGCAATCTTTATAAACATGGAAATATCTCCACCGCTATCATTATAAACATGGAAATATCTACACCGCAATCAGTATAAACATGGAAATATCTACACCGCTACCTGTATAAACATGGAAAAATCTACAACACTATCTGTGTACACATGGAAATATCTACACAGCTATCTGTGTAAACTGGGAAATATGTACATAGCTATCTGTGTAAAGATGGAAATATGTACACCGCAGTCTGTGCAAAGATGGAAATATCTACACGGTTATCTCTGTAAACGTGGAAATATCTACACTGCTATCTGTATAAACATGGAAATATCTACACCGCTATCTGTATAAACAAGGAAATATGTACACCGCCATCTGTATAAACATGGAAATATCTACACCACCGTCGGTATAAACATGGAAATATGTACACCGCTATATGTATAAATATGGAAATATCTACACCGCTTTCTCTATAAACTTGGAAATGTCTACACCGCTATCTCCATAAATATGGAAATATCTACAACGCAATCTCTATAAATATGGAAATATCTACACCGCTATCTCTATAAACATGAAAATGTCTACACCGCTATCTCTATAAACATGGAAATATCTACAACGCAATGCCTATAAACATGGAAATATCTACTCAGTCATCTGTATAAGCATGGAAATATCTACACCACAATCTCTATAAACATGGAAATATCTACACTGCCATCAGTTTACACATGGAAATATCTACAGAGCCATCGGTATATACATGGAATTATCTACACCGCTATCTCTATAAACATGGAAATACCTACACTGGTATCTCAATACAGATGGAAATACCTACACCGACATGTCTATAGACAAGGAAATATCTACACCACCATCTCTATAAACATGAAAATATGTACAACGCCATCTCCGTAAACATGAAAATATCTACACGGCCATCTCCTGAAACATGGAAATATCTTCACCGCCATCTGTATAAACATGTTAATATCTACACCACTATCTGTATAAATATGGAAATATGTACAATGCCATCTGTATAAAGATAGAAATATCTACACCACGAACTGTATAAATATGGAAATATCTACCCCGCTATCTGTATAAACATGGAAATACCAACACCGCTATCTGTATAAACATGGAAATATCTACACCGCTATCTGTATAAACATGGAAATATCTTCACTACTATCTCTATAAACATGAAAAAACCTACACCGCCATACCTATACACATGGAAATATCTACGCCGCCATCTGTATAAACATGGAAATATCTACACGGCCATCTGTGTATAGATGGATATATCAACAACACCATCTGTACAAACATGGAAATATCTACACCGCTGTCTTTATAAACTTGGAAATAACTGCACTGCCATCTGTAAAAACATGGAAATACCTATACAGTCATCTGTATAAACATGGAAATTTCTACAATGCCATCTGTATACACACGGAAATATCTACACAGCCATCTGTATAAACATGTAAATATTTACACTGCTATCTCTATAAACATGGAAATATCAACACTGCCATCTCTATAAACATGAAAATATCTGCACTGCCATATCCATAAACATGGAACTAACTACTCCGCCATCTGTATAAACATGGAAACATCTACACAGCCATCTGTGTGAATAAGGAAATATCTACAATGCCATCTGTATAAAGATATAAATATCTGCACCACGAGCTGTATAAACATGGAAATATCTACATCGCTATCTGTATAAACGTGGAGATAACAACACCGCTATCGGTATAAACATGGAAATATCTACAACGCCATCTATATAAACATGGAAATATCTACACCGCTATGTCTATAACCATGGAAATACCTACACAGCTATCCCTATAAACGTGGAAATAACTACACCGCTATCTGTATAAACATGGAAATATCTACACCGCTATCTCTATAAACATGGAAATATCTACATCGCGATCTGTATAAACATGGAAATATCTACACCGCGGTCTGTATAAACATGGAAATATCTTCACCGCGATCTGTATAAACATGGAAATATCTTCAACGCTATCTGTATAAACATGGTAATATCTACACCACCATCTATATAAACATGGAAACATCTACACCACCATCTGTATGAACATGGAAATATCTACAATGCCATCTGTAGAAAAATGGAAATATCTACATCGCAATCGGTGTAAACATGGAAATATCTACACCGATATCTGTAAAAACATGGAAATATCTACACCGCTGTCTGTATAAACATGGAAATATCTACAGCGCGATCTGTATAAACATGGAAATATCTACACCGCGATCTGTATAAACATGGAAATATCTACACCTCTATCTGTATAAACATGGAAATATCTACACAGCTATCTCTATAAACATGGAAATATCTACACCGCCATCTGTATAAACATGGAAATACCTACAAACTCATCTGTATAAACATGGAAATATCTATAAAGCCATCTGTATAAACATGGAAATATCTACACAGACATCTGTATATACATGGAAATACTTACACCACTTTCTGCATAAACATGGAAATAACTTCACCGCTATTTGTATAAACAAGGAAATATTTACACCGCTGTCTGTATACTCATGGAAATTTCTACACCGTTATCTGTATAAATATGGAAATATCTACACCGCTATTTCTATAACCATGGAAATATCTACACCGCCATCTGTAAAAACATGGAAATACCTATATAGACATCTGGGTAAACATGGAAATATCTACACCGCTATCTTTATAAACATGGAAATATCTACATGGTGCTCTGTATAAATATGGAAATATCTACACCGTGATCTGTATAAACATGGAAATATCTTCACCGCGATCTGTATAAACATGGAAATATCTACACCGCTATCTGTATAAACATGGTAATATCTACACCACCATGTATATAAACATGGAAATATCTACACCGCCAACTGTATAAACATGGAAATATCTACAATGCCATCTGTAGAAAGATGGAAATATCTACACCGCAATCTGTGTAAACAGGGAAATATCTACACCGATATCTGTAAAAACATGGAAATATCTACACCGCTATCTGTATATACATGGAAATATCTACACCGCGCTCTGTATAAACATGGAAATATCTATAGCGTCATCTCCATAAACATTGAAATATCTACACTGCCATCTGTAAAAACATGGAAATATCTACACAGTCATCTGAATAAACACGGAAATATCTACACCACCATCTGTATAAACATGGAAATATCTACACCGCTATCTGTATAAACACGGAAATATCTACACCACCATCTGGGTAAACATGGAAATATCTACACCGCTATCTGTATAAACATGGAAATATCTATACCGCCATCTGCATGTCCACGGAAATATCTATGACGCCATCTGTATAAACATGGAAATATCTTCACGGCCATTTGTGTATAGATGGACATATCAACACGGCCATCTCTACAAACATGGAAATATCTACACCGCTATCCCTATAAACATGGAAATATCTGCACTGCCATCTCTAAAAACATGGAAATATCTATACAGTCATCTGTTTAAACATGGAAATATCTACAATGCCATCTGTATACACATGCAAATATCTACACAGCCATCTGTATAAACATGTAAATATCTACACTGCTATTTGTATAAACATGGAAATATCTACACCGCCATCTCTATAAACATGAAAATATCTACACTGCCATCTCCATAAATATGGAACTAACTACTCCGCCATCTGTATAAACATGGAAACATCTACACCACCATCTGTGTGAATAATTAAATATCTACAATGCCATCTGTATAAAGGTATAAATACCTGCACCGCGAGCTGTATAAACATGGAAATATCTACATCGCTATCTGTATAAACGTGAAAATACCAACACCGCTATTGGTATAAACATGGAAATATCTACACGGCTATGTCTATAAACATGGAAATACCTACACCGCTATCTCTATAAACATGGAAATATCTACACCGCTATCTCTATAAACATGGAAATATCTCCACCGCGATCTGTATAAACATGGAAATATCTCCACCCCGATCTTTATAAACATGGAAATATCTTCACCGCGATCTGTATAAACATGGAAATATCTACACCGCTATCTGTATAAACATGGTAATATCTACACAACCATCTATATAAACATGGAAATATCTACACAGCCATCAGTATAAACATGGAAATATCTACAATGCCATCTGTAGAAAGATGGAAATATCTATACCGCAATCTGTGTAAACATGGAAATATCTACACCAATATCTGTAAATACATGGAAATATCTACACTGCAATCTGTATAAACATGGAAATATCTACACCGAGATCTGTATGAACATGGAAATATCTACAGCGCCTTCTCTATAAACATTGAAATATCTACACTGTCGTATGTAAAAATATGGAAATAACTACACAGTCATCTGAATAAACATGGAAATATCTACACCACCATCTGTATAAACATGGAAATAACTACAGTACCATCTGTATACACATGGAAATATCTACACAGACATCTGTATAAATATTTAAATATCTACACCGCCGTCTGTATAAACATGGAAATATCTACGCTGCCATCTGTAGAAAGATGGAAATATCTACACCGCTATCTCTATAAATATGGAAATATCTACACCGCCAACTCTATAAACATGAAAATAACTACACTGCCATCTCCATAAATATGGAACTAACTACTCCGCCATCTGTATAAACATGGAAACATCTACACCGCCATCTGTGTGAACACGGAAATATCTACAATACCATCTGTATAAAGATATAAATATCTGCACCGCGAGCTGTATAAACATGGTAATATCTACACCACCATCTATATAAACATGGAAATATCTACACCGCGATCTGTATAAACATGGAAATATCTTCACCACGATTTGTATATACATGGAAATATCTACACCGCTATCTGTATAAACGTAATATCTACACCACCATCTATATAAACATGGAAATATCTACACCGCCATCTATATAAACATGGAAATATCTACAATGCCATCTGTAGAAAGATGGAAATATCTACCCCGCAATCTGTGTAAACATGGAAATATCTACACCGATATCTGCAAAAACATGGAAATATCTACACCGCTATCAGTATAAACATGGAAATATCTACACCGCGATCTGTATAAACATGGAAATATCTACACCGCGATCTGTATAAACATGGAAATATCTACACCGCTATCTGTATAAACATTGAAATATCTACACAGCTATCTCTATAAACATGGAAATATCTACACCGCCAACTGTATAACCATGGAAATACCTGAAAAGTCTTCTGTATAAACATGGAAATATCTACACAGCCATTGGTATAAACGTGGAAATATCTACACAGCCATCTGTATATACATGGAAATATCGACACCGCTATCTGTATAAACATGGTAATAACTACACCGCTATTTGTATAAACAAGCAAATATCTACACCGTGATCTGTATAAACATGGAAATATCTACTCCGCCATCTCTATAAACATGGAAATATCTACACCCCTATCTGTATAAACATGGAAATATCCACAGCGCTATCTCTATAAACATGGAAAAATCAGTACCGCTATCTCTATGAACATGGAAATATCTACACCGCCATCTCTATAAACATGGAAATATGTACACCGCTATGTGTACAAACATGGAAATATCTCCACTGCTCTCTGTATAAACATGGAAATATCTCCAGCGTTATCTGTATAAACATGGAAATATCTACAGCGCCATTACAATAAACATTGAAAAATCTACACTGCCATCTGTAAAAACATGGAAATATCTACACAGTCATCTGAATAAACGTGGAAATATCTACACCACCATCTGTATAAATATGGAAATACCTACAATACCATCTGTATACACATGGAAATATCAACATGGCCATCTGTATAAACATGGAATTATCTACACTGCCATCTGTAGAAAGATGGAAATATCTACCCCGCTATCTCTATAAATATGGAAATATCTACACCGCCATCTCTATAAACATGAAAATATCTACACTGCCATCTCCATAAAGATGGAAGTATCTACTCCGCCATGTGTATAAGCACGGAAATATCCACACCACCATCTGTTTAAACATGGAAATATCTACACCGCTATCTGTATAAACATGGAAATATCTACACCGCCATCTGCATATCCATGGAAATATCTACGCCTCCATCTGTATAAACATGGAAATATCTACACGGCCATCTGTGTATAGGTGGAAATATCAACACCGCCATCTGTACAAACATGGAAATATCTACACCGCTATCTCTATAAACATGGAAATATCTGCACTGCCATCTGTAAAAACATGGAAATACCTATACAGTCATCTGTATAAACATGGAAATATGTACAATGCCATCTGTATACACATGGAAATATCTACACAGCCATCTGTATAAACATGTAAATATCTACACTGCTATCTCTATAAACATGGAAATATCAACACCGCCATCTCTATAAACATGAAAATCTCTACACTGCCATCTCCATAAACATGGAACTAACTACTCCGCCATCTGTATAAACATGGAAACATCTACACCGCCATCTGTGTGAATAAGGAAATATCTACAATGCCATCTGTATAAAGATATAAATATCTGCACCGCGAGCTGTAAAAACATGGAAATATCTACAATGCCATCTGTATAAAGATATAAATATCTGCACCGCGAGCTGTAAAAACATGGAAATATCTACATCGCTATCTGTATAAACGTGGAAATACCAACACCGCTATCAGTATAAACATAGAAATATCTACAATGCCATCTATATAAACATGGAAATATCTACACCGATATGTCTATAAACATGGAAATAACTACACCGCTATCTCTATAAACATGGAAATATCTACACCGCTATCTGTATAAACATGGAAATATCTACACCGCTATCTGTATAAACATGGAAATATGTACACCGCGATCTGTATAAACATGGAAATATCTACACCGCGATCTGTATAAACATGGAAATATCTACAAAGCTATCTCTGTAAACATGGAAATATCTACACCGCCATCTGTATAAACATGGAAATACCTACAATGTCATCTGTATAAACTTGGAAATATCTGCAAAGCCATCTGTATAAACATGGAAATATCTACACAGCCATCTGTATATACATGGAAATGTCTACACCACTATCTGAATAAACATGGAAATAACTACAAGGCAATCTGTGTATAGATGGAAACATCAACAGCGCCATCTGTACAAACTTGGATATATCTACACTTCTATCTCTATAAACATGGAAATATATACACTGCGGTCTGTATAAACATGGAAATATCTGCACCGCTATCTCTATAGACATGGAAATATCTACAAAGCCATCTGTATAAACATGGAAATACCTACACAGTCATGTGTAGGAACATGGAAATATCTACACTGCCATCTGTATACACATAGAAATATCTACACAGCCCTCTGTATAAATATGGAGATATCTACATAGGCATCTGTATAAACATAGAAATATCTACACCGCAATCTGTATAAACATGGAAATATCTACACCGCTATCTGTATAAATATGAAATATCTAAACCGCTATCTCTATAAAAGTGGAAATATCTCCACTGCTATCTGTATAAACATGGAAATATCTTCAATTCTATCTGTATAAACATGGAAATATCTTCACCGCCATCTGTATAAACATGGAAATATCTCCACTGCTATCTCTATAAACATCGAAATATCTACACCGCCATCTGTATAAACATGGAAATAGTTACAAAGTTATCTGTATAAACATGGAAATATCTACACCGCTATCTGTATAAACATGGAAATATCTACACAGCCATGTGTATATACATGGAAATATCTACACCGCCATCTCTATAAACATGGAAATAACTACACCGCTATCTGTATAAACATGGAAATATCTACACCGCCATCTACATATCCATGGAAATATCTGCGCCGCCATCTGTATAAACATGGAAATATCTACACGGTCATCTGTGTATAGATGGAAATAACAACACCGCCATCTGTACAAACATGGAAATATCTACACCGCTATCTGTATAAACATGGAAATATCTACACCGCTATCTGTATAAACATGGAAATATGTACACCGCGATCTGTATATACATGGAAATATCTACAAAGTTATCTCTATAAACATGGAAATATCTACAACACCATCTGTAAAAACATGGAAATACCTACAATGTCATCTGTATAAACATGGAAATATCTACAAAGCCATGTGTATAAACATGGAAATATCTACACCGCTATCTGTATAAACATGGAAATATCTACACCACGATCTTTATAAACATGGAAATATCTACAAAGCTATCTCTGTAAACATGGAAATATCTACACCGCCATCTGTATAAACATGGAAATACCTACAATGTCATCTGTATAAACTTGGAAATATCTGCAAAGCCATCTGTATAAACATGGAAATATCTACACAGCCATCTGTATATACATGGAAATGTCTACACCACTATCTGAATAAACATGGAAATAACTACACCGCTATTTTTATGCACACGGAAATATCTACACTGTGACTTGTATAAACATGGAAATATTTACACCGCTATCTGTATAAACATGGAAATTTCTACACCGTTATCTGTATAAATATGGAAATATCTACACCGCTATCTCTATAAGCATGGAAATGTCTACACCGCCATCTGTATAAACATGGAAATACTTATACAGTCATCTGTGTAAACATGGAAATATCTACACAACCATCTGTATAAACATGGAAATATCTACAATGCCATCTGTATACACATGGAAATACCTACACAGAAATCTGTGTATAGATTTAAACATCAACACCGCCATCTGTACAAACATGGAAATATCTAAACTGCTATCTCTATAAACATGGGAATATTTACACTGCGGTCTGTATAAACATGGAAATAACTACACCGGTATCTGTATAAACATGGAAATATCTACACCATGATGTGTATAAACATGGAAATATATACACCGCTATCTGTATAAACATGGAAATGTCTGCACCGCTATCTCTAAAAACATGGAAATATCTACAAAGACATCTGTATAAACATGGAAATACCTACACAGTCATGTGTAGGAACATTTAAATATCTACACTGCCATCTGTATAAACATAGAAATATCTACACAGCCCTCTGTATAAATATGGAAATATCTGCATAGGCATCTGTGTAAACCTGGAAACATCTGCACCTCTTTCTGTATAAACATGGAAATACCTACACCGCTGTCTCTATAAACATGGAAATATGTACACCGCTATGTGTATAAACATGGAAATATCTCCACTGCTCTCTGTATAAACATGGAAATATCTCCACCGTTATCTGTATAAACATGGAAATATCTACAGCGCCATCTCTATAGACATTGAGAAATCTACACTGCCATCTGTAAAAACATGGAAATATCTACACAGTCATCTGAATAAACGTGGAAATACCTACACCACCATCTGTATAAACATGGAAATACCTACAAAGTCAGCTGTAGAAACATGGAAATATCTACAAAGCCATCTGTATAAACATGGAAATATGTACACAGCCATCTGTATATACATGGATATATCTACGCCGCTATCTGTATAAACATGGAAATAACTACACCGCTATTTGTATAAACAAGGAAATATCTACACCGTGACTTGTACAAACATGGAAACATTTACACCGCTATCTGTATAAACATGGAAATTTCTACACCGTTATCTGTATAAATATGGAAATAACCTCACCGCTATCTCTATAAACATGGAAATATCTACACCGCCATCTGTATAAACATGGAAATACCTATACAGTCATCTGTGTAAACATGGAAATATCTACACCACCATCTGTATAAACATGGAAATATCTACAATGTCATCTGTATTCACATGGAAATACCTACAAGGCAATCTGTGTATAGATGGAAACATCAACAGCGCCATCTGTACAAACTTGGATATATCTACACTTCTATCTCTATAAACATGGAAATATATACACTGCCGTCTGTATAAACATGGAAATATCTGCACCGCTATCTCTATAGACATGGAAATATCTACAAAGCCATCTGTATGAACATGGAAATACCTACACTGTCATGTGTAGGAACATGGAAATATCTACACTGCCATCTGTATACACATAGAAATATCTACACAGCCCTCTGTATAAATATGGAGATATCTGCATAGGCATCTGTATAAACATGGAAATATCTACACTGCAATCTGTATAAACATGGAAATATCTACACCGCTATCTGTATAAATATGAAATATCTAAACCGCTATCTCTATAAAAGTGGAAATATCTCCACTGCTATCTGTATAAACATGGAAATATCTTCAATTCTATCTGTATAAACATGGAAATATCTACAGCGCCATCTCAATAAACATTGAAAAATCTACACTGCCATCTGTAAAAACATGGAAATATCTACACAGTCATCTGAATAAACGTGGAAATATCTACACCACCATCTGTATAAATATGGAAATACCTACAATACCATCTGTATACACATGGAAATATCAACATGGCCATCTGTATAAACATGGAATTATCTACACTGCCATCTGTAGAAAGATGGAAATGTCTACACCGCTATCTCTATAAATATGGAAATATCTACACCGCCATCTCTATAAACATGAAAATATCTACGCTGCCATCTCCATAAAGATGGAAGTATCTACTCCGCCATGTGTATAAGCACGGAAATATCTACACCACCATCTGTTTAAACATGGAAATATCTACACCACTATCTGTATAAACATGGAAATATCTAAACCGCCATCTGCATATCCATGGAAATATCTACGCCTCCATCTGTATAAACATGGAAATATCTACACGGCCATCTGTGTATAGATGGAAATATCAACACCGCCATCTGTACAAACATGGAAATATCTACACCGCTATCTCTATAAACATGGAAATATCTGCACTGCCATCTGTAAAAACATGGAAATACCTATACAGTCATCTGTATAAACATGGAAATATGTACAATGCCATCTGTATACACATGGAAATATCTACACAGCCATCTGTATAAACATGTAAATATCTGCACTGCTATCTCTATAAACATGGAAATATCAACACCGCCATCTCTATAAACATGAAAATATATACACTGCCATCTCCATAAACATGGAACTAACTACTCCGCCATCTGTATAAACATGGAAACATCTACACCGCCATCTGTGTGAATAAGGAAATATCTACAATGCCATCTGTATAAAGATATAAATATCTGCACCGCGAGCTGTAAAAACATGGAAATATCTACATCGCTATCTGTATAAACGTGGAAATACCAACACCGCTCTCAGTATAAACATAGAAATATCTACAATGCCATCTATATAAACATGGAAATATCTACACCGCTATGTCTATAAACATGGAAATAACTACACCGCTATCTCTATAAACATGGAAATATCTACACCGCTATCTGTATAAACATGGAAATATCTACACCGCTATCTGTATAAACATGGAAATATGTACACCGCGATCTGTATAAACATGGAAATATCTACAAAGCTATCTCTATAAACATGGAAATATCTACACCACCATCTGTAAAAACATGGAAATACCTACAATGTCATCTGTATAAACATGGAAATATCTACAAAGCCATGTGTATAAACATGGAAATATCTACACCGCTATCTGTATAAACATGGAAATATCTACACCGCGATCTGTATAAACATGGAAATATCTACAAAGCTATCTCTGTAAACATGGAAATATCTACACCGCCATCTGTATAAACATGGAAATTCCTACAATGTCATCTGTATAAACTTGGAAATATCTGCAAAGCCATCTGTATAAACATGGAAATATCTACACAGCCATCTGTATATACATGGAAATGTCTACACCACTATCTGAATAAACATGGAAATAACTACACCGCTATTTTTATGCACGAGGAAATATCTACACCTTGACTTGTATAAACATGGAAATATTTACACCACTATCTGTATAAACATGGAAATTTCTACACCGTTATCTGTATAAATATGGAAATATCTACACCGCTATCTCTATAAACATGGAAATATCTACACCGCCATCTGTATAAACATGGAAATCCCTACAAAGTCATCTGTATAAACATGGAAATATCTACAAAGCCATCTGTATAAACATGGAAATATCTACACAGCCATCTGTATATACATGGAAATATATACGCCGCTATCTGTGTAAACATGGAAATAACTACTCCGCTATTTGTATAAACAAGGAAATATCTACACCGTGACTTGTACAAACATGGAAATATTTACACCGCTATCTGTATAAACATGGAAATTTCTACAACGTTATCTGTATAAATATGGAAATATCCTCACCGGTATCTCTATAAACATGGAAATATCTACACCGCCATCTGTATAAACATGGAAATACCTATACAGTCATCTGTGTAAACATGGAAATATCTACACCACCATCTGTAGAAACATGGAAATATCTACAATGCCATCTGTATTCACATGGAAATACCTACAAGGCAATCTGTGTATAGATGGAAACATCAACAGCGCCATCTGTACAAACTTGGATATATCTACACTTCTATCTCTATAAACATGGAAATATATACACTGCGGTCTGTATAAACATGGAAATATCTGCACCGCTATCTCTATAGACATGGAAATATCTACAAAGCCATCTGTATAAACATGGAAATACCTACACAGTCATGTGTAGGAACATGGAAATATCTACACTGCCATCTGTATACACATAGAAATATCTACACAGCCCTCTGTATAAATATGGAGATATCTACATAGGCATCTGTATAAACATAGAAATATCTACACCGCAATCTGTATAAACATGGAAATATCTACACCGCTATCTGTATAAATATGAAATATCTAAACCGCTATCTCTATAAAAGTGGAAATATCTCCACTGCTATCTGTATAAACATGGAAATATCTTCAATTCTATCTGTATAAACATGGAAATATCTACACCGCCATCTGTATAAACATGGAAATATCTCCACTGCTATCTCTATAAACATCGAAATATCTACACCGCCATCTGTATAAACATGGAAATAGTTACAAAGTTATCTGTATAAACATGGAAATATCTACACCGCTATCTGTATAAACATGGAAATATCTACACAGCCATGTGTATATACATGGAAATATCTACACCGCCATCTCTATAAACATGGAAATAACTACACCGCTATCTGTATAAACATGGAAATATCTACACCGCCATCTACATATCCATGGAAATATCTGCGCCGCCATCTGTATAAACATGGAAATATCTACACGGTCATCTGTGTATAGATGGAAATAACAACACCGCCATCTGTACAAACATGGAAATATCTACACCGCTATCTGTATAAACATGGAAATATCTACACCGCTATCTGTATAAACATGGAAATATGTACACCGCGATCTGTATATACATGGAAATATCTACAAAGTTATCTCAATAAACATGGAAATATCTACAACACCATCTGTAAAAACATGGAAATACCTACAATGTCATCTGTATAAACATGGAAATATCTACAAAGCCATGTGTATAAACATGGAAATATCTACACCGCTATCTGTATAAACATGGAAATATCTACAATGCCATCTCTATACACATGGAAATACCTACAATGTCATCTGTTTAAACTTGGAAATATCTGCAAAGCCATCTGTATAAACATGGAAATATCTACACAGCCATCTGTATATACATGGAAATGTCTACACCACTATCTGAATAAACATGGAAATAACTACACCGCTATTTTTATGCACAAGGAAATATCTACACCGTGACTTGTATAAACATGGAAATATTTACACAGCTATCTGTATAAACATGGAAATTTCTACACCGTTATCTGTATAAATATGGAAATATCTACACCGCTATCTCTATAAGCATGGAAATATCTACTCCGCCATCTGTATAAACATGGAAATACTTATACAGTCATCTGTGTAAACATGGAAATATCTACACCACCATCTGTGTAAACATGGAAATATCTACAATGCCATCTGTATACACATGGAAATACCTACACAGAAATCTGTGTATAGATTTAAACATCAACACCGCCATCTGTACAAACATGGAAATATCTAAACTGCTATCTCTATAAACATGGGAATATTTACACTGCGGTCTGTATAAACATGGAAATAACTACATCGGTATCTGTATAAACATGGAAATATCTACACCATGATGTGTATAAACATGGAAATATATACACCGCTATCTGTATAAACATGGAAATGTCTGCACCGCTATCTCTAAAAACATGGAAATATCTACAAAGACATTTGTATAAACATGGAAATACCTACACAGTCATGTGTAGGAACATTTAAATATCTACACTGCCATCTGTATAAACATAGAAATATCTACACAGCCCTCTGTATAAATATGGAAATATCTGCAAAGGCATCTGTGTAAACCTGGAAACATCTGCACCTCTTTCTGTATAAATATGGAAACACCTACACCGCTGTCTCTATAAACATGGAAATATGTACACCGCTATGTGTATAAACATGGAAATATCTCCACTGCTCTCTGTATAAACATGGAAATATCTCCACCGTTATCTGTATAAACATGGAAATATCTACAGCGCCATCTCTATAAACATTGACAAATCTACACTGCCATCTGTAAAAACATGGAAATATCTACACAGTCATCTGAATAAACGTGGAAATACCTACACCACCATCTGTATAAACATGGAAATACCTACAAAGTCATCTGTATAAACATGGAAATATCTACAAAGCCATCTGTATAAACATGGAAATATCTACACAGCCATCTGTATATACATGGAAATATCTACGCCGCTATCTGTATAAACATGGAAATAACTACACCGCTATTTGTATAAACAAGGAAATATCTACACCGTGACTTGTACAAACATGGAAATATTTACACCGCTATCTGTATAAACATGGAAATTTCTACTACGTTATCTGTATAAATATGGAAATAACCTCACCGCTATCTCTATAAACATGGAAATATCTACACCGCCATCTGTATAAACATGGAAATATCTACAAAGCTGTCTCTATAAACATGGAAATATCTACACAGTTATCTGTATAAACATGGAAATATTTACACCGCTATCTGTATAAACAAGGAAATTTCTACACCGATATCTGTATAAATATGGAAATATCTTCACGGCTATCTCTATAAAGATGGAAATATCTACACCGCCATCTGTATAAACATGGAAATACCTATACAGTCATCTGTGTAAACATGGAAATATCTACACCACCATCTGTATAAACATGGATATATCTACAATGCCATCTGTATACACATGGAAATACCTACACGGCAATCTGTGTATAGATGGAAACATCAACACCGCCATCTGTACAAACATGGAAATATCTGCACTGCTATCTCTATAAACACGGAAATATCTACACTGCGGTCTGCATAAACATGGAAATATCTACACCGGTATATTTATAAACATGGAAATATCTACACCATGATCTGTATAAACATGGAAATATATACACCGCTATCTGTATAAACATGGAAATATCTGCACCGCTATCTCTATAAACATGGAAGTATCTACAAAGACATCTGTATAAACATGGAAATACCTACACAGTCATGGGTAGGAACATTTAAATATCTACACTGCCATCTGTATAAACATAGAAATATCTACACAGCCCTCTGTATAAATATGGAGATATCTGCATAGGCATCTATGTAAACCTGGAAATATCTGCACCGCTATCTGTATAAACATGGAAATACCTACACCGCTGTCTCTATAAACATGGAAATATGTACACCGTTATGTGTATAAACGTGGAAATATCTCCACTGCTCTCCGTATAAACATGGAAATATCTCCACCGTTATCTGTATAAACATGGAAATATCTACAGCGCCATCTCTATATATATTGACAAATCTACACTGCCATCTGTAAAAACATGAAAATATCTGCACAGTCATCTGAATAAACATGGAAATATCTACACCACTATCTGTATAAACATGGAAATAACTACAATACCATCTGTATACACATGGAAATATCTACACCGCGATCTGTATAAACATGGAAATATCTTCACCGTGATCTGTATAAACATGGAAATATCTACCCTGATATCTGTATAAACATGGTAATATCTACAACACCATCTATATAAACATGGAAATATCTGCACCGCCATCTGTATAAACAGGGAAATATCTACAATGCCATCTGTAGAAAGACGGAAATATCTACACCGCAATCTGTGTAAACATGGAAATATCTACACCGATATCTGTAAGAATATGCAAATATCTACACCGCTATCTGTATAAACATTGAAATAACTACACCGCGATCTGTATAAACATGGAAATATCTACACCGCGATCTGTATAAACATGGAAATATCTACACGGCTATCTCTATAAACATGGAAATATCTACACCGCCATCTGTATAAACATGGAAATACCTACAAAGTCATTTGTATAAACATGGAAATATCTACAGCGCCATCTCTATAAACATTGAGAAATCTAAACTGCCATCTCTAAAAACATGGAAATATCTACACAGTCATCTGAATAAACATGGAAATATCTACACCACCATCTGTGTAAACATGGAAATACCTACGATACCATCTGTATACACATGGAAATATCTACACAGACATCTGTATAAATATGGAAATATCTACACAGCCATCTGTATAAACATGGAATTATCTAAACTGCCATCTGTAGAAAGATGGAAATATCTGCACCGCCATCTGTACAAACATGGAAATATCTGCACCGCTATCTGTATAAACATGGAAATATCTACACCGCGGTGTGTATAAACATGGAAATATCTACACCGCTATCTGTATAAAAATGGAAATATCTACACCGCTATCTATATAAACATGGAAATATGTACACTGTGATCTGTATAAACATGGAAATTTCTGCACCGTTATCTGTATAAATAAGGAAATACCTTCACCACTATCTCTATAAACATGGAAATATCTACACCGCCTTCTGTATAAACATGGAAATACCTATACAGTCATCTGTGAAAAGATGGAAATACCTACAACGCTATCTCTGTAAACATGGAAATATCTTCACCGATATCAGTATAAACATGGAAATATCAACACTGCCATCTGTATAAACATGGAAATATCTGCAGCGCCATCTGTATAAACATGGAAATATCTATACCACCATCTGTACACACATGGAAATATCTACACAGCCATCTGTATAAACATGGAAATATCTACACTGGAATCTCTATAATCATGGAAATATCTACACCGCTATCTTTATAAACATGGAAATATCTACATCGCTATCTGTATAATCAGGGAAATATCTCCACCGCTATCTGTATAAACATGGAAATATCTATGCCGCTATCTGTATAAACATGGAAATATCTACACCGCTATCTGTATAAACATGGAAATATCTACAAATCTATCTGTGTAAACATGGAAATATCTAGACAGCTCTCTGTGTAAACTTGGAAATATCTACACAGCTATGTGAGTAAAAATGGAAATATCTACACAGCAATCTGTGCAAAGATGGAAATATCTACACTGCTATCTCTGTAAACATGGAAATATCTACACCGCTATCTGTATAAACATGGAAATATCTATACCGCAGTCTCTATAAACATGGGAATATCTCCACCATTATCTGTATAAACATGAAAATATCTACACTGCTTTCTGTATAGAGATGGACTTATCAACACCGCAATCTGTATAAACATGGAAATATCTACAACACTATGTGTGTAAACATGGAAATATCTACACATCTATCTGTGTAAACTTGGAAATATCTACACAGCTATCTGCGTAAACATGGAAATATCTACACGGCAATCTGTGCAAAGATGGAAATAAGTACACCGCTATCTCTGTAAACGTGGAAATATCTACACCGCCACCTGTATAAACATGGAAATATCTACACCGCTGTCTGTATAAACAAGGAAATAACTACAGCGCCGTCTGTAGAAACATGGAAATATCTACACCGCAATCTGTATAGTCATGGAAATACCTACACCGATATCTGTATAAATATGGAAATATCTACACCGCTATCTCTATAAACATGAAAATACTTACACCACCATCTGTATAAACATGGAAATATCTTCACTGCCATCTGTATAAACATGGAAATATCTACCCCGCCATCTTCAGAAACATGAATGTATCTACACCGCCATCTGTATAAACATGCAAATATATACACCACTATCTGTATAAACATGGAAATATCTTCACTGCCATCTGTATAAACATGGAAATATCTACACCGCCATCTGTATAAAGATGGAAATATCTACACCGCAATCTGTATAAATATGGAAATAACTACACCGCTATCTCTATATACATGGAAATATCTACACCGCTATCTGTATAAACATGGAAATATCTACACTGCCATCTGTATAAAGATGGAAATATTTACACCGCAAGCTTTATAAACATGGAAATATCTCACCGCTATCTGTATAAGGGTGGAAATACCAACACCGCTATCTGTATAAACATGGAAATACCTACACCGCTATCTCTATAAACATGAAAATACTTACACCACCATCTCTATAAACATGGAAATATTTACACCGCTATCTCTATAAACTTAGAAATAACTATACCGCCATCTCTATGAACATGGAAATATCTACACCGCTATCTGCATAAACATGGAAATATCAACACAGACATCTGTATAAACATGGAAATATCTACACCGCCATCTTCAGAAACATGGATATATCTACACCGCCATCTGTATAAACATGGAAATAACTACACCACTATCTGTATAAACATGGAAATATCTTCACTGCCATCTGGATAAACATGGAAATACCTACACCGCCATCTGTATAAATTTGGAAATATGTACACCGCAATCTGTATAAATATGGAAATACCTACACCGCTATCTCTATAGACATGGAAGTTTCTACACCGCTATCTGTAGAAACATGGAAATATCTACACTGCCATCTGTATAAAGATGGAAATATCTACACCGCGAGCTGTATAAACATGGAAATAGCTACACCGCTATCTGTACAAACATGGAAATACCAACACCGTTATCTGTATAAACATGGAAATATCTACACCACTATCTCTGTAAACATGAAAATACTTACACCATCATCTCTATAAACATGGAGATATTTACACCGCTATCTCTATAAACATAGAAATAACTACACCGCCATCTCTATAAACATGGAAATATCTACACTGCCATCTGTATAAACATGGAAATATCTACAGCGCCATCTGTATAAACATGGAAATATATTCAAAGCCATCTGTATAAACATGGAAATATCTCCACTGCTGTCTCTATAAACATGGAAATACCTACACCGCTATCTGTAGAAACATGGAAATATCTACATCGCTATCTGTATAAACAGGGATATATCACCACCGCTATCTGTATAACATGGAAATATCTACAACGCTATCTGTATAAACATGGAAATATCTACACCGCTATCTGTATAAACATGGAAATATCTACAACGCTATCTGTGTAAACATGGAAATATCTACACAGCTATCTGTGTAAACTTTGAAATATCTACACAGCTGTCTGTGTAAAAATGGAAATACCTACACAGCAATCTGTGCAAAGATGGAAATATCTACACTGCTATCTCTGTAAACATGGAAATGTCTACACCGCTATCTGTATAAACATGGAAATATCTATACCGCAGTCTCTATAAACATGGAAATATCTCCACCGCTATCTGTATAAACATGAAAATATCTACACCGCTTTCTGTATAAACATGGACATATCTACACCGCAGTCCGTATAAACATGGAAATATCTACAACGCTATGTGTGTAAACATGGAAATATCTACACAGCTATCTGTGTAAACTTGGAAATATCTACACGGCTATCTGCGTAAACATGGAAATATCTACACGGCAATCTGTGCAAAGATGGAAATAACTACACCGCTATCTCTGTAAACATGGAAACATCGACACCACTACCTGTATAAACATGGAAATATCTACACCGCTGTCTGTATAAACAAGGAAATCTCTACACCGCCATCTGTAGAAACATGGAAATATCTACGCCGCAATCTGTATAAACATGGAAATACCTACACCGCTATCTGTATAAAAATGGAAATATCTACACCACTATCTCTATATACATGGAAATATCTACACCGCCATCTCTATAAACATGAAAATATCTACACCGCCATCTTCAGAAACATGGATGTATCTACACCGCCATCTCTATAAACTTGGAAATATCTATCCCACTATCTGTATAAACATGGAAATATCTTCACTTCTATCTGTATAAACGTGGAAATATCTACACCGCCATCTGTATAAAGATGGAAATACCTACACCGCAATCTGTATAAATATGGAAATACCTACACCGCTACCTCTATAGACATGTAAATATCAACACCGCTATCTGTATAAACATGGAAATATCTGCACTGCCATCTGTATAAAGATGGAAATATCTACACCGCTATCTGTATAAACAGGGAAATATCTCCACCACTATCTGTATAAACATGGAAATATCTACACCACTTTCTGTATAAACATGGAAATATCTACACCGCAATCTGTATAAACATGGAAATATATACAATGCTATCTGCGTAAAGATGGAAATATGTACACCGCTATCTCTATAAACATGGAAATACCAACACCGTTATCTGTATAAAGATGGAAATATCTACACCGCTAAATCTATAAACATGAAACTACTTGCACCACCATCTCTATAAGCATGGAAATATTTACACCGCTATCTCTATAAAGATAGAAATAACTACACCGCCATCCCTATAAACAAGGAAATATCTACACCGCCATCTGCATATACATGGAAATATCTACAAACACTTCTGTATAAACATGGAAATATCTACACTGCCATCTGTATAAACTTGGAAATATCTACACTGACATCTGTAGAAAGATGGAAATGTCTACAAAGCGATCTGTATAAACATGGGAATTTCTACACCGCTACCTGTATAAACATCGAAATATCTACACCACTTTCTGTATAAACATGGAAATATCTACACCGCTATCTGTATAAACATGGAAATATATACAATGCTATCTGCATAAACATGGAAATATCTGCACCGCTATCTCTATAAACATGGAAATAGCAACACCGTTATCTATATAAACATGGAAATATCTACACCGCTAAATCTATAAACATGAAAACACTTACACCACCATCTCTATAAGCATGGAAATATTTATACCGCTATCTCTATAAACATAGAAATAACTACACCGCCATCCCTATAAACAAGGAAATATCTACACCGCCATCTGCATATACATGGAAATATCTACACACACATCTGTATAAACATGGAAATATCTACACTACCATCTGTATAAACTTGGAAATATCTACACTGACATCTGTAGAAAGATGGAAATGTCTACAAAGCGATCTGTATAAACATGGGAATTTCTACACCGCTACCTGTATAAACATAGAAATATCTACACCACTATCTGTATCAACATGGAAATAACTACACCGCAATCTGAATAAACATGGAAATATCTACAATACTATCTCTGTAAACATGGAAATATCTACACAGCTATCTGTGTAAACTTGGAAATATCTACACCGCAATCTGTGTAAATTTGGCAATACCTACACCACAATCTGTGCAAAGATGGAAATATCTACACCGCTATCTCTGTAAACTTGGAAATAACTACACAGCTATCTGTATAAACATGGAAATATCTACAGTGCCATCTGTATAAACATGGAAATATCTACAGCGCCATCTGTATAAACATGGAAATATCTACACTGCCATCTGTACAAACATGGAAATATCTACACAGCCATCTGTATAAACATGGAAATATCTACACCGCTATCTCTATAAACATGGAAATATCTACACCGTTATCTGTATAAACATGGAAATATCTACAACGCTTTCTGTATAAACATGGAAATATCTACACCGCTATCTGTATAAACATGGAAATGTATACAATGCTATCTGCGTAAACATGGAAATATCTACACAGCTATCTGTGTAAACTTGGAAATATCTACACAGCTATCTGTGTAAAAATGGAAATATCTACACAGCAATCTGTGCAAAGATGGAAATATCTACACTGCTATCTCTATAAACATGGAAATATCTCCACCGCTATCTGTTTAAACATGAAAATATCTACACCGCTATCTGTATAATCATGGACATATCTAAACCGCAATCTGTATAAACATGGAAATATCTACCACGGTATGTGTGTAAACATGGAAATATCTACACAGCTATCTGTGTAAACTTGGAAATATCTACACAGCTATCTGCGTAAACATGGAAATATCTACACGGCAATCGGTGCAAAGGTGGAAATAACTACACCGCTATCTCTGTAAACTTGGAAACATCTACACCGCTCCCTGTATAAACATGGAAATATCTACACCGCTGTCTGTATAAACAAGGAAATATCTACACCGACATCTGTAGAAACATGGAAATATCTACACTGCCATCTGTATAAACTTGGAAATATCTACAGCGCCATCTGTATAAACATGGAAATATCTTCAAAGCCATCTGTATAAACATGGAAATATCTCCACTGCTATCTCTATAAACATGGAAATATCTACACCGCTATATGTAGAAATATGGAAATATCTACATCGCTATCTGTATAAACAGGGATATATCTCCACCGCTATCTGTATAACATGTAAATATCTACAACGCTATCTGTATAAACATGGAAATATCTACACCGCTATCAGTATAAACATGGAAATATCTACAACGCTATCTGTGTAAACATGGAAATATCTACACAGCTATCTGTGTAAACTTAGAAATATCTACACAGCTGTCTGTGTAAAAATGGAAATACCTACACAGCAATTTGTGCAAAGATGGAAATATCTACACTGCTATCTCTGTAAACATGGAAATATCTACACCGCTATCTGTATAAACATGGAAATATCTATACCGCAGTCTCTATAAACATGGAAATATCTCCACCGCTATCTGTATAAACATGAAAATATCTACACCGCTTTCTGTATAAACATGGACATACCTACACCGCAGTCCGTATAAACATGGAAATATCTACAATGCTATGTGTGTAAACATGGAAATATCTACACAGCTATCTGTGTAAACTTGGAAATATCTACACGGCTATCTGCGTAAACATGGAAATATCTACACGGCAATCTGTGCAAAGATGGAAATAACTACACCGCTATCTCTGTAAACATGGAAATATCTACACCACTACCTGTATAAACGTGGAAATATCTACACCGCTGTCTGTATAAACAAGGAAATCTCTACACCGCCATCTGTAGAAACATGGAAATATCTACGCCGCAATCTGTATAAACATGGAAATACCTACACCGCTATCTGTATAAAAATGGAAATATCTACACCACTATCTCTATATACATGGAAATATCTACACCGCCATCTCTATAAACATGAAAATATCTACACCGCCATCTTCAGAAACATGGATGTATCTACACCGCCATCTCTACAAACTTGGAAATATCTACGCCACTATCTGTATAAACATGGAAATACCTTCACTTCTATCTGTATAAACGTGGAAATATCTACACCGCCATCTGTATAAAGATGGAAATACCTGCACCGTAATCTGTATAAATATGGAAATACCTACACCACTACCTCTATAGACGTAAATATCTACACCGCTATCTGTATAAACATGGAAATATCTGCACTGCCATCTGTATAAAGATGGAAATATCTACACCGCTATCTGTATAAACAGGGAAATATCTCCACCACTATCTGTATAAACATGGAAATATCTGCACCGCTTTCTGTATAAACATGGAAATATCTACACCGCAATCTGCAAAAACATGGAAATATATACAATGCTATCTGCGTAAAGATGGAAATATCTACACCGCTATCTCTATAAACATGGAAATACCAACACCGTTACCTGTATAAAGATGGAAATATCTACACCGCTAAATCTATAAACATGAAACTACTTGCACCACCATCTCTATAAGCATGGAAATATTTACACCGCTATCTCTATAAAGATAGAAATAACTACACCGCCATCCCTATAAACAAGGAAATATCTACACCGCCATCTGCATATACATGGAAATATCTACAAACACATCTGTATAAACATGGAAATATCTACACTGCCATCTGTATAAACTTGGAAATATCTACACTGACATCTGTAGAAAGATGGAAATGTCTACAAAGCGATCTGTATAAACATGGGAATTTCTACACCGCTACCTGTATAAACATCGAAATATCTACACCACTTTCTGTATAAACATGGAAATATCTACACCGCTATCTGTATAAACATGGAAATATATACAATGCTATCTGCGTAAACATGGAAATATCTACACCGCTATCTCTATAAACATGGAAATAGCGACACCGTTATCTATATAAACATGGAAATATCTACACCGCTACATCTATAAACATGAAAACACTTACACCACCATCTCTATAAGCATGGAAATATTTACACCGCTATCTCTATAAACATAGAAATAACTACACCGCCATCCCTATAAACAAGGAAATATCTACACCGCCATCTGCATATACATGAAAATATCTACACACACATCTGTATAAACATGGAAATATCTACACTACCATCTGTATAAACTTGGAAATATCTACACTGACATCTGTAGAATGATGGAAATGTCTACAAAGCGATCTGTATAAACATGGGAATTTCTACACCGCTACCTGTATAAACATGGAAATATCTACACCACTGTCTGTATCAACATGGAAATAACTACACCGCAATCTGTATAAACATGGAAATATCTACAATGCTATCTCTGTAAACATGGAAATATCTACACAGCTATCTGGGTAAACTTGAAAATATCTACACCGCAATCTGTGTAAATTTGGCAATACCTACACCACAATCTGTGCAAAGATGGAAATATCTACACCGCTATCTCTGTAAACTTGGAAATATCTACACAGCTATCTGTATAAACATGTAAATATCTACAGTGCCATCTGTATAAACATGGAAATATCTACAGCGCCATCTGTATAAACATGGAAATATCTACACTGCCATCTGTAAAAACATGGAAATATCTACACAGCCATCTGTATAAACATGGAATATCTACACCGCTATCTCTAAAAACATGGAAATATCTACACCGTTATCTGTATAAACTTGGAAATATCTAAAACTCTTTCTTTATAAACATGGAAATATCTACACCGCTATCTGTATAAACATGGAAATATATACAATGCTATCTGCGTAAACATGGAAATATCTACACAGCTATCTGTGTAAACTTGGAAATATCTACACAGCAATCTGTGTAAAAATGGATATATCTACACAGCAATCTGTGCAAAGATGGAAATATCTACACTGCTATCTCTGTAAACATGGAAATATCTACACCGCTATCTGTATAAACATGGAAATATCTAAACCGCAGTCTCTATAAACATGGAAATATCTCCACCGCTATCTGTTTAAACATGAAAATATCTACACCGCTATCTGTATAATCATGGACATATCTAAACCGCAGTCAGTATAAACATGGAAATATCTACCACGGTATGTGTGTAAACATGGAAATATCTACACAGCTATCTGTGTAAACTTGAAAATATCTACACAACTATCTGCGTAAACATGGAAATATCTACATGGCAATCTGTGCAAAGATGGAAATAACTACACCGCTATCTCTGTAAACTTGGAAATAACTACCCCGCTACCTGTATAAACATGGAAATATCTACACCACTGTCTGTATAAACAAGGAAATATCTACACCGCCATCTGTAGAAACATGGAAATATCTACACCGCAATCTGTATAAACATGGAAATACCTACACCACTATCAGTATAAATATGGAAATAACTACACCGCTATCTCTATAAACATGGAAATACCTACACCGCTTTATCTATAAACATGAAAATATCTACACTGCTATCACTATATACATGGAAATATCTACACCTCCATCTCTATAAACATGAAAATATCTAACCCGCCATCTCCAGAAACATGAATGTATCTACACCGCCATCTGTATAAACATGGAAATATCTACACCACTATCTGTATAAACATGGAAATATCTTCACTGCCATCTGTATAAACATGGAAATATCTACACCGCCATCTGTATAAAGATGGAAATATCTACACCGCAATCTGTATAAATATGGAAATAACTACACCGCTATCTCTATACACATGGAAATATCTACACCGCTATCTGTATAAACATGGAAATATCTACACTGCCATCTGTATAAAGATGGAAATATTTACACCGCGAACTTTATAAACATGGAAATATCTCACCGCTATCTGTATAAGGATGGAAATACCAACACCGCTATCTGTATAAACATGGAAATACCTACACCGCTATCTCTATAAACATGAAAATACTTACACCACCATCTCTATAAACATGGAAATATTTACACCGCTATCTCTATAAACTTAGAAATAACTATACCGCCATCTCCATGAACATGGAAATATCTACACCGCTATCTGCATAAACATGGAAATATCAACACAGACATCTGCATAAACATGGAAATATCTACACCGCCATCTTCAGAAAAATGGATGTATCTACACCGCCATCTGTATAAACATGGAAATATCTACACCACTATCTGTATAAACATGGAAATATCTTCACTGCCATCTGGATAAACATGGAAATATCTACACCGCCATCTGTATAAATTTGGAAATATGTACACCGCAATCTGTATAAATATGGAAATACCTACACCGTTATTTCTATAGACATGGAAGTTTCTACACCGCTATCTGTAGAAACATGGAAATATCTACACTGCCATCAGTCTAAAGATGGAAATATCTACACCGCGAGCTGTATAAACATGGAAATATCTACACACACATCTGTATAAACATGGAAATATCTACACTGCAATCTGTATAAACTTCGAAATATCTACAATGACATCTGTAGAAAGATGGAAATGTCTACAAAGTGATCTGTATAAACATGGGAATTTCTACACCGCTACCTGTATAAACATGGAAATATCTACACCACTATCTGTATCAACATGGAAATAACTACACCGCAATCTGTATAAACATGGAAATATCTACAATGCTATATCTGTAAACACGGAAATATCTACACAGCTATCTGTGTAAACTTGGAAATATCTACACCGCAAACTGTGTAAATTTGGCAATACCTACACCGCAATCTGTGCAAAGATGGAAATATGTACACCGATATCTCTGTAAACATGGAAATATCTACACAGATATCTGTATAAACATGGAAATATCTACAGTGCTATCTGTATAAACATGGAAATATCTACATCCCCATTTGAAAAACATGGAAATATCTTCACTGCCATCTGTACAAACATGGAAATATCTACACAGCCATCTGTATAAACATGGAAATATCTACACCGCTATCTCTATAAACATGGAAATATCTACACCGTTATCTGTATAAACATGGAAATATCTACATCGCTATCTGTATAAACAGGGAAATATATCCACCGCTATCTGTAAACATGGAAATATCTACACCGCTATCTCTATAAACATGGAAATATCTACACCGCTATCTGTATAAACATGGAAATATCTACCACGGTATGTGTGTAAACGTGGAAATATCTACACAGCTATCTGTGTAAACTTGGAAATATCTACACAGCTATCTGCGTAAACATGGAAATATCTACACGGCAATCGGTGCAAAGATGGAAATAACTACACCGCTATCTCTGTAAACTTGGAAACATCTACACCGCTACCTGTATAAACATGGAAATATCTACACCGCTGTCTGTATAAACAAGGAAATATCTACACCGCCATTTGTAGAAACATGGAAATATCTACACCGAAATCAGTATAAACATGGAAATACCTACACCAATATCTGTATAAATACGGAAATATCTACACCGCTGTCTCTATAAACATGGAAATACCTACACCGCTTTCCATATAAACATGAAAATATCTACACTGCTATCTCTATATACATGGAAATATCTACACCTCCATCTCTATAAACATGAAAATATCTACACCGCCATCTTCAGAAAAATGGATGTATCTACACCGCCATCTGTATAAACATGGAAATATCTACACCACTATCTGTATAAACATGGAAATATCTTCACTGCCATCTGGATAAACATGGAAATATCTACACCGCCATCTGTATAAATTTGGAAATATGTACACCGCAATCTGTATAAATATGGAAATACCTACACCGTTATTTCTATAGACATGGAAGTTTCTACACCGCTATCTGTATAAACATGGAAATATCTACACTGCCATCTGTGTGTAAAGATGGAAATATCTACACCGCGAGCTGTATAAACATGGAAATAGCTCCACCGCTATCTGTACAAACATGGAAATACCAACAATGTTATCTGTATAAACATGGAAATATCTACACCGCTATCTCTATAAACATGAAAATACTTACACCATCATCTCAATAAACATGGAGATATTTACACCGCTATCTCTATAAACGTAGAAATAACTTCACCGCCATCTCTATAAACATGGAAATATCTACACCGCCATCTTCATACACATGGAAATATCTACACAGACATCTGTATAAACATGGAAATAACTACACTGCCGTCTGTATAAATTTGGAAATATCTACACTGACATCTGTAGAAAGATGGAAATGTCTACAGAGCGATCTGTATCAACTTGGGAATTTCTACACCGCAACCTGTATAAAGATGGAAATATCTACACCGCTATCTGTATCAACATGGAAATAACTACACCAAAATCTGTATAAACAGGGAAATATGTACAATGCTATCTCTGTAAACATGGAAATATCTACACAGCTGTCTCTATAAACATGGAAATAACTTCACCGCCATCTGTATAAACATAGAAATACCTACAAAGTCACCAGTATAAACATGGAAATATCTACACAGCCAGCTGTATATACATGGAAATATCTACACAGCCATGTGTATATACATGGAAATATCTACACCGCTATCTGTACAAACATGGAAATAACTACACCGCTATTAGTACAAACAAGGAAATATCTACACCGTGATCAGTATAAACATGGAAATAACTACACCACCATGTCTATAAACATGGAAATATCTACACCCCTATCTGTATAAACATGGAAATATCCACACCGCTATCTCTATAAACATGGAAAAATCAACACCGCTATCTCTATGAACATGGAAATATCTACACCGCCATCTCTATAAACATGGAAATATCTACACCACGATCATTATAAACATGGAAATATCTACACCGCTATCTGTATAAACATGGAAATATCTCCACTGCTATCTGTATAAACATGGAAATATCTGCACAGCCATCTGTATATACATGGAAATATCTACACCGCTATCTGTATAAACATGGGAATAACTACACCGTTATTTGTATAAACAAGGAAATATCTACACCGCTATCTGTTTAAACATGGAAATATATACACAGACATCTGTTTATAAATGGAAATATCTACACCGCTATCTGTATAAACATGCTAATAACTACACCGCTATCTGTATAAATGTGGAAATATTTGCACGGCTCTCCCTATAAACATGGAAATATCAACACCGCGATATGTATAAACATGGAAATATCTACACCATGATCTGTATAAGCATGGAAATATCTACACCGTGATCTGTATAAACATGGAAATATCTACAACGCTATCTCTATAAACATGGAAATATCTACACCCCTATCTGTATAAACATGGAAATATCCACACCGATATCTCTATAAACACGGAAAAATCAACACCGCTATCTCTATGAACATGGAAATATCTACACCGCCATCTCTATAAACATGGAAATATCTACACCGCTATCAGCATAAACATGGAAATATCTCCTCTGCTATCTCTATAAACATCAAAATATCTACAACGCCATCTGTATAAATATGGAAATACTTACAAAGTTATCTGTATAAACATGGAAATATCTACACCGCTATCTGTATAAACATGGAAATATCTAAACAGCCATGTGTATATACATGGAAATATCTACAACGCTGTATACATAAACATAGAAATAACTACACGGGTATTTGTATAAACATGGAAATAACTCCACTGCTATCTCTATAAACATCGAAATATCTACACTGCCATCTGTATAAACATGGAAATACTTACAAAGTTATTTGTATAAACATGGAAATATCTACACCACCATCTGTATAAACATGGAAATATCTACACAGCCATGTGTACATACATGGGAATATCTACACCGCTCTCTATATAAACATGGAAATAACTACACCGCTATCTCTATATACATGGAAATATCTACACCGCCATCTACATATCCAGAGAAATATCATCGCCGCCATCTGTATAGACATGGATATAACTACACAGTCATCTGTGCACAGATGGAAATATCAACAACGCCATCCGTACAAACATGGAAATATCTACACTGCTATCTCTATAAACATGGAAATATCTACACTGCGGTCTGAATAAACATGGAAATATCTTCACCGGTATCTCTATAAACATGGAAATATCTATACCACGATCTGTATAAACATGGAAATCTATACACCGCTATCTGTATAAACATGGAAATATCTGCACCGCTATCTCTATAAACATGGAAATATCTACAAAGCCATCTGTATAAACATGGAAATACCAACACAGTCATGTGTAGGAACATGGAAACATCTACACTGCCATCTGTATAAACATAGGAATATCTACACAGACCTCTGTATTAATATGGAAATATCTTCATAGGCATCTGTGTAAACATGGAAATATCTGCACCGCTATGTGTATAAACATGAGAATACCTACACCACTGTCTCTATAAACATGGAAATATGTACACCGCTATGAGTATAAACATGGAAATATCTCCAGTGCTGTCTGTTTAAACATGGAAATATCTCCACCGTTATCTCTTTAAACATGGAAATATCTACAGCGCCATCTCTATAAACATTGAAATATCTACACTGCCATCTCTAAAAACATGGAAATATCTACACAGTCATCTCAATAAACATGGAAATATCTACACCGCCATCTGCATGTCCATGGAAATATCTACGCCGCCATCTGTATAAACATGGAAATATCTACACGGCCATCTGTGTATAGATGGAAATATCAACACCGCCATCTGTGCAAACATGGAAATATCTACATCGCTGCCTCTATAAACATGGAAATATCTATACTGCCATCGATAAAAACATGGAAATATGTATACAGTCATCTGTATAAACATGGAAATATCTACAATGCCATCTGTATACATATGGAAATATCTACACAGCCATCTGTATAAACATGTAAATATCTACACTGCTATCTCTATAAACATGGAAATATCTACACCGCCATCTCTATAAACTTGAAAATATCTACACTGCCATCTCCATAAACATGGAACTAACTACTCCGCCATCTGTATAAACATGGAAACATCTACACCGCCATCTGTGTGAATAAGGAAATATCTACAATGCCATCTGTATAAAGATATAAATATCTGCACCGCGAGCTGTAAAAACATGGAAAATCTACATAGCTATCTGTATAAACGTGGAAATACCAACACCGCTATCGGTATAAACATGGAAATATCTACAACGCCATCTATATAAACATGGAAATATCTACACCGCTATGTCTATAAACATGGAAATACCTACACCGCTATCTCTATAAACATGGAAATATCTACACCGCTATCTGTATAAACATGGAAATATCTACACCGCCATCTGTATAAACATGGAAATACTTACACCGCGATCTGTAGCAACATGGAAATATCTACGCCGCGATCTGTATAAACATGGAAATATCTTCACCACAATCTGTATAAACAGGGAAATATCTTCACCGCTACCTGTATAAACATGGTAATATCTACACTACCATCTATATAAACATGGAAATATCTACACCGCCATCTTCATAAACATGGAAATATCAACAATGCCATCTGTAGAAAGATGGAAATATCTACACCGCAATCTGTGTAAACATGGAAATATCTGCACTGCTATCTGTAAAAACATGGAAATAACTACACCGCTATCTGTATAAACATGGAAATATCTACACCACGATCTGAATAAAGATGGAAATATCTACAACGCGATCTGTATAAACATGGAAATATCTACACCGCTAGCTGCATAAACATGGAAATATCTACACAGCTTTCTGTATAAACCTGGAAATATCTACACCGCCATCTGTATAAACACGGAAATACCTACAAAGTCATCTGTATAAACATGGAAATATCTACACAGCCATCTGTATAAACATGGAAATATCTACACAGCCATCAGTATATACATGGAAATATCTAAACCGCTATCTGTATAAACATGGAAATACCTACACCGCTATTTGTATAAACAAGGAAATATCTACACCGTGATCTGTATAAACATGGAAATATCTACACCGCCATCTCTATAAACATGGAAATATCTACACCCCTATCTGTATAAACATGGAAGTATCTCCACTGCTATCTCTAGAAACATCGAAATATCTACACCGCCATCTGTATAAACATGGAAATACTTACAAAGTACTGTGTATAAACATGGAAATATCTACACCGCCATCTGTATAAACATGGAAATATCTACACAGCCATGTGTATATACATGGAAATATCTACACCACTATCCATATAAACATGGAAATAACTACACCGCTATCTGTATAAACATGGAAATATCTACAACACAGTCTGTATAAACATGGAAATATCTACACCGCTATCTGTATAAACATGGAAATATCTACACCGCTATCTCTATAAACTTGGAAATATCTACACCGTGATCTGTATAAACATGGAAATATCTACACCGCAATCTGCATAAACATGGAAATATCTACACCGCTATCTCTATAAACATGGAAATATCTTCACCAAAATCTGTATAAATATGGAAAAATCTACACCGCTACCTGTATAAACATGGTAATATCTACATCACCATCTATATAAAGATGGAAATATCTACACCGACATCTGTACAAACATGGAAATATCTACAATGCCGTCTGTAGAAAGATGGAAATATCTACACCGCAATCTGTGTAAACATGGAAATATCTACACCGCTATCTGTAAAAACATGGAAATACCTACACCGCTATCTGTATAAACATGGAAATATCTACACTGCGGTCTGTATAAACATGGAAATATCTACACCGCGATCTGTATAAACATGGAAATATCTACACCGCTCTCTGTATAAACATGGAAATATCTTCACAGCTATCTCTATAAATATGGAAATATCTACACCGCCATCTGTATAAACATGGAAATACCTACATACTCATCTGTATAAACATGGAAATAACTACAGAGCCATCTGTATAAACATTGAAATATCTACACAGCCATCTGTATATACATGGAAATATCTACACCGCTATCTGTATAAACATGGAAATAACTACACCGCTATTTGTATAAACAAGGAAATATCTACACCGTGATCTGTATAAACATGGAAATTTCTACACCGCCATCTACATATCCATGGAAATATCTGTGCCGCCATCTGTATAAACATGGAAATATCTACACGGTCATCTGTGTATAGATGGAAATATCAACACCACCATCTGTACAAACATGGAAATATCAGCACCGCTATCTGTATAAACATGGAAATATCTACACCGCGGTCTGTATAAACATAGAAATATCTACACCGCTATCTGTATAAATATGGAAATATCTACACATCTATCTCTATAAACATGGAAATAACTACACCGTGATCTGTATAAACATGGAAATAATTACACCGCTATCTTTATAAACATGGAAATTTCTACTCCGTTAACTGTTGAAATGTGGAAATATCTACTCCGCTATCTCTATAAACATGGAAATATCTACACCGCTATCTGTATAAACATGGAAATACGTATACAGTCATCTGTGTAAACATGGAAATATCTACACCACCATCTGTATAAACATGGAAATATCTTCAATGCCATCTGTGTACACATGGAAATACCTACACGGCAATCTGTGTATAGATGGAAACATCAACACCGCCATCTGTACAAACATGGAAATATCTACACTGCTATCTCTATAAACAAGGAAATATCTACACTGCGGTCTGTATAAACATGGAAATATCTACACCGGTATCTGTATAAATATGGAAATATCTACACAATGATCTGTATAAACATGGAAATATATACACCGCTATCTGTATAAAGATGGAAATAACTGCACTGCTATCTCTATAAACATGGAAATTTCTACAAAGACATCTGTATAAACATGGAAATACCTACACAGTCATGTGTAGGAACATTTAAATATCTACACTGCCATCTGTATAAACTTAGAAATATCTACAAAGCCCTCTGTATAAATATGGAAATATCTGCCTAGGCATCTGTGTAAACATGGAAATATCTGCACCGCTATCTGTATAAACATGGAAATACCTTCACCGCTGTCTCTATAAACATGGAAATATGTACACCGCTATGTGTATAAACATGGAAATATCTCCACTGCTCTCTGTTTAAACATGGAAATACCTACACCGTTATCTGTATAAACATGGAAATATCTACAGCGCCATCTCTATAAACATTGAAATATCTACACTGCCATCTGTAAAAACATGGAAATATCTAAACCGCCAACTGTATGAACAAGGAAATATCTACACCACCATCTGTATAAACATGGAAATACCTACAATACCGTCTGTATACACATGGAAATATCTACACAGACATCTGTATAAATATGGAAATAACTACACGGCCATCTGCATGAACATGGAAATATCTACACAGCCATCTATATAAACATGTAAATATCTACACTGCTATCTCTATAAACATGGAAATATCTACACCGCCATCTCTATAAACATGGAAATATCTGCACTGCCATCTGTAAAAACATGGAAATACGTATACAGTCATCTGTATAAACATGGAAATATCTACAATGCCATCTGTATACACATGGAAATATCTACACAGCCATGTGTATAAACATGTAAATATCTACACTGCTATCTCTATAAACATGGAAATATCTACACCGCCATCTCTATAAACATGAAAATATCTACACTGCCATCTCCATAAACATGGAACTAACTACCCTGCCATCTGTATAAACATGGAAACATCTACACCGCCATCTGTGTGAATAAGGAAATATCTACAATGCCATCTGTATAAAGATATAAATATCTGCACCGTGAGCTGTATAAACATGGAAATATCTACATCGCTATATGTATAAACGTGGATATAGCAACACCGCTGTCGGTATAAACATAGAAATATCTACAACGACATCTATATAAACATGGAAATATATACACCGCTATGTCTATAAACATGGAAATACCTACACCGCTATCTCTATAAACATGGAAATATCTAGAGCGCTATCTGTATAAACATGGAAATATCTACACCGCTATCTGTATAAACATGGAAATATCTACACCGCGATCTGTATAAACATGGAGATATCTACACCACGATCTGTATAAACATGGACATACCTTCACCACGATCTGTATAAACATGGAGATATCTACACCGCTATCTGTATAAACATGGCAATATCTACACCACCATCTATATAAACATGGAAATATCTACACCAACATCTGTATAAACATGGAAATATCTACAATGCCATCTATAGAAAGATGGAAATATCTACACCGCAATCTGCGTAAACATGGAAATATCTACACCGATATCTGTAAAAACATGGAAATATCTACATCGCTATCTCTATAAACATGGAAATATCTACACCGCGATCTGTATAAACATCTAGACATCTACACCACGATCTGTATAAACATGGAAATATCAACACCGCAATCTGTATAAACATGGAAATATCTACAAAGCTATCTCTATAAACATGGAAAATCTACACCGCCATCTTTATAAACATGCAAATACCTACAAAGTCATCTGTATAAATATGGAAATATCTACACAGCCATCTGTATAAACATGGAAATATCTACACAGCCATCTGTATATACATGGAAATATCTACACCGCTATCTGTATAAACCTGGAAATAACTACACCGCTATTAGTATAAACAAGGAAATATCTACACCGTGATCTGTATAAACATGGAAATATCTACACCGCTATCTCTATAAACATGGAAATATCTACACTCCTATCTGTATAAGCATGGAAATATCCACACCGCTGTCTCTATAAACATGGAAAAATCAACACCGCTATGTCTATGAACATGGAAATATCTACACCGCCATCTCTATAAACATGGAAATATATACACCACGATCAGAATAAACATGGAAATACCTACACCGCTATCTGTATAAAAATGGAAATGTCTCCACTGCTATCTCTATACACATGGAAATATCTACACCGCCATCTGTATAAACATGGAAATTCTTAGAAAGTTATCTGTATAAACATGGAAATATCTACACCGCCATCTGTATAAAGATGGAAATATCTACACAGCCATGTGTATATACGTGGAAATAACTACACCGCTTTCTATATAAACATGGAAATAACTACACCGCAATCTGTATAAACATGGAAATATCTACACCGCCATCTATATATCCATGGAAATATCTGTGCCGCCATTTGTATAAACATGGAAATATCTACAAGGTCATCTGTGTATAGATGGAAATATCAACACCGCCATCTGTACAAAGATGGAAATATCTGCACCGCTATTTGTATAAACATGGAAATATCTACACCGCGTTCTGTATAAACATGGAAATATCTACACCACTATCTGTATAAACATGGAAATTTCTACACCGTTATCTGTATAAATATGGAAATATCTACATCGCTATCTCTATAAACATGGAAATATCTACACCGCCATCTGTATAAACATGGAAATACCTATACAGTCATCTGTGTAAACATGGAAATATCTACACCACCATCTGTATAAACATGGAAATATCTTCAATGCCATCTGTATACACATGGAAATACCTACACGGCACTCTGTGTATAAATGGAAACATCAACACCGCCATCTGTACAAACATGGAAATATCTACACTGCTATCTTTATAAACATGGAAATATCTGCACTGCGGTCTGTATAAACATGGAAATATCTACACCGGTATCTGTATAAACATGGAAATAACAACACCATGATCTGTATAAACATGGAAATATATACACCGCTATCTGTATAAACATGGAAATAACTGCACCGCTCTCTCTATAAACATGGAAATATCTACAAAGACATCTGTATAAACATGGAAATACCTACACAGTCATGTGTAGGAACATTTAAATATCTACACTGCCATCTGTATAGACATAGAAATATCTACAAAGCCATCTGTATAAATATGGAAATATCTGCATAGGCATCTGTGTAAACATGGAAATATCTGCACCGCTATCTGTATAAACATGGAAATACTTACTCCGCTGTCTCTATAAACATGGAAATATGTACACCGCTATGTGTATAAACATGGAAATATCTCCACTGCTCTCTGTATAAACATGGAAATATCTCAACCGTTATCTGTATAAACATGGAAATATCTACAGCGCCATCTCTATAAACATTGAAATATCTACACTGCCATCTGTAAAAACATGGAAATATCTACACCGCCAACTGTATAAACATGGAAATATCTACACCACCATCTGTATAAACATGGAAATACCTGCAATACCATCTGATTACACATGGAAATATCTACACAGACATCTGTATAAATATGGAAATATCTACACGGCCATCTGTATAAACATGGAAATATCTACACCGCCATCTGTACAAACATGGAAGTATCTGCACTGCTATCTGTATAACCATGGAAATATCTACACCGCGGTCTGTATAAACATGGAAATATCTACACCGCTATCTGTATAAACATGGAAATATCTACACCGCTATCTCTATAAACATGGAAATATCTACACCGTGATCTGTAAACATGGAAATATTTACACGGCTATCTGTATAAACATGGAAATTTCTACACCGTTATCTGTGTAAATATGGAAATATCTACACCGCTATCTGTATAAACATGGAAATATCTACACCGCTATGTGTATAAACATGGAAATATCTACACAGCTATCTCTATAAACATGGAAATATCTACACCGCCATCTGTATAAACATGGAAATACCTACACAGCCATCAGTATATATATGGAAATATCTACACCGCTATCTCTATAAATATGGAAATAACTACACCGCTATTTTTATAAACAAGCAAATATCTACACCGTGATCTGTATAAACATGGAAATATCTACACCGCCATCTGTATAAACATGGAAATATCTACACAGCCATGTGTATATACATGGAAATATCTACACCGCTATTTATATAAACATGGAAATAACTACACCGCTATTTGTATAAACATGCAAATATCTACACTTCCGTCTACATATCCATGGAAATATCTGCGCCGCCATCTGTATAAACATGGAAATATCTACACGGTCATCTGTGTATAGATGGAAATATCAACACCGCCATCTGTACAAACATGGAAATATCTGCACTGCAATCTGTATAACCATGGAAATATCTACACCGCAGTCTGTATAAACATGGAAATATCTACACCGTGATCTGTATAAACATGGAAATATTTACACCGCTATCTGTATAAAGATGGAAATTTCTACACCATTATCTGTATAAATATGGAAATATCTACACCGCTATCTCTATAAACATGGAAATATCTACACCGCCATCTGTTTAAACATGGAAATATCTACAATGCCATCTGTATACACATGGAAATACCTACACGGCAATCTGTGTATAGATGGAAACATCAAAACCGCCATCTGTACAAACATGGAAATATCTACACCGCCATCTATATAAACATGGAAATATCTACACCGCTATGTGTATAAACATGGAAATATCTACACCGCCATCAGCATGTCCATGGAAATATCTACGCCGCCATCTGTACAAACATGGAAATATCTACACGGCCATCTGTGTATAGATGGAAATATCAACACCTCCATCTGTACAAACATATAAATATCTACACCGCTATCTCTATAAACAAGGAAATATCTGCACTGCCATCTGTAAAAACATGGAAATATGTATACAGTCATCTGTATAAACATGGAAATATCTAAAATGCCATCTGTATACACATGGAAATATCTACACAGCCATCTGTATAGATATGTAAATATCTGCACAGCTATCTCTATAAACCTGGAAATATCTACACCACCATCTCTATAAACATGAAAATATCTACACTGCCATCTCCATAAACATAGAACTAACTACTCCGCCATCTGCATAAACATGGAAACATCTACACCGCCATCTGGGTGAACAAGGAAATATCTACAATGCCAACTTTATAAAGATATAAATATCTGCACCGCGAGCTGCATAAACAAGGAAATATCTACATTGCTGTCTGTATAAACGTGCAAATAGCAACACCGGTATCGGTATAAACATGGAAATATCTACAACGCCATCTATATAAACATGGAAATATCTACACCGCTATGTCTATAAACATGGAAATACCTACACCGCTATCTCTATAAACATGGAAATAACTACACCGCTATCTGTATAAACATGGAAATATCTACATCGCTATCTGTATAAACATGGAAATATCTACACCGCGATCTGTACAAATATGGAAATATCTACACCGCGATCTGTGTAAACATGGAAACATCTTCACCACGATCTGTATATACATGGAAATATCTACATCGCTATCTGTATAAACATGGTAATATCTACACCGCGATCTGTATAAACATGGAAATATCTACACCGCGATCTGTATAAACATGGAAATATCTACAACGCTATCTGTATAAACATGGAAATATCTACACAGCTATCTCCATAAACATGGAAATATCTACACCACAATCTGTATAAACATGGAAAAAACTAAAAACTCATCTGTATAAACATGGAAACATCTACACAGCCATCTGTATAAACATGGAAATATCTACACAGCCATCTGTATATACATGGAAATATCTACACCGCGATCTGTATAAATATGGAAATAACTACACCGCTATTTTTATAAACAAGCAAATATCTACACCGTGATCTGTATAAACATGGAATATCTACACCGGCATCTCTATAAACATGGAAATATCTACAACCCTATCTGTATAAACATGGAAATATCCACACCGCTATCTCTATAAACATGGAAATATCAACACCGCTATCTCTATGAACATGGAAATATCTGCACCGCCATCTCTATAAACATGGAAATATCTACACCACGATCAGAATAAACATGGAAATATCTACACTGCTATCTGTATAAACATGGAAATATGTCCACTGCTATATCTATAAACATGAAAATATCTACACAGCGATCTGTATAAACATGGAAATATCAACACCGCGATCTGTATAAACATGGAAATATCTTCACCACAATCTGTATAAACATGGAAATATCTACACCGCTACCTGTATAAAGATGGTAATATCTACACCACCATCTATAGAAACATGGAAATATCTACAATGCCATCTGTAGAAAGATGGAAATATCTACACCGCAATCTGTGTAAACATGGAACTATCTACACCGTTATCTGTAAACACATGGAAATATCTACACAGCTATCTGTATAAACATGGAAATATCTACACCGTGATCTGTATAAACATGGAAATATCTACACCGCGATCTGTATAAACATGGAAATATCTACACAGCTATCTCTATAAACATGGAAATATCTACACCGCCATCTGTATAAACAAGGAAATACCTATAAAGTCATCTGTGTAATCATGGAAATATCTACACCACCATCTGTATAAACATGGAAATATCTTCAATACCATCTGAATACACATGGATATACCTACACGGCAATTTGTGTATAGATGGATACATCAACATCGCCATCTGTACAAACATGGAAATACCTACACTGCTATCTCTTTAAACATGGAATTATCTACACTGCGGTCTGTATAAACTTGCAAATATCCACACCGGTATGTGTATAAACATGGAAATATCTACACCATGATCTGTATAAACATGGAAATATAAACACCATTATCTGTATAAACATGGAAATATCTGCACCGCTATCTCTATAAACATGGAAATATCTGCACCGCTATCTGTATAAACATGGAAATACCTACACCGCTGTCTCTATAAACATGGAAACATGTACACCGCTATGTGTATAAACATGGAAATATCTCCTCTGCTCTCTGTATAAACATGGAAATATCTCCACCGTGATCTGTATAAACATGGAAATATCTACAGCGCCATCTCTATAAACATTGAAATATCTAAACTGCCATCTGTAAAAACATGGAAATATCTACACCGCCAACTGTATAAGCATGGAAATATCTACACCACCATCTGTATAAACATGGAAATACCTACAATATCATCTGTATACACATGGAAATATCTACACAGACATCTGTATAAATATGGAAATAACTACACGGCCATCTTTAGAAACATGGAAATATCTACACTGCCATCTGTAGAAAGATGGAAATATCTACACCGCTATCTCTACAAATATGGAAATATCTACACCGCCATCTCTATAAACATGAAAATATCTACACTGCCATCTCCATAAAGACGGAAGTATCTACCCTGCCATGTGTATAAACACGGAAATATCTACACCACCATCTGTGTAAACATGGAAATATATACACCGCTATCTGTATAAACATGGAAATATCTACACCGCCATCTGCATGTCCATGGAAATATCTACGCCGCCATCTGTATAAACATGGAAATATCTACACAGCCATCTGTGTATAGATGGAAATATCAACACCGCAATCTGTACACACATGGAAATATCTACACCGCTATCTCTATAAACGTGGAAATATCTGCACTATCATCTCTAAAAACATGGAAATACCTATACAGTCATCTGTATAAACATGGAAATATCTACAATGCCATCTGTATACACATGGAAATATCTAAACAGCCATCTGTATAAATATGTAAATATCTGCACAGCTATCTCTATAAACATGGAAATATCTACACCGCTATCTCTATAAACATGAAAATATCTACACTGCCATCTCCATAAACATAGAACTAACTACTCCGCCATCTGTATAAACATGGAAACATCTACACCGCCATCTGGGTGAACAAGGAAATATCTACAATGCCAACTTTATAAAGATATAAATATCTGCACCGCGAGCTGCATAAACAAGGAAATATCTACATTGCTGTCTGTATAAACGTGGAAATAGCAACACCGGTATCGGTATAAACATGGAAATATCTACAACGCCATCTATATAAACATGGAAATATCTACACCGCTATGTCTATAAACATGGAAATACCTACACCGCTATCTCTATAAACATGGAAATAACTACACCGCTATCTGTATAAACATGGAAATATCTACATCGCTATCTGTATAAACATGGAAATATCTACACCGCGATCTGTACAAATATGGAAATCTCTACACCGCGATCTGTATAAACATGGAAACATCTTCACCACGATCTGTATATACATGGAAATATCTACATCGCTATCTGTATAAACATGGTAATATCTACACCGCGATCTGTATAAACATGGAAATATCTACACCGAGATCTGTATAAACATGGAAATATCTACAACGCTATCTGTATAAACATGGAAATATCTACACAGCTATCTCCATAAACATGGAAATATCTACACCACAATCTGTATAAACATGGAAATAACTAAAAACTCATCTGTATAAACATGGAAACATCTACACAGCCATCTGTATAAACATGGAAATATCTACACAGCCATCTGTATATACATGGAAATAACTACACCGCGATCTGTATAAATATGGAAATAACTACACCGCTATTTTTATAAACAAGCAAATATCTACACCGTGATCTGTATAAACATGGAATATCTACACCGCCATCTCTATAAACATGGAAATATCTACAACCCTATCTGTATAAACATGGAAATATCCACACCGCTATCTCTATAAACATGGAAATATCAACACCGCTATCTCTATGAACATGGAAATATCTGCACCGCCATCTCTATAAACATGGAAATATCTACACCACGATCAGAATAAACATGGAAATATCTACACTGCTATCTGTATAAACATGGAAATATGTCCACTGCTATATCTATAAACATGAAAATATCTACACAGCGATCTGTATAAACATGGAAATATCAACACCGCGATCTGTATAAACATGGAAATATCTTCACCACAATCTGTATAAACATGGAAATATCTACACCGCTACCTGTATAAAGATGGTAATATCTACACCACCATCTATAGAAACATGGAAATATCTACAATGCCATCTGTAGAAAGATGGAAATATCTACACCGCAATCTGTGTAAACATGGAACTATCTACACCGTTATCTGTAAACACATGGAAATATCTACACAGCTATCTGTATAAACATGGAAATATCTACACCGTGATCTGTATAAACATGGAAATATCTACACCGCGATCTGTATAAACATGGAAATATCTACACAGCTATCTCTATAAACATGGAAATATCTACACCGCCATCTGTATAAACAAGGAAATACCTATAAAGTCATCTGTGTAATCATGGAAATATCTACACCACCATCTGTATAAACATGGAAATATCTTCAATACCATCTGAATACACATGGATATACCTACACGGCAATTTGTGTATAGATGGATACATCAACATCGCCATCTGTACAAACATGGAAATACCTACACTGCTATCTCTTTAAACATGGAATTATCTACACTGCGGTCTGTATAAACTTGCAAATATCCACACCGGTATGTGTATAAACATGGAAATATCTACACCATGATCTGTATAAACATGGAAATATAAACACCATTATCTGTATAAACATGGAAATATCTGCACCGCTATCTCTATAAACATGGAAATATCTGCACCGCTATCTGTATAAACATGGAAATACCTACACCGCTGTCTCTATAAACATGGAAACATGTACACCGCTATGTGTATAAACATGGAAATATCTCCTCTGCTCTCTGTATAAACATGGAAATATCTCCACCGTGATCTGTATAAACATGGAAATATCTACAGCGCCATCTCTATAAACATTGAAATATCTAAACTGCCATCTGTAAAAACATGGAAATATCTACACCGCCAACTGTATAAGCATGGAAATATCTACACCACCATCTGTATAAACATGGAAATACCTACAATATCATCTGTATACACATGGAAATATCTACACAGACATCTGTATAAATATGGAAATAACTACACGGCCATCTTTAGAAACATGGAAATATCTACACTGCCATCTGTAGAAAGATGGAAATATCTACACCGCTATCTCTATAAATATGGAAATATCTACACCGCCATCTCTATAAACATGAAAATATCTACACTGCCATCTCCATAAAGACGGAAGTATCTACCCTGCCATGTGTATAAACACGGAAATATCTACACCACCATCTGTGTAAACATGGAAATATATACACCGCTATCTGTATAAACATGGAAATATCTACACCGCCATCTGCATGTCCATGGAAATATCTACGCCGCCATCTGTATAAACATGGAAATATCTACACGGCCATCTGTGTATAGATGGAAATATCAACACCGCAATCTGTACACACATGGAAATATCTACACCGCTATCTCTATAAACGTGGAAATATCTGCACTATCATCTCTAAAAACATGGAAATACCTATACAGTCATCTGTATAAACATGGAAATATCTACAATGCCATCTGTATACACATGGAAATATCTAAACAGCCATCTGTATAAATATGTAAATATCTGCACAGCTATCTCTATAAACATGGAAATATCTACACCGCCATCTCTATAAACATGAAAATATCTACACTGCCATCTCCATAAACATAGAACTAACTACTCCGCCATCTGTATAAACATGGAAACATCTACACCGCCATCTGGGTGAACAAGGAAATATCTACAATGCCAACTTTATAAAGATATAAATATCTGCACCGCGAGCTGCATAAACAAGGAAATATCTACATTGCTGTCTGTATAAACGTGGAAATAGCAACACCGGTATCGGTATAAACATGGAAATATCTACAACGCCATCTATATAAACATGGAAATATCTACACCGCTATGTCTATAAACATGGAAATACCTACACCGCTATCTCTATAAACATGGAAATAACTACACCGCTATCTGTATAAACATGGAAATATCTACATCGCTATCTGTATAAACATGGAAATATCTACACCGCGATCTGTACAAATATGGAAATCTCTACACCGCGATCTGTATAAACATGGAAACATCTTCACCACGATCTGTATATACATGGAAATATCTACATCGCTATCTGTATAAACATGGTAATATCTACACCGCGATCTGTATAAACATGGAAATATCTACACCGAGATCTGTATAAACATGGAAATATCTACAACGCTATCTGTATAAACATGGAAATATCTACACAGCTATCTCCATAAACATGGAAATATCTACACCACAATCTGTATAAACATGGAAATAACTAAAAACTCATCTGTATAAACATGGAAACATCTACACAGCCATCTGTATAAACATGGAAATATCTACACAGCCATCTGTATATACATGGAAATAACTACACCGCGATCTGTATAAATATGGAAATAACTACACCGCTATTTTTATAAACAAGCAAATATCTACACCGTGATCTGTATAAACATGGAATATCTACACCGCCATCTCTATAAACATGGAAATATCTACAACCCTATCTGTATAAACATGGAAATATCCACACCGCTATCTCTATAAACATGGAAATATCAACACCGCTATCTCTATGAACATGGAAATATCTGCACCGCCATCTCTATAAACATGGAAATATCTACACCACGATCAGAATAAACATGGAAATATCTACACTGCTATCTGTATAAACATGGAAATATGTCCACTGCTATATCTATAAACATGAAAATATCTACACAGCGATCTGTATAAACATGGAAATATCAACACCGCGATCTGTATAAACATGGAAATATCTTCACCACAATCTGTATAAACATGGAAATATCTACACCGCTACCTGTATAAAGATGGTAATATCTACACCACCATCTATAGAAACATGGAAATATCTACAATGCCATCTGTAGAAAGATGGAAATATCTACACCGCAATCTGTGTAAACATGGAACTATCTACACCGTTATCTGTAAACACATGGAAATATCTACACAGCTATCTGTATAAACATGGAAATATCTACACCGTGATCTGTATAAACATGGAAATATCTACACCGCGATCTGTATAAACATGGAAATATCTACACAGCTATCTCTATAAACATGGAAATATCTACACCGCCATCTGTATAAACAAGGAAATACCTATAAAGTCATCTGTGTAATCATGGAAATATCTACACCACCATCTGTATAAACATGGAAATATCTTCAATACCATCTGAATACACATGGATATACCTACACGGCAATTTGTGTATAGATGGATACATCAACATCGCCATCTGTACAAACATGGAAATACCTACACTGCTATCTCTTTAAACATGGAATTATCTACACTGCGGTCTGTATAAACTTGCAAATATCCACACCGGTATGTGTATAAACATGGAAATATCTACACCATGATCTGTATAAACATGGAAATATAAACACCATTATCTGTATAAACATGGAAATATCTGCACCGCTATCTCTATAAACATGGAAATATCTGCACCGCTATCTGTATAAACATGGAAATACCTACACCGCTGTCTCTATAAACATGGAAACATGTACACCGCTATGTGTATAAACATGGAAATATCTCCTCTGCTCTCTGTATAAACATGGAAATATCTCCACCGTGATCTGTATAAACATGGAAATATCTACAGCGCCATCTCTATAAACATTGAAATATCTAAACTGCCATCTGTAAAAACATGGAAATATCTACACCGCCAACTGTATAAGCATGGAAATATCTACACCACCATCTGTATAAACATGGAAATACCTACAATATCATCTGTATACACATGGAAATATCTACACAGACATCTGTATAAATATGGAAATAACTACACGGCCATCTTTAGAAACATGGAAATATCTACACTGCCATCTGTAGAAAGATGGAAATATCTACACCGCTATCTCTATAAATATGGAAATATCTACACCGCCATCTCTATAAACATGAAAATATCTACACTGCCATCTCCATAAAGACGGAAGTATCTACCCTGCCATGTGTATAAACACGGAAATATCTACACCACCATCTGTGTAAACATGGAAATATATACACCGCTATCTGTATAAACATGGAAATATCTACACCGCCATCTGCATGTCCATGGAAATATCTACGCCGCCATCTGTATAAACATGGAAATATCTACACGGCCATCTGTGTATAGATGGAAATATCAACACCGCAATCTGTACACACATGGAAATATCTACACCGCTATCTCTATAAACGTGGAAATATCTGCACTATCATCTCTAAAAACATGGAAATACCTATACAGTCATCTGTATAAACATGGAAATATCTACAATGCCATCTGTATACACATGGAAATATCTAAACAGCCATCTGTATAAATATGTAAATATCTGCACAGCTATCTCTATAAACATGGAAATATCTACACCGCCATCTCTATAAACATGAAAATATCTACACTGCCATCTCCATAAACATAGAACTAACTACTCCGCCATCTGTATAAACATGGAAACATCTACACCGCCATCTGGGTGAACAAGGAAATATCTACAATGCCAACTTTATAAAGATATAAATATCTGCACCGCGAGCTGCATAAACAAGGAAATATCTACATTGCTGTCTGTATAAACGTGGAAATAGCAACACCGGTATCGGTATAAACATGGAAATATCTACAACGCCATCTATATAAACATGGAAATATCTACACCGCTATGTCTATAAACATGGAAATACCTACACCGCTATCTCTATAAACATGGAAATAACTACACCGCTATCTGTATAAACATGGAAATATCTACATCGCTATCTGTATAAACATGGAAATATCTACACCGCGATCTGTACAAATATGGAAATCTCTACACCGCGATCTGTATAAACATGGAAACATCTTCACCACGATCTGTATATACATGGAAATATCTACATCGCTATCTGTATAAACATGGTAATATCTACACCGCGATCTGTATAAACATGGAAATATCTACACCGAGATCTGTATAAACATGGAAATATCTACAACGCTATCTGTATAAACATGGAAATATCTACACAGCTATCTCCATAAACATGGAAATATCTACACCACAATCTGTATAAACATGGAAATAACTAAAAACTCATCTGTATAAACATGGAAACATCTACACAGCCATCTGTATAAACATGGAAATATCTACACAGCCATCTGTATATACATGGAAATAACTACACCGCGATCTGTATAAATATGGAAATAACTACACCGCTATTTTTATAAACAAGCAAATATCTACACCGTGATCTGTATAAACATGGAATATCTACACCGCCATCTCTATAAACATGGAAATATCTACAACCCTATCTGTATAAACATGGAAATATCCACACCGCTATCTCTATAAACATGGAAATATCAACACCGCTATCTCTATGAACATGGAAATATCTGCACCGCCATCTCTATAAACATGGAAATATCTACACCACGATCAGAATAAACATGGAAATATCTACACTGCTATCTGTATAAACATGGAAATATGTCCACTGCTATATCTATAAACATGAAAATATCTACACAGCGATCTGTATAAACATGGAAATATCAACACCGCGATCTGTATAAACATGGAAATATCTTCACCACAATCTGTATAAACATGGAAATATCTACACCGCTACCTGTATAAAGATGGTAATATCTACACCACCATCTATAGAAACATGGAAATATCTACAATGCCATCTGTAGAAAGATGGAAATATCTACACCGCAATCTGTGTAAACATGGAACTATCTACACCGTTATCTGTAAACACATGGAAATATCTACACAGCTATCTGTATAAACATGGAAATATCTACACCGTGATCTGTATAAACATGGAAATATCTACACCGCGATCTGTATAAACATGGAAATATCTACACAGCTATCTCTATAAACATGGAAATATCTACACCGCCATCTGTATAAACAAGGAAATACCTATAAAGTCATCTGTGTAATCATGGAAATATCTACACCACCATCTGTATAAACATGGAAATATCTTCAATACCATCTGAATACACATGGATATACCTACACGGCAATTTGTGTATAGATGGATACATCAACATCGCCATCTGTACAAACATGGAAATACCTACACTGCTATCTCTTTAAACATGGAATTATCTACACTGCGGTCTGTATAAACTTGCAAATATCCACACCGGTATGTGTATAAACATGGAAATATCTACACCATGATCTGTATAAACATGGAAATATAAACACCATTATCTGTATAAACATGGAAATATCTGCACCGCTATCTCTATAAACATGGAAATATCTGCACCGCTATCTGTATAAACATGGAAATACCTACACCGCTGTCTCTATAAACATGGAAACATGTACACCGCTATGTGTATAAACATGGAAATATCTCCTCTGCTCTCTGTATAAACATGGAAATATCTCCACCATTATCTGTATAAACATGGAAATATCTACAGCGCCATCTCTATAAACGTTGAAATATCTAAACTGCCATCTGTAAAAACATGGAAATATCTAAACCGCCAACTGTATGAACAAGGAAATATCTACACCACCATCTGTATAAACATGGAAATACCTACAATACCGTCTGTATACACATGGAAATATCTACACAGACATCTGTATAAATATGGAAATAACTACACGGCCATCTTTAGAAACATGGAAATATCTACACTGCCATCTGTAGAAAGATGGAAATATCTACACCGCTATCTCTATAAATATGGAAATATCTACACCGCCATCTCTATAAACTTGAAAATATCTACACTGCCATCTCCATAAAGACGGAAGTATCTACCCTGCCATGTGTATAAACACGGAAATATCTACACCACCATCTGTGTAAACATGGAAATATATACACCGCTATCTGTATAAACATGGAAATATCTACACCGCCATCTGCATGTCCATGGAAATATCTACGCCGCCATCTGTATAAACATGGAAGTATCTACACGGCCATCTGTGTATAGACGGAAATATCAACACCGCAATCTGTACACACATGGAAATATCTACACCGCTATCTCTATATACGTGGAAATATCTGCACTATCATCTCTAAAAACATGGAAATACCTATACAGTCATCTGTATAAACATGGAAATATCTACAATGCCATCTGTATACACATGGAAATATCTAAACAGCCATCTGTATAAGCATGTAAATATCTACACTGCTATCTCTATAAACATGGAAATAACTACACCGCCATCTCTATAAACATGAAAATATCTACAATGATATCTCCATAAATATGGAACTAACTACTCCGCCATCTGTATAAACATGGAAACAACTACACCGCCATCTGTGTGAACAAGGAAATATCTACAACGCCATCTGTATAAAGATATGAATATCTGCACCGCGAGCTGTATAAACATGGAAATATCTACATCGCTATCTGTATAAACGTGGAAATACCAACACCGCTATCGGTATAAACCTGGAAATATCTACAACGCCATCTATATAAACATGGAAATATCTACACCGCTATGTCTTTAAACAAGGAAATACCTACACCGCTATCTCTATAAACATGAAAATATCTCCACCGCTATCTGTATAAACATGGAAATATCTACACCGCTATCTGTATAAACATGGAAATATCTACACCGCGATCTGTATAAACATGGAAATATCTACACCGCGATCTGTATAAACATGGAAATACCTTCACCACGATCTGTATATACATGGAAATATCTACACCGCTATCTGTATAAACATGGTAATATCTACACCACCATCTATATAAACATGGAAATATCTGCACCGCTATCTGTATAACCATGGAAATATCTACACCGCGGTCTGTATAAACATGCAAATATCTACAACGCCATCTGTATAAACATGGAAATACCTACAAAGTCTTCTGTATAAACCTGGAAATATCTACACAGCCATCGGTATAAACATGGAAATATCTACACAGCCATCTGTATATACATGGAAATATCTACACCGCTATCTGTATAAACATGGAAATAACTACACCGCTATTTGTATAAACAAGCAAATATCTACACCGTGATCTGTATAAACATGGAAATATCTACACCGCCATCTCTATAAACATGGAAATATCTACACCCCTATCTGTATAAACATGGAAATATCCACACCGCTATATCTATAAACATGGAAAAATCTACACTGCTATCTCTATGAACATGGAAATATCTACACCGCCATCTCTATAAACATGGAAATATCTACACCACGATCAGTATAAACACGGAAACATCTACACCGCTATCTGTATAAACATGGAAATACCTCCACTGCTATCTCTATAAACATCGAAATATCTACACCGCCATCTGTATAGACATGGAAATACTTACAAGGTTATCTGTATAAACATGGAAATATCTACACCGCCATCTGTATAAACATGGATGTATCTACACAGCCATGTGTATATACATGGAAATATCTACACCGCTATCTATATAAACATGGAAATAACTACACCGCTATCGGTATAAACATGGAAATATCTACATCGCTATCTGTATAAACATGGAAATATCGACACCGCGATCTGTACAAAAAAGGAAATATCTACACCGCGATCAGTATAAACATGGAAATATTTTCACCACGATCTGTATATACATGGAAATATCTACACCGCTATCTGTATAAACATGGTATTATCTACACCGCGATCTGTATAAACATGGAAATATCTACACCGCGATCTGTATAAACATGGAAATATCTACAACACTATCTGTATAAACATGGAAATATCTACACAGCTATCTCTATAAACCTGGAAATATCTACACCGCCATCTGTATAAACATGGAAATAACTACAAACTCATCTGTATAAACATGGAAATATCTACACAGCCATCTGCATAAACATAGAAATATCTACACAGCCATATATATATACATGGAAATATCTACACCGCTATCTGTATAAATATGGAAATAACTACACCGCTATTTTTATAAACAAGCAAATATCTACACCGTGATCTGTATAAACATGGAAATATCTACACCGCCATCTCTATAAACATGGAAATATCTACACCCCTATCTGTATAAACATGGAAATATCCACACCGCTATCTCTATGAACATGGAAATATCAACACCGCTATCTGTATGAACATGGAAATATCTGCACCGCCATCTCTATAAACATGGAAATATCTACACCACGATCAGTATAAACATGGAAATATCTACACTGCTATTTGTATAAACATGGAAATATCTCCACTGCTATCTCTATAAACATCGAAATATCAACACCGCCATCTGTATAAACATGGAAATACTTACAAAGTTATCTGTATAAACATGGAAATATCTACACCGCCATCTGTATAAACATGGAAATATCTACACAGCCATGTGTATATACATGGAAATATCTACACCGCTATCTATATAAACACGGAAATAACTACACCACTATTTGTATAAACTTGTAAATATCTACACTGTTATATCTATAAACATGGAAATATCTACACCGCCATCTCTATAAACATGAAAATATCTACACTGCCATCTCCATAAACATGGAACTAACTACTCCGCCATCTGTATAAACATGGAAACATCTACACCGCCATCTGGGTGAACAAGGAAATATCTACAATGCCATCTTTATAAAGATATAAATATCTGCACTGCGAGCTGCATAAACTAGGAAATATCTACATCGCAATCTGTATAAACGTGGAAATAGCAACACCGCTATCGGTATAAACATGGAAATATCTACAACGCCATCTATATAAACATGGAAATATCTACACAGCTATCTCTATAAACATGGAAATAACTACACCGCTATCTCTATAAGCATGGAAATAACTACACCGCTATCTGTATAAACATGGAAATATCTTCATCGCTATCTGTATAAACATGGAAATATCTACACCGCGATCTGTACAAACATGGAAATATCTACACCACGATCTGTATAAACATGGAAATATCTTCACCACGATCTGTATATACATGGAAATATCTACACCGCTATCTGTATAAACATGGTTATATCCACACCACCATCTATATAAACACGGAAATATCTACACCGCCATCTATATAAACATGGAAATATCTACAATGCCATCTGTAGAAAGATGGAAATATCTACACGGCAATCTGTGTAAACATGGAAATATCTACATCGATATCTGTAAAAACATGGAAATATCTACACCGCTATCTATATAAACATGGAAATATCTACACCGTGATCTGTATAAACATGGAAATATCTACACCGCGATCTTTATAAACATGGAAATATCTACACAGCTATCTGTATAAACATGGAAATATCTACACAGCTATCTCTATAAACATGGAAATATCTACACCGCCATCTGTATAAACATGGAAATAACTACAAAGTCATTTGTATAAACATGGTAATATCTACACAGCCATCTGTATAAACATGGAAATATCTACACAGCCATCTTCATATACATGGAAATATCTACACCGCTATCTGTATAAACATGGAAATATCTACACCGTGATCTGTATAACCATGGAAATATCTACACCGCAGTCTGTATAAACATGGAAATATTTACACCACTATCTGTATAAACATGGAAATATTTACACCGCTATCTCTATAAACATGGAAATATCTACACCGTAATCTGTATAAACATGGAAATATTTACACCGCTATCTGTATAAAGATGGAAATTTCTACACCGTTATCTGTATAAATATGGAAATATCTACACCGCTATCTGTATAAACATGAAAATATCTACACCGCCATCTGTATAAACATGGAAATATCTACAATGCCATCTGTATACACATGGAAATACCTACACGGCAATCTGTGTATAGATGGAAACATCAAAACCGCCATTTGTAAAATCATGGAAATATCTACACTGCTATCTCTATAAACATGGAAATATCTACACTGCGGTCTGTATAAACATGGAAATATCTACACCGCCATCTGCATGTCCTTGGACATATCTACGCCTCCATCTGTATAAACATGGAAATATCTACACGGCCATCTGTGTATTGATGGAAATATAAACACCACTATCTGTACAAACATGGAAATATCTACACCGCTATCTCTATAAACATGGAAATAACTGCACTGCCATCTGTAAAAACATGGAAATACCTATACAGTCATCTGTATAAACATGGAAATAGCTAAAATGCCATCTGTATACATATGGAAATATCTACACAGCCATCTGTATAAACATGTAAATATCTACACTGCTATCTCTATAAACATAGAAATATCTACACCGCCATGTCTATAAACATGAAAATATCTACACTGCCATCTCCATAAACATGGAACTAACTACTCCGCCATCTGTATAAACATGGAAACATCTACATAGCCATCTGTGTGAACAAGGAAATATCTTCAATGCCATCTTTATAAAGATATAAATATCTGCACCGTGAGCTGCATAAACATGGAAATATCTACATCGCTATCTGTATAAACGTGGAAATACCAACACCGCTATCGGTATAAACATGGTAATATCTACAACGCCATCTATATAAACATGGAAATATCTACACCACTATGTCTATAAACATGGAAATACCTACACCGCTATCTCTATAAACATGGAAATAACTACACCGCTCTCTGTATAAACATGGAAATATCTTCATCGCTATCTGTATAAACATGGAAATATCTACACCGCGATAGGTACAAACATGGAAATATCTACACCACGATCTGTATAAACATGGAAATATCTTCACCACGATCTGTATATACATGGAAATATCTACACCGCTATCTGTATAAACATGGTTATATCTACACCAACATCTATATAAACACGGAAATATCTACACCGCCATCTATATAAACATGGAAATATCTACAATGCCATCTGTAGAAAGATGGAAATATCTACACGGCAATCTGTGTAAACATGGAAATATCTACACCGATATCTGTAAAAACATGGAAATATCTACACCGCTATCTATATAAACATGGAAATATCTACACCGTGATCTGTATAAACATGGAAATATCTACACCAAGATCTTTATAAACATGGAAATATCTACACAGCTATCTGTATAAACATGGAAATATCTACACAGATATCTCTATAAACATGGAAATATCTACACCGCCATCTGTATAAACATGGAAATAACTACAAAGTCATTTGTATAAACATGGTAATATCTACACAGCCATCTGCAAACATGGAAATATCTACACCGCTATCTGTATAAACATGGAAATAACTAAACCGTTATTTTTATACACAAGCAAATATCTACACCGTGATCTGTATAAACATGGAAATATCTACACCACCATCTCTATAAACATGGAAATATCTACACCCCTATCTGTATAAACATGGAAATATCCACACCGCTATGTATATAAACATGGAAAAATCAACACCGCTATCTCAATGAACATGGAAATATCTGCACCGCCATCTCTATAAACATGGAAATATCTACACCACGATCAGTATAAACATGGAAATATCTACACTGCTATCTGTATAAACATGGAAATATCTCCACTGCTATCCCTATAAACATCGAAATATCTACACTGCCATCTGTATAAACATGGAAATACTTACAAAGTTATCTGTATAAAGATGGAAATATCTACACCGCCATCTGTATAAACATGGAAATATCGACACCGCCATGTGTATATACATGGAAATATCTACACTGCTATCTATATAAACATGGAAATAACTACACCGCTATTTGTATAAACATGGAAATATCTACACCGCCATCTACATATCCATGGAAATATCTGCGCCGCCATCTGTATAAACATGGAAATATCTACACGGTCATCTGTGTATAGATGGAAATAACAACACCGCCATCTGTACAAACATGGAAATATCTGCACTGCTATCTGTATAACCATGGGAATATCTACACCGCGGTCTGTATAAATATGGAAATATTTACACCACTATCTGTATAAACATGGAAATATCTACACCGCTATCTCTATAAACATGGAAATATCTACACCGTGATCTGTATAAACATGGAAATATTTACACCGCTATCTGTATAAAGATGGAAATTTCTACACCGTTATCTGTATAAAAATGGAAATATCTACACCGCTATCTCAATAAACATGGAAATATCTACACCGCCATCTGTATAAACATGGAAATATCTACAATGCCATCTGTATACACATGGAAATACCTACACGGCAATCTGTGTATAGATGGTAACATCAAAACCGCCATTTGTAAAAACATGGAAATATCTACACTGCTATCTCTATAAACATGGAAATATCTACACTGCGGTCTGTATAAACATGGAAATATCTACACCGGTATCTGTTTAAACATGGAAATATCTACAGCGACATCTCTATAAACATTGAAATATCTGCACTGCCATCTGTAAAAACATGGAAATAACTACACAGTCATCTGAATAAACATGGAAATATCTACACCACCATATGTATAAACATGGAAGTACCTACAATACCATCTGTTTACACATGGAAATATCTACAGAGACATCTGTATAAATATGGAAATATCTACACGGCCATCTGTATAAACATAGAAATATCTACACTGCCATCTGTAGAAAGATGGAAATATCTACACCGCTATCTCTATAAATATGGAAATATCTACACCGCCATCTCTATAAACATGAAAATATCTACACTGCCATCTCCATAAAGATGGAAGTATCTACTCCGCCATGTGTATAAACACGGAAACCTCTACACCACCATCTGTGTAAACATGGAAATATCTACACCGCGATCTGTATAAACATGGAAATATCTACACCGCCATCTGCATGTCCATGGAAATATCTACACCGCCATCTGTATAAACATGGAAATATCTACACGGCCTTCTGTGTATACATGGAAATATCAACACCGCCATCTGTACAAACATGGAAATATCTAAACTGCCATCTGTAAAAACATGGAAATAACTATACAGTCATCTGTATAAACATGGAAATATCTAAAATGCCATCTGTATACACATGGAAATATCTACACCGCGATCTGTACAAACATGGAAGTATCTACACCACGATCTGTATAAACATGGAAATAACTTCACCACGATCTGTATATACATGGAAATATCTACTCCGCTATCTGTATAAACATGGTAATATCTACACCACCATCTATATAAACACGGAAATATCTACACCGCCATCTATATAAACATGGAAATATCTACAATGCCATCTGTAGAAAGATGGAAATATTTACACGGCAATCTGTGCAAACATGGAAATATCTACACCGATATCTGTAAAAACATGGAAATATCTACACCGCTATCTATATAAACATGGAAATATCTACACCGCAATCTGTATAAACATGGAAATATCTTCACCGCAATCTTTATAAACATGGAAACATCTACACAGCTATCTGTATAAACATGGAAATATCTACACAGCTATCTCTATAAACATGGAAATATCTACACCGCCATCTGTATAAACATGGAAATAACTACAAAGTCATTTGTATAAACATGGAAATATCTACACAGCCATCTGTATAAACATGGAAATATCTACAAAGCCATCTGCATATACATGGAAATATCTACACCGCTATCTGTATAAACATGGAAATAACTAAACCGTTATTTTTATACACAAGCAAATATCTACACCGTGATCTGTATAAACATGGAAATATCTACACCGCCATCTCTATAAACATGGAAATATCTACACCCCTATCTGTATAAATATGGAAATATCCACACCGCTATCTATATAAACATGGAAAAATCAACACCGCTATCTCTATGAACATGGAAATATATGCACCGCCATCTCTATAAACATGGAAATATCTACACGACGATCAGAATAAACAAGGAAATATCTACACCGCTATCTCTATAAACATGGATATATCTACACCGCCATCTGTATAAACATGGAAATATCTACAATGCCATCTGTATACACATGGAAATACCTACACGGCAATCTGTGTATAGATGAAAACATCAAAACCGCCATCTGTAAAAACATGGAAATATCTACACTTCTATCTCTATAAACATGGAAATATCTACACTGCGGTCTGTATAAACATGGAAATATCTGCACCGGTATCTGTTTAAACATGGAAATATCTACAGCGACATCTCTATAAACATTGAAATAGCTACACTGCCATCTGTAAAAACATGGAAATAACTACACAGTCATCTGAATAAACATGGAAATATCTACACCACCATATGTATAAACATGGAAGTACCTACAATACCATCTGTATACACATGGAAATATCTACACAGACATCTGTATAAATATGGAAATATCTACACTGCCATCTGTAGAAAGATGGAAATATCTACACCGCTATCTCTATAAATATGGAAATATCTACACCGCCATCTCTATAAACATGAAAATATCTACACTGCCATCTCCATAAAGATGGAAGTATACACTCCGCCATGTGTATAAACACGGAAATCTCTACACCACCATCTGTGTAAACATGGAAATATCTACACCGCTATCTGTATAAACATGGAAATATCTACACCGCCATCTGTGTATAGATGGAAATATCAACACCGCCATCTGTACAAACATGGAAATATCTACACCGGTATCTCTATAAACATGGAAATATCTGCACTGCCATCTGTAAAAACATGGAAATACCTATACAGTCATCTTTATAAACATGGAAATATCTAAAATGCCATCTGTATACACATGGAAATATCTACACAGCCATCTGTTTAAACATGTAGATATCTACACTGCTATCTCTATAAGCATAGAAATATCTACACCGCCATCTCTATAAACATGAAAATATCTACACTGCCATCTCCATAAACATGGAACTATCTACTCCGCCATCTGTATAAACATGGAAACATCTACATCGCCATCTGTGTGAACAAGGAAATATCTTCAATGCCATCTTTATAAAGATATAAATATCTGGACCGTGAGCTGCATAAACATGGAAATATCTACATCGCTATCTGTATAAACGTGGAAATACCAACACCGCTATCGGTATAAACATGGTAATATCTACAACGCCATCTATATAAACATGGAAATATCTACACCACTATGTCTATAAACATGGAAATACCTACACCGATATCTCTATAAACATGGAAATAACTACACCGCTATCTGTATAAACATGGAAATATCTTCATCGCTATCTGTATAAACATGGAAATATCTACACCGCAATCTGTACAAACATGGAAATATCTACACCACGATCTGTATAAACATGGAAATATCTTCACCACGATCTGTATATACATGGAAATATCTACACCGCATTCTGTATAAACATTGTAATATCTACACCACCATCTATATAAACACGGAAATATCTACACCGCCATCTATATAAACATGGAAATATCTACAATGCCATCTGTAGAAAGATGGAAATATCTACACGGCAATCTGTGTAAACATGGAAATATCTACACCGATATCTGTAAAAACATGGAAATATCTCCACCGCTATCTATATAAACATGGAAATATCTACGCCGCAATCTGTATAAACATGGAAATACCTACACCGCGATCTTTACAAACATGGAAATATCTACTCAGCTATCTGTATAAACATGGAAATATCTACACAGCTATCTCTATAAACATGGAAATATCTACACCGCCATCTGTATAAACATGGAAATAACTACAAAGTCATTTGTATAAACATGGAAATATCTACACAGCCATCTGTATAAACATGGAAATATCTACACAGCCATCTTCATATACATGGAAATATCTACACCGCTATCTGTATGAACATGGAAATAACTAAACCGTTATTTTTATACACAAGCCAATATCTACACCGTGATCGGCATAAACATGGAAATATCTACACCACCATCTCTATAAACATGGAAATATCTACACCCCTATCTGTATACACATGGAAATACCCACACCGCTATCTATATAAAAATGGAAAAATCAACACCGCTATCTCTATGAACATGGAAATATCTGCACCGCCATCTCTATAAACATGGAAATATCTACACCACGATCAGTATAAACAAGGAAATATCTACACCGCTATCTCTATAAACATGGAAATATCTACACCGCCATCTGTATAAACATGGAAATATCTACAATGCCATCTGTATACACATGGAAATACCTACACGGCAACCTGTGTATAGATGGAAACATCAAAACCGCCATCTGTAAAAACATGGAAATATCTACACTGCTATCTCTATAAACATGGGAATATCTACACTGCGGTCTGTATAAACATGGAAATATCTTCACCGGTATCTGTTTAAACATGGAAATATCTACAGCAACATCTCTATAAACATTGAAATATCTACACTGCCATCTGTAAAAACATGGAAATAACTACAGAGTCATCTGAATAAACATGGAAATATCTACACCACCATATGTATAAACATGGAAGTACCTACAATACCATCTGTATACACATGGAAATATCTACACAGACATCTGTATAAATATGGAAATATCTACACGGCCATCTGTATAAACATGGAAATATCTACACTGCCATCTGTAGAAAGATGGAAATATCTACACCGCTATCTCTATAAATATGGAAATATCTACACCGCCATCTCTATAAACATGAAAATATCTACACTGCCATCTCCATAAAGATGGAAGTATCTACTCCGCCATGTGTATAAACACGGAAATATCTACACCACCATCTGTGTAAACATGGAAATATCTACACCGGTATCTGTATAAACATGGAAATATCTACACCGCCATCTGCATGTCCATGGAAATATCTACACCGCCATCTGTATACACATGGAAATATCTACACGGCCATCTGTGTATAGATGGAAATATCAACACCGCCATCTGTACAAACATGGAAATATCTACACCGCTATCTCTATAAACATGGAAATATTTTTATACACAAGCCAATATCTACACCGTGATCTGTATAAACATGGAAATATCTACACCGCCATCTCTATAAACATGGAAATATCAACACCCCTATCTGTATAAACATGGAAATATCCACACCGCTATCTATATAAACATGGAAAAATCAACACCGCTATCTCTATGAACATGGAAATATCTGCACCGCCATCTCTATAAACATGGAAATATTTACACCACGATCAGTATAAACAAGGAAATATCTACACCGCTATCTGTATAAACATGGAAATATCTCCACTGCTATCTCTGTAAACATCGAAATATTTACACCGCCATCTGTATAAACATGGAAATACTTACAAAGTTATCTGTATAAACATGCAAATATCTACACCGCCATCTGTATAAACATGGAAATATCTACAGAGCCATGTGTATATACATGGAATTATCTACACCGCTATCTATATAAACATGGAAATAACTGCACCACTATCTGTATAAACATGGAAATATCTACACTGCCATCTACATATCCATGGAAATATCTGCGCCGCCATCTGTATAAACATGGAAATATCTACACGGTCATCTGTGTATAGATGGAAATATCAACACCGCCATCTGTACAAACATGGAAATATCTGCACCGCTATCAGTATAACCATGGAAATATCTACACCGCGGTCTGTACAAACATGGAAATATCTACACCACTATCTGTATAAACGTGGAAATATCTACACCGCTATCTCTATAAACATGGAAATATCTACACCGTGATCTGTATAAACATGGAAATATTTACAATGCCGTCTGTATACACATGGAAATAACTACACGGCAATCTGTGTATAGTTGGAAACATCAACACCGCCATCTGTACAAACATGAAAATATCTACACAGACATCTGTATAAATATGGAAATATCTACACGGCCTTCAGTAAAAAGATGGAAATATGTACACCGCTATCTCTATAAATACGGAAATATCTACACCGCCATCTCTATAAACATGAAAATATCTACACTGCCATCTCCATAAAGATGGAAGTATCTACTCCGCCATGTGTATAAACACGGAAATATCTACACCACCATCTGTGTAAACATGGAAATATCTACACCGCTATCTGTATAAACATGGAAATATCTACAGCGCCATCTTCATGTCCTTGGAAATATCTACGCCGCCATCTGTATAAACATGGAAATATCTACACGGCCATCTGTCTGTACATGGAAATATCAACACCGCCATCTGTACAAACATGGAAATATCTACATCGCTTTCTCTATAAACATGGAAATATCTGCACTGCCATCTGTAAAAACATGGAAATACCTTTACAGTCATCTGTATAAACATGGAAATATCTACAATGCCATCTGTATACACATGGAAATATCTACACAGCCATCTGTATAAACATGTAAATATCTACACTGCTAACTCTATAAACATGGAAATATCTACACCGCCATCTCAATAAATTTGAAAATATCTACACTGCCATCTCCGTAAACATGGAACTAACTACTCTGCCATCTGTATAAACATGGAAACATCTACACCGCCATCTGTGTGAATAAGGAAATATCTACAATGCCATCTGTATAAAGATATAAATATATGCACCGCGAGCTGTATTAACATGGAAACATATACATCGCTATCTGTATAATCATGTAAATACCAACACCGCTATCGGTATAAACATGGAAATATCTACAACGCCATCTATATAAACATGGAAATATCTACACCGCTATGTCTATAAACATGGAAAAACCCACACCGCTATCTCTATAAACATGGAAATACCTACACTGCTATCTGTATAAACACGGAAATATCAACAGCACAATCTGTGTAAACATGGAAATATCTACACCGCTATCTATATAAACATGGAAAAAACTACACCGCTATCTGTATAAACATGGAAATATCTACACCTCCATCTACATATCCATGGAAATATCTGCAACGCCATCTGTATAAACATGGAAATATCTACACGGTCATCTTTTATAGATGGAAATATCAACACCGCCATCTGTACAAACATGGAAATATCTACACCGCTATCTCTATAAACATGGAAATATCTGCACTGCCATCTGTAAAAACAAGGAAATATCTATACAGTCATCTGTATAAACATGGAAATATCTACAATGCCATCTGTATACACATGAAATAACTACACAGACATTTGTATAAACATGTAAATATCTGCACTGCTATCTCTATAAACGTGGAAATATCTACACCACCATCTCTATAAACATGAAAATATCTACACTGCCATCTCCATAAACATGAAACTAACTACTCCGCCATCTATATAAACATGGAAATATCTACACCGCTATCTGTGTGAATGAGGAAATATCTGCAATGACATCTGTATAAAGACATAAATATCTGCACCGCGAGCTGTGTAAACATGGAAATATCTACATCGCTATCTGTATAAACGTGGAAATACCAACACCGCTATCGGTATAAACATGGAAATATCTACAACGCCATCTATATAAACATGGAAATATCTACACCGCTATGTCTATAAACACGGAAATATCTACACCGCTACCTGTATAAACATGGAAATATCTACACCGCTATCTGCATAAACATGGAAATATCTACACCGCAATCTGTATAAACATGGAAATATCTACACCGCGATCTGTATAAACATGGAAATATCTTCACCACGATCTGTATAAAAATGGAAATATCTACACCGTTATCTGTATAAACATGGTAATATCTACATCATCATCTATATAAACATGGAAATATCTACACCGCTATTTGTATAAAAATGGAAATATCTACACCGCGATCTGTATAAACATGGAAATATCTATACCGCTATCTCTATAAACATGGAAATACCTACACCGCTATCGGTATAAACATGGAAATATCCACACCGCCATCTGCATATCCATGGAAACATCTACAATGCCATCTGTATAAAGATGGAAATATCTACAAGGCAATCTGTGTACAGATGGAAATATCAACACCGCCATCTGTACAAACATGGAAATATCTACACCGCTATCTGCATAAACATAGAAATACCGAAACTGTAGTCTGTATAAACATGGCAATATCTACACCGGTATCTGTATAAACGTGGAAATAACTACACCGCGATCTGTATAAACATGGAAATATTTACACCACTATCTGTATAAATCTGGAAATATCTACACTGCTATCTCTATAAACATGGAAATATCTACAGCGCCATCTGTATAAACATGGAAATAACTACAGAGTCATGTGTAGGAACATGGAAATATCTAAACCACCGTTTGTATAAAATGGAAATACCTACAACGTTATCAGTATAAACATGGAAATATCTACACAGTGATCTGTATAAACATGGAAATATGTACAGCACTCTCTGAATAAAGATGGAAATATCTACACCGCTATCTGTAAAAACATGGAAATATCTAAACCACTATCTGTCTAAATATGGAAATATTTACACCGCTATCTCAATAAACATGGAAATATCTACAACGCTATCTCTATAAACATAGAAATATCTACACCGCCATCTGTATAAACATGGAAATATCTACACCGCGATCTGAATAAACATGGAAATATCTACAACGTGATCTGTATAAACATGGAAATATCTACACCGCCATCTGTAATGACATGGAAATATCTACACAGTCATCTGTATAAACCTGGAAATATCTACACTGTCATATATATAAACATGGAAATAGCTACAGATAACTCTGTATAAACATGGAAATATCGGCACAGCCATCTGTATAAACATGGAAATATCTACAAAGCCATCTGTATAAACATGGAAATATCTACACAGCCATCTGTATATACATGGAAATATCTACACCACTATCTGTATAAACAAGGAAATGTCTGCACCGCTATCTGTATTAACATGGAAATATCTACAAAGTCATCTGTATAAACATGGAAATACCTACACAGTCATGTGTAGGAACATTTAAATATCTACACTGCCATCTGTATAAACATAGAAATATCTACACTGCACTCTGTAAAAACATGGAAATATCTACACAGTCATCTGAATAAACATGGAAATATCTACACCACCATCTGTATAAACATGGAAATACCTACAATACCATCTGTATACACATGGAAATATCTACACATACATCTGTATAAATATGGAAATATCTGCACGGCCTTCTGTAGAAAGATGGAAATATGTACACCGCTATCTCTATAAATATGGAAATATCTACACCGCCATCTCTGTAAACATGAAAATATCTACACTGCCATCTCCATAAAGATGGAAGTATCTACTCCGCCATGTGTATAAACACGGAAATATCTACACCACCATCTGTGTAAACATGGAAAAATCTACACCGCTATCCGCATAAACATGGAAATATCTACACCGCCATCTGCATGTCCTTGGAAATATCTACGCTGCCATCTGTATAAACATGGAAATACTTACAAGGTTATCTGTATAAACATGGAAATATCTACACCGCCATCTGTATAAACATGGAAATATCTACACAGCCATGTGTATATACATGGAAATATCTACACCGTTATCTATACAAACATGGAAATAACTACAGCGCTATCTGTGTAAACATGGAAATATCTACACGGTCATCTGTGTATAGATGGAAATATCAATACCGCCATCTGTACAAACATGGAAATATCTGCACCGCTATCTGTATAACCATGGAAATATCTACACCGCGGTCTCTATAAACATGGAAATACCTACACCACTATCTGTATAAACATGGAAATATCTACACGGCTATCTTTATAAACATGGAAATATCTACACCGTGATCTGTATAAACATGGAAATATTTACACCGCTATTTGTATAAAAATGGAAATTTCTACACCGTTATCTGTATAAATATGGAAATATCTACACCGCTATCTCTATAAACATGGAAATATCTACACCGCCATCTGTATAAACCTGGAAATATCTACAATGCCATCTGTATACACATGGAAATAACTACACGGCAATCTGTGTATAGATGGAAACATCAAAACCGCCATCTGTACAAACATGAAAATATCTACACTGCTATCTCTATAAACATGGAATTATCTACACTGCGGTCTGTATAAACATGGAAATATCTACAACGATATCTGTATAAACATGGAAATATCTACACCACGATCTGTATAAACATGGACATATATACGGCGCAATCTGTATGAACATGGAAATATCTGCACCGCTATCTCTATAAACATGGAAATAACTACAAAACCATCTGTATAAACATGGAAATACCTACACAGTCATGTGTAGGAACATGGAAATATCTACACTGCCATCTGTATAAACATAGAAATATCTACACAGCCCTCTCTATAAATATGGAATTATCTGCATAGGCATCTGTGTAAACATGGAAATATCTGCACCGCTATCTGTATAAACATGGAAATACCTACACCGCTGTCTGTATAAACATGGAAGTATGTACACCGGTATGTGTATAAACATGGAAATATATCCACCGTTATCTGTTTAAACAAGGAAATATCTACAGCGCCATCTCCATAAACATTGAAATATCTACACTGCCCTCTGTAAAAACATGGAAATATCTACACAGTCATCTGAGTAAACATGGAAATATCTACCCCACCATCTGTATAAACATGGAAATACCTACAATACCATCTGTATACACATGGAAATATCTACACAGACATCTGTATAAATATGGAAATATCTACACGGCCTTCTGTATAAACATGGAAATATCTACACTGCCATCTGTAGAAAGACGGAAATATGTACACCGCTATCTCTATAAATATGGAAATATCTACACCGCCATCTCCATAAACATGAAAATATCTACACTGCCATCTCCATAAAGATGGAAGTATCTACTCCGTCATGTGTATAAACACGGAAATATCTACACCACCATCTGTGTAAACATGGAAATATCTACACCGCTATCTGTATAAACATGGAAATATCTACACCGCCATCAGCATGCCCTTGGAAATAACTACGCCGCCATCTGTACAAACATGGAAATATCTACACGGCCATCTGTGTATAGATGGAAATATCAACACCTCCCTCTGTACAAACATATAAATATCTACACCGCTATCTCTATAAACATGGAAATATCTGCACTGCCATCTGTAAAAACATGGAAATAGATTTACAGTCGTCTGTATAAACATGGAAATATCTACACCGGTATCTGTATAAACATGGTAATATCTACACCGCGATCTGTATAAACATGGAAATATCTACACAGCGATCTGTACAAACATGGAAATATCTACAACGCTATCTGTATAAACATGGAAATATCTACACAGCTATCTCTATAAACATGGAAATATCTACACCGCCATCTGTATAAACATGGAAATAACTACAAACTCACCTGTATAAACATGGAAATATCTACACAGCCATCTGTATAAACATGGAAATATCTACAGAGCCATCTGTATAAACATGGAAATATCTACAAAGCCATCTGTATATACATGGAAATATCTACATCGCAATCTGCATAAATATGGAAATACCTACACCGCTATTTTTATAAACAAGCAAATATCAACACCGTGATCTGTATAAACATGGAAATATCTACACCGCCATTTCTATAAACATGGAAATATCTACACCCCTATCTGTATAAACATGGAAATATCTACACCGCTATCTCTATAAACATGAAAATATCAACACCGCTATGTCTATGAACATGGAAATATCAGCACCGCCATCTCTATAAACATGATAATATCTACACCACGATCAGTATAAACCTGGAAATATCTACACTGCTATCAGTATAAACATGGAAATATCTCCACTGCTATCTCTATAAACATCGAAATACCTACACCGCCATCTGTATAAACATGAAAATACTTACAAAGTTATCTGCATAAACATGGAAATATCTACACCGCCATCTGTATAAACATGGAAATATCTACACAGCCATGTGTATATACATGGAAATACCTACACCGCTATCTATATAAACATGGAAATGACTACACCGCTATCTGTATAAACATGGAAATATGTACACCGCCATCTACATATCCATGGAAATATCTGCGCCGCCATCTGTATAAACATGGAAATATCGACACGGTCATCTGTGTATAGATGGAAATATCAACTCCACCATCTGTACAAACATGGAAATATCTGCACCGCTATCTGTGTAAACATGGAAATATCTACACCGCGGTCTGTATAAACATGGAAATATCTGCACCGCTATCTCTATAAACATGGAAATATCTACACCGTGATCTGTATAAACATGGAAATATTTACACCGCTATCTGTATAAACATGGAAATTTCTACACCGTTATCTGTATACACATGGAAATATCTACACAGTCATCTGTATAAATATGGAAATATCTACACCGCCATCTGTATAAACATGGAAATATCTACACTGCCATCTGTAGAAAGATGGAAATATCTACACTGCTATCTCTATAAATATCGAAATATCTACACCGCCATCTCTATAAACATGAAAATATCTACACTGCCATCTCCATAAAGATGGAAGTATCTACTCCGCCATCTGTATAAACACGGAAATATCTACACCACAATCTGTATAAACATGGAAATATCTACACCGCTATCTGTATAAACATGGTAATATCTACACCACCATCTATATAAACATGGAAATATCTACGCCGCCATCTGTATAAACATGAAAATATCTACAATGCCATCTGTAGAAAGATGGAAATATCTTCACCGCAATCTGTGTAAACATGGAAATATCTACACTGATATATGTAAAAACATGGAAATATCTACACCCCTATCTGTATAAACATGGAAATATCCACACCGCTATCTCTATAAACATGGAAAAATCAACACCGCTATCTCTATGAACATGGAAATATCTACACCGCCATCTACATATCCATGGAAATATCTGCGCCGCCATCTGTATAAACATGGAAATATCTACACGGTCATCTGTGTATAGATGTAAATATCAACACCGCCATCTTTACAAACATGGAAATATCTGCACTGCTATCTGTATAACCATGGAAATATCTACACCGCAGTCTCTATAAACATGGAAATATTTCCCCCACTATCTGTATAAACATGGAAATATCTACACCGCTATCTCTATAAACATGGAAATATCTACACCGTGGTCTGTATAAACATGGAAATATTTACACTGCTATCTGTATAAAGATGGAAATTTCTACAACGTTATCTGTATAAATATGGAAATATCTACACCGCTATCTCTATAAACATGGAAATATCTACACCGCCATCTGTATAAACATGGAAAAACCTACAAAGTCATCTGTGTAAACATGGAAATATCTACACCACCATCTGTATAAACATGGAAATATCTTCAATGCCATCTGTATACACCTGGAAATACCCACACGGCAATCTGTGTATAGAAGGAAACATCAACACCGCCATCTGTACAAACATGGAAATATCTACACTGCTATCTCCTTAAAAATGGAAATATCTACACTGCGGTCTGTATAAACATGGAAATATCTACACCGGTATGTGTTTAAACATGGAAATATCTACAGCGTCATATCTATAAACATTGAAATATCTACACTGCCATCTGTAAAAACATGGAAATATCTACACAGTCATCTGAATAAACATGGAAATATCTAAAGCACCATATATATAAACATGGAAGTATCTACAATACCATCTGTATAAACATGGAAATATCTACACTGCCATCTGTAGAAAGATGGAAATATCTACACCGCTATCACTATAAATATGGAAATATCTACACCGCCATCTCTATAAACATGAAAATATTTCCACTGCCATCTCCATAAAGATGGAAGAATCTACTCCGCCATGTGTATAAACACGGAAATATCCACACCACCATCTTTGTAAACATGGAAATATCTACACCGCTATCTGTATAAACATGGAAATATCTACACCGCCATCAGCATGTCCATGGAAATATCTACGCCGCCATCTGTACAAACATGGAAATATCTACACGGCCATCTGTGTATAGATGGAAATATCAATACCTCCATCTGTACAAACATATAAATATCTACACCGCTATCCCTATAAACATGGAAATATCTGCACTGCCATCTGTAAAAACATGGAAATACCTATACAGTCATCTGTATAAACATGGAAATATCTACAATGATATCTGTATACACATGGAAATATCTACACAGCCATCTGTATAAACATGTAAATATCTACACTGCTATCTCTATAAAAATGGAAATATCTACACCGCCATCTCTATAAACATGAAAATATCTACACTGCCATCTCCATAAACATGGAACTAGCTACTCCGCCATCTGTATAAACATGGAAACATCTACACCGCCATCTGGGTGAACAAGGAAATATCTACAATGCCATCTTTATAAAGATATAAATATCTGCACCGCGAGCTGCATAAACAAGGAAACATCTACATCGCTATCTGTATAAACGTGGAAATAGCAACACCGGTATCGGTATAAACATGGAAATATCTACAACGCCGTCTATATAAACACGGAAATATCTACACCGCTATGTGTATAAACATGGAAATACCTACACCGCTATCTCTATAAACATGGAAATATCTACACCGCTATCTGTATAAACATGGAAATATCTACATCGCTATCTGTATAAACATGGAAATATCTACACCGCGATCTGTACAAACATGGAAATATCTACACCGCGATCTGTATAAACATGGAAATATCTACAACGCTATCTGTATAAACATGGAAATATCTACACATCTATCTCCATAAACATGGAAATATCTACACCACCATCTGTATAAACATGGAAATAACTACAAACTCATCTGTATAAACATGGAAATATCTACACAGCCATCTGTCTATACATGGAAATATCTACATCGCTATCTGCATAAATATGGAAATAACTACACCGCTATTTTTATAAACCAGCAAATATCTACACCGTGATCTGCATAAACATGGAAATATCTATACCGCCATCTCTATAAACATGGAAATATCTACACCCCTATCGGTATAAACATGGAAATATCCACACCGCTATCTCTATAAACATGGAAATATCAACACCGCTATCTCTATGAACATGGAAATATCTGCACCGCCATCTCTATAAACATGGAAATATCTACACCACGATCAGTATAAACATGGAAATATCTCCAATGCTATCTCTATAAACATCGAAATATCTACACCGCCATCTGTATAAACATGGAAATACTTACAAAGTTATCTGTATAAACATGGAAATATCTACACTGCCATCAGTATAAACATGGAAATAACTACACAGCCATGTGTATATACATGGAAATATCTACACCGCTATCTATATAAACATGGAAATATCTACACCGCTATTTGTATAAACATGGAAATATCTACACGGTCATCTATGCATAGATGGAAATATCAACACCGCCATCTGTACAAACATGGAGATATCTGCACTTCTATCTGTATGCCCATGGAAATATCTACACCGCGGTCTGTATAAACATGGAAAAACTTACAGCACTATCTGTATAAACATGGAAATATCTACACCGCTATCTCTATAAACATGGAAATATCTACACCGTGATCTGTATAAACATGGAAATATTTACACCGCTGTCTGTATAAAGATGGAAATTTCTACACCGTTATCTGTATAAATATGGAAATATCTACACCGCTATCTCTATAAACATGGAAATATCTACACCGCCATCTGTATAAACATGGAAAAACCTACAAAGTCATCTGTGTAAACATGGAAATATCTACACCACCATCTGTATAAACATGGAGATATCTTCAATGCCATCTGTATACACCTGGAAATACCTACACGGCAATCTGTGTATAGATGGAAACATCAACACTGCCAGCTGTACAAACATGGAAATATCTACACTGCTATCTCTATAAACATGGAAATATCTACACTGCGGTCTGTTTAAACATGGAAATATCTACACCGGTATCTGTTTAAACATGGAAATATCTACAGCGCCATCTCTATAAACATTGAAATATCTACACTGCCATCTGTAAAAACATGGAAATATCTACACAGTCATCTGAATAAACATGGAAATATCTAAAGCACCATATGTATAAATATGGAAGTATCTACAATACCATCTGTATACACATGGAAATATCTACACAGACATCTGTATAAATATGGAAATATCTACACGGCCATCTGTATAAACATGGAAATATATACACTGCCATCTGTAGAAAGATGGAAATATCTACACCGCTATCTCTATAAATATGGAAATATCTACACCGCCATCTCTATAAACATGAAAATATTTCCACTGCCATCTCCATAAAGATGGAAGTATCTACTCCGCCATGTGTATAAACACGGAAATATCTACACCACCATCTGTGTAAACATGGAAATATCTACACCGCTATCTGTATAAACATGGAAATATCTACACCGACATCTGCATGTCCATGGAAATATCTATGCCTCCATCTGTATAAACATGGAAATACCTACAATGTTATCTATATAATCATGGAAATATCTACAAAGCCATCTGTATAAACATGGAAATATCTACACAGCCATCTATATATACACGGAAATATCTACACCACTATCTGTATAAACATGGAAATAACTACACCGCTATTTGTATCAACAAGGAAATATCTACACCGTGACTTGTATAAACATGGAAATATTTACACCGCTATATGTATAAACATGGAAATTTCTACACCATTATCTCTATAAATATGGAAATATCTACACCGCTATCTCTATAAACATGGAAATATCTACACCACCATCTGTATAAACATGGAAATACCTATACAGACATCTGTGTAAACATGGAAATATCTACACAACCATCTGTATAAACATGGAAATATCTACAATGCCATCTGTATACACATGGAAATACCTACAAGGCAATCTGTGTATAGATGGAAACATCAACACCACCGTCTGTACATACTTGGAAATATCTACACTGCTATCTCTATAAACATGGAAATATATACTCGGCGGTCTGTATAAACATGGAAATATCTACACCGGTATCTGTATAAACATGGAAATATCTACACCACGATCTGTATAAACATAGAAATATATACACCGCTATCTCTATAAACATGGAAATATCTGCACCGCTATCTCTATAGACATGGAAATATCTACAAAGCCATCTGTATAAACATGGAAATGCCTACACAGTCATGTGTAGGAACATGGAAATATCCACACTGCCATCTGTATACACATAGAAATATCTACACAGCCCTCTGTAAAAATATGGAGATATCTGCATAGGCATCTGTATAAACATGGAAATATCTACACCGCAATCTGTATAAACATGGAAATATCTACACCGCTATCTGTATAAATATGAAATATCTAAACCGCTATCTCTATATAAGTGGAAATATCTACACTGCTATCTGTATAAACATGGAAATATCTTCAATTCTATCTGTATAAACATGGAAATATCTACAACGCCATCTGTATAAACATGGAAAGATCTCCACTGCTATCTCTATAAACATCGAAATATCTACACCGCCATCTGTATAAACATGGAAATAATTACAAAGTTATCTGTATAAACATGGAAATATCTACACCACCATCTGTATAAATATGGAAATATCTACACAACCATGTGTATATACATGGAAATATCTACACCGCTATCTATATAAACATGGAAATGACTACACCGCTATCTGTATAAACATGGAAATATCTACACCGCCATCTACATATCCATGGAAATATCTGCGCCGCCATCTGTATAAACATGGAAATATCGACACGGTCATCTGTGTATAGATGGAAATATCAACTCCACCATCTGTACAAACATGGAAATATCTGCACCGCTATCTGTGTAAACATGGAAATATCTACACCGCGGTCTGTATAAACATGGAAATATCTGCACCGCCATCTCTATAAACATGGAAATATCTACACCGTGATCTGTATAAACATGGAAATATTTACACCGCTATCTGTATAAACATGGAAATTTCTACACCGTTATCTGTATACACATGGAAATATCTACACAGTCATCTGTATAAATATGGAAATATCTACACCGCCATCTGTATAAACATGGAAATATCTACACTGCCATCTGTAGAAAGATGGAAATATCTACACCGCTATCTCTATAAATATGGAAATATCTACACCGCCATCTCTATAAACATGAAAATATCTACACTGCCATCTCCATAAAGATGGAAGTATCTACTCCGCCATCTGTATAAACACGGAAATATCTACACCACAATCTGTGTAAACATGGAAATATCTACGCCGCCATCTGTATAAACATGAAAATATCTACAATGCCATCTGTAGAAAGATGGAAATATCTTCACCGCAATCTGTGTAAACATGGAAATATCTACACCGATATATGTAAAAACATGGAAATATCTACACCCCTATCTGTATAAACATGGAAATATCCACACCGCTATCTCTATAAACATGGAAAAATCAACACCGCTATGTCTATGTACATGGAAATATCTACACCGCCATCTCTATAAACATGGAAATATCTACACCACGATCTGTGTAAACATGGAAGTATCTACACCGCGATCTGTATAAACATGGAAATATCTACACAGCTATCTCTATAAACATGGAAATATCTACACCGCCATCTGTATAAACATGGAAATACCTCCAATGTCATCTATATAAACATGGAAATATCTACAAAGCCATCTGTATAAACATGGAAATATCCACACAGCCATCTGTATATACATGGAAATATCTACACCACTACCTGTATAAACATGGAAATAACTACACCGCTATTTGTATAAACAAGGAAATATCTACACCGTGACTTGTATAAACATGGAAATATTTACACCGCTATATGTATAAACATGGAAATTTCTACACCATTATCTGTATAAATATGGAAATATCTACACCGCTATCTCTCTAAACATGGAAATATCTACACCGCCATCTGTATAAACATGGAAATACCTATACAGTCACCTGTGTAAACATGGAAATATCTACACCACCCTCTGTATAAACATGGAAATATCTACAATGCCATCTGTATACACATGGAAATACCTACAAGGCAATCTGTGTATAGATGGAAACTTCAACACCGCCGTCTGTACAAACTTGGAAATATCTACACTGCTATCTCTATAAACATGGAAATACCTACACAGTCATGTGTAGGAACATGGAAATATCTACACTGCCATCTGTATACACATAGAAATATGTACAAAGCCCTCTGTATAAATATGGAGATATCTGGATAGGCATCTGTATAAACATGGAAATATCTACACCGCAATCTGTATAAACATGGAAATATCTACACCGCTATCTGTATAAATGTAAAATATCTAAACCGCTATCTCTATATAAGTGGAAATATCTACACTGCTATCTGTATAAACATGGAAATATCTTCAATTCTATCGGTATAAACATGGAAATATCTACACCGCCATCTGTATTATCATGGAAATATCTCCACTGCTATCTCTATAAACATCGAAATATCTACACCGCCATCTGTATAAACATGGAAATACTTACAAAGTTATCTGTATAAACATGGAAATATCTACACCGCCATGTGTATAAACATGGAAATATCAACACAGCCATGTGTACATACATGGAAATATCTACACCGCTCTCTATATAAACATGGAAATAAGTACAGCACTATCTCTATATACATGGAAATATCTACACCACCATCTACATATCCATAGAAATATCTGTGCCGCCATCTGTATAAACATGGAAATATCTACACGGTCATCTCTATATAGATGGAAATATCAACACCGCCATCTATACAAACATGGAAATATCTGCACCGCTATCTGTATAAACATGGAAATATCTACACCGCGGTCTGTATAAACATGGAAATATCTACTCCGCTATCTGTATAAACATGGAAATATCTACACCGCTATCTCTATAAACATGGAAATATCTACACCGTGATCTGTATAAACATTGACATATTTACACTGCTATCTGTATAAACATGGAAATTTCTACACCGTTATCTGTATAAGTATGGAAATATCTACACCGCCATCTGTATAAACATGGAAATACCTATACAGTCATCTGTGTAAACATGGAAATATCTGCACCACCATCTTTATAACCATGGAAATATCTACAATGCCATCTGTATACACATGGAAATAACTACACGGCAATCTGTGTATAGATGGAAACATCAACACTGCCATCTGTACAAACATGGAAATATCTACAGTGCTATCTCTATAAACATGGAAATATCTACACTGTGGTCTGTATAAACATGGAAATATCTACACCGCTATCTGTATAAACATGGAAATATCTACACCACGGTCTGTATAAACATGGAAATATATACACCGCTATCTGTATAAACATGGAAATATCTGCACCACTATCTCTATAAACATGGAAATATCTACAAAGACATCTGTATAAACATGGAAATACCTACACAGTCATGTGAAGAAACATTTAAATATCTACACTGCCATCTGTATAAACATGGAAATATCTACACTGCCATCTGTATAAATATGGAAATATCTGCATAGGCATCTGAATAAACATGGAAATATCTGCACCGCTATCTGTATAAACATGGAAATACCTACACCGCTGTCTCTATAAACATGGAAATATGTACACCGCTATGTGTATAAACATGGAAATATCTCCACTGCTCTCTGTATAAACATGGAAATATCTCCACCGTTATATGTATAAACATGGAAATATCTACAGCGCCATGTCTATAAACATTGAAATATCTACACTGCCATCTGTCAAAACATGGAAATATCTACACAGTCATCTGAATAAACATGGAAATATCTACAACAGCATCTGTATAAACATGGATATACCTACAATACCATCTGTATAAACATGGAAATATCTACACAGACATTTGTATAAATATGGAAATATCTTCACCGCCATCTGTATATACATGGAAATATCTATACTGCCATCTGTAAAAATATGGAAATATCTACACCGCTATCTCTATAAATATGGAAATATCTATACCGCCATCTCTATAAACATGAAAATATCTACACTGCCATCTCCATAAAGATGGAAGTATCTACTCCGCCATGTGTATAAACACGGAAATATCTACACCACCATCTGTGTAAACATGGAAATATCTACACCGCTATCTGTTTAAACATGGAAATATCTACACCGCCATCTGCATGTCCATGGAAATATCTACTGCGCCATCTGTATAAACATGGAAATATCTACACGGCCATCTGTGTAAAGATGGAAATATCAGCACCACCATCTGTAGAAACATGGAAATATCTACACCGCTATCTCTATAAACATGGAAATATCTTCAATGCCATCTGTAAAACATGTAAATATCTATACAGTCAACTGTATAAACATGGAAATATCTACAATGCCATCTATATGCACATGGAAATATCTACACAGCCATCTGTATAAACTTGTAAATATCTACACTGCTATCTCTATATACATTGCAATATCTACACCGCCATCTCTATAAACATGAAAATATCTACACTGCCATCACCATAAACATGGAACTAACTACTCCGACATCTGTATAAACAAGTAAACATCTACACCGCCATCTGTGTGAATAAGGAAATATCTACAATGCCATCTGTATAAAGATATAAATATCTGCACGGCGAGCGGTATAAACATGGAAATATCTACATCGCTATCTGTATAAACGTGGAAATACCAACACCGCTATCTGTATAAACATTGAAATATCTACAACGCCTTCAATAAAAACATGGAAATACCTACACCGCTATGTCTATAAACATGGAAATACCTACACCGCTATCTCAATAAACATGAAAATATCTACACCGCTATCTGTATAAACATGGAAATATATACACCGCTATCTGTATAAACATGGAAATATCTACACCACGATCTGTATAAAAATGGAAATATCTACACTGCGATCTTTATAAACATGGAAATATCTTCACCGCGATCTGTATAAACATGGAAATATCTACACCGCTATCTGTATAAACATGGTAATATCTACACCACCATCTATATAAACATGGAAATATCTACGCCGCCATCTGTATAAACATGAAAATATCTACAATGCCATCTGTAGAAAGATGGAAATATCTTCACCGCAATCTGTGTAAACATGGAAATATCTACACCGATATATGAAAAAACATGGAAATATCTACACCCCTATCTGTATAAACATGGAAATATCCACAACGCTATCTCTATAAACATGGAAAAATCAACACCGCTATCTCTATGAACATTGTAATATCTACACCGCCATCTCTATAAACATGGAAATATCTACACCACGATCAGTATAAACATGGAAATATCTACACCGCTATCTGTATAAACATGGAAATATCTCCACTGCTATCTCTATAAACATCGAAATATCTACACAGCCATCTGTATAAACATGGAAATACATACAAAGTTATCTGTATAAACATGGAAATATCTACACCGCCATCTGTATATACATGGAAATAACTTCAAAGTCATGTGTACATACATGGAAATATCTACACCGTTCTCTATATAAACATGGAAATAAGTACAGCGCTATCTGTATATCCATGGAAATATCTACACCACCATCTACATATCCATAGGAATATCTGTGCCGCCATCTGTATAAACATGGAAATATCTACACGGTCATCTGCGTATACATGGAAATATCAACACCGCCATCTGTACAAACATGGAAATATCTGCACCGCTATCTGTATAAACATGGAAATATCTACACCGTGGTCTGTATAAACATGGAAATAACTACTCCGCTATCTGTATAAACATGGAAATATCTACACTGCTATCTCTATAAACATGGAAATATCTACACCGTGATCTGTATAAACATGGAAATACTTACAACGCTATCTGTATAAACATGGAAATTTCTACAACATTGTCTGTATAAATATGGAAATATCTACACCGCCATCTGTATAAACAAGGAAATACCTATACAGCCATCTGTGTAAACATGGGAATATCTACACCAACATCTGTATAAACATGGAAATATCTAAAATGCCATCTGTATACACATGGAAATACCTACACGGCAATCTGTGTATAGATGGAAACATCAACACCGCCATCTGTACAAACATGGAAATATCTACACTGCTATCTCTATAATCACGGAAATATCTACACTGCGGTCTGTATAAACATGGAAATATCTACACCGCTATCTGTATAAACATGGAAATATCTGCACCGCTATCTCTATATACATGGAAATATCTACAAAGACATCTGTATAAACATGGAAATAACTACACAGTCATCTGTAGGAGCATTTAAATATCAACAATGCCATCTGTATAAACATAGAAATATCTACACAGCCCTCTGTAAAAATATGGAAATATCTACATAGGCATCTGTGTAAACATGGAAATATCTGCACTGCTATCTGTATAAACATGGAAATACCTACACCGCTGTCTCTATAAACATGGAAATATGTACACCGCTATGTGTATAAACATGGAAATATCTCCACTGCTCTCTGTATAAACATGGAAATATCTCCACCGTTATCTGTATAAACATGGAAATATATACAGCGCCATCTCTATAAACATTGAAATATCTACACTGCCATCTGTAAAAACATGGAAATATCTGCACAGTCATCTGAATAAACATGGAAATATCTACACCACCATCTGTATAAACATGGAAATAGCTTCAATACCGTCTGTATACACATGGAAATATCTACACAGACATCTGTATAAATATGGAAATATCTACACCGCCATCTGTATAAACATGGAAATATTTACACTGCCATCTGTAGGAAGATGGAAATATCTACACCGCTATCTCTATAAATATGGAAATATCTACACCGCCATCTCTATAAACATGAAAATATCTACACTGCCATCACCAAAAAGATGGAGGTATCTACTCCGCCATGTGTATAAACACAGAAATCTCTACACCACCATCTGTGTAAACATGGAAATATCTACACCGCTATCTGTAGAAACATGGAAATATCTACACCGCCATGTGCATGTCCTTGGAAATATCTACGCCGCCACTTGTATAAACATGGAAATATCTACACGGCCATCTGTGTATAGATGGAAATACCAACACCGCCATCTGTAGAAACATGGAAATATCTACACCGCTATCTCTATAAACATGGAAATATCTGCACTGCCATCTGTGAAAACATGGAAATACCTATACAGTCATCTGTATAAACATGGAAATATCTACAATGCCATCTGAATACACATGGAAATATCTACACAGCCATCTGTATAAACATGTAAATATCTACACTGCTATCTCTCTAAACATGGAAATATCTCCACCGCCATCTCTATAAACATGAAAATATCTACACTGCCATCTCCATAAACATGGAACTAACTACTCCGCCATCTGTATAAACATGGAAACATCTACACCGCCATCTCTGTGAATAAGGAAATTTCTACAATGCCATCTGTATAAAGATATAAATATCTGCACCGCGAGCTGCATAAACATGGAAACATCTACATCGCTATCTGTATAAACGTGGAAATACCAACACCGCTATCGGTATAAACATGGAAATATCTACAACGCCATCTATATAAACATGGAAATATCTACACCGCTATGTCTATAAACATGGAAATACCTTCACCGCTATCTCTATAAACATGGAAATATCTACACCGCTATCTGTATAAACATGGAAATATAAACACCGCTATCTGTATAAACATGGAAATATCTACACAGCAATCTCTGTAAACATGGAAATACCTACACCGCCATCTGTATAAACATGGAAATACATACAATGTTATCTGTATAAACATGGAAATATCTACAAAGCCATCTGTATAAACATGGCAATACCTAAACAGCCATCTGCATAAACATGGAAATACCTACACAGCCATCTGTATATACATGGAAATATATACACAGCTATCTGCAGAAACATGGAAATAACTACACCGCTATTTGTATAAACAAGGAAATATCTACACCGCCATCTGTTTAAACATGGAAATAAATACACAGACATCTGTATATACATGGAAATATCTACACCGCTATCTGTATAAACATTCTAATAACTACACCGCTCTCTGTATAAATGTGGAAATATTTGCACCGCTATCCCTATAAACATGGTAATATCAACACCGCGATCTGTATAAACATGGAAATATCTACACCATGATCTGTATAAACATGGAAATATCTACACCGCCATCTCTATAAACTTGGAAATATCTACACCCCTATCTGTATAAACATGGAAATATCTACACCGCCATCTCTATAAACATGGAAATATCTACACCCCTATCTGTATAAACATGGAAATATCCACACAGCTATCTCTATAAACATGGAAAAATCAACACCGCTATCTCTATGAAAATGGAAATATCTACACCGCCATCTCTATAAACATGGAAATATCTATACCGTGATCAGTATAAACATGGAAATATCTACTCCGCTATCTGCATAAACATAGAAATATCTCCACTGCTATCTCTATAAACATCGAAATATCTACACCGCCATCTGTATAAAGATGGAAATACTTACAAAGATATCTGTATAAACATGGAAATATCTATACCGCCATCTGTATAAACATGGATATATCTACACCGTCATGTGTACATACATGGAAATGTCTACACCGCTCTCTATATAAACATGGAAATAAGTACAGCGCTATCTGTATATACATGGAAATATCTACACCACCATCTACATATCCATAGAAATATCTGCACCTGCATCTGTATAAACATGGAAATATCTACACGGTCATCTGTGTACAGATGGAAATATCAACACCGCCATCTGTACAAACATGGAAATATCTGCAACGCTATCTGTATAAACATGGAAATTTCTACACCGTTATCTGTATAAATATGGAAATATCTACACTGCCATCTGTATAAACATGAAAATACTTATACAGTCATCTGTATAAACATGGAAATATCTACACCACCATCTGTATAAACATGGAAATATCTACAATGCCATCTGTAGGAAGATGGAAATATCTACACAACAATCTGTGTAAACATGGAAATATCTACACCGCTATCTGTATAAACATGGAAATTTCTAAACAGCTATCTCTATAAACATGGAAATATCTACACCGCAATCTGAATAAACATGGAAATACCTACAAAGTCATCTATATAAACATGGAAATATCTACAAAGCCATCTGTATAAACATGGAAATATCTACACAGCCATCTTTATATACATGGAAATATCTACGCCGCTATCTGTATAAACATGGAAATAACTACACCGCTATTTGTATAAACAAGGAAATATCTACACCGCCATCTGAATAAACATGGAAATACCTACAAAGTCATCTGTATAAACATGGAAATATCTACAAAGCCATCTGTATAAACATGGAAATATCTACACAGCCATCTGTATATACATGGAAATATCTACGCCGCTATCTGTATAAACATGGAAATAACTACACCGCTTTGTATAAACACGGAAATATCTACACCGTAACTTGTATAAACATGGAAATATTTACGCCGCTGTCTGTATAAACATGGAAATTTCTACACCGTTATCTGTATAAATATGGAAATATCTACTCCGCTATCTCCATAAACATGGAAATATCTTCACCGCCAGCTGTATAAACATGGAAATACCCACACAGTCATCTGTGTAAACATGGAAATATGTACACCACCATATGTATAAACATGAAAATATCTACAATGTCATCTTTATACACATGGAAATACCTACACGGCAATCTGTGTATAGATGGAAACACCAACACTGCCATCTGTACAAACTTGGAAATATCTACACTTCTATCTCTATAAACATGGAAATATATACACTGCGGTCTGTATAAACATGGAAATATCTACACCGCTATCTCTATAAACATGGAAATATCTACACCACGATCAGTATAAACATGGAAATATCTACACCGCTATCTGTATAAACATGGAAGTATCTCCACTGCTATCTCTATAAACATCGAAATATCTACACCGGCATCTGTATAAACATGGAAATACTTACAAAGTTATCTGTATAAACATGGAAACATCTTCACTGCCATCTGTGTGAATAAGGACATATCTACAATGCCATCTGTATAAAGATATAAATATCTGCACCGCGAGCTGTATAAACATGGAAATATGTACATCGCTATCTGTATAAACGTGGAAATACCAACACCGCTATCGGTATAAACATCGAAATATCTACAACGCCATCTATATAAACATGGAAATACCAACACAGTCATGTGTAGGGACATGGAAATATCTACACTGCGATCTGTATAAACATGGAAATATCTACAACGCGATCTGTATAACATGGAAATATCTACACCACTATCTGTATAAACATGGAAATATCTACAAAGCTATCTCTATAAACATGGAAATATCTACACAGCCGTCTGTATATACATGGAAATATCTACACCACTATCTGTATAAACATGGAAATAAATACACCCCTATTTGTATAAACAAGGAAATATCTACACCGCTATCTGTATAAACATGGAAATATCTATACCGCGATCTGTATAAACATGGAAATATCTACACAGCTATCTCTATAAACATGGAAATATCTACACCGCCATCTCTATAAACATGGAAATATCTACACCCCAATCTGTATAAACATGGAAATATCCACACTGCTATCTCTATAAACATGGAAAAATCAACACCGCTATGTCTATGAACATGGAAATATCTACACCGCTATCTCTATAAACATGGAAATATCTACACCGCTATCTGTATAAACATGGAAATATCTGCACCGCTATCTGTATAAACATGGAAATATCTACACCGCGATCTGTATAAACATGGAAATATCTACACCGCGATCAGTATAAACATGGAAATAACTTCACCACGATCTGTATAAACATGGTAATATCTAGATCGCTATCTGTATAAAAGTGGAAATACCAACACTGCTATCGGTATAAACATGGAAATATCTACACCGCGATCTGTATAAACATGGAAATAACTTCACCACGATCTGTATAAACATGGAAATATCTACACCGCTATCTGTATAAACATGGTAATATCTACTCCACCATCTATGTAAACATGGAAATATCTACACCGCCATCTGTATAAACATGGAAATATCTACAATGCCATCTGTAGAAAGATGGAAATATCTACACCGCAATCTGTGTAAACATGGAAATATCTACACCGATATCTGTCAAAACATGGAAATATCTACACCCCTATCTGTATAAACATGGAAATATCTACAACGCTATCTCTATAAACATGGAAAAATCAACACCGCTATCTCTATGAACATGGAAATATCTACACCGCCATCTCTATAAACATGGAAATATCTACACCACGATCAGTATAAACATGGAAATATCTACACCGCTATCTGTATAAACATGGAAATATCTCCACTGCTATCTCTATAAACATCGAAATATCTACACCGCCATCTGTATAAACATGGAAATACTTACAAAGTTATCTTTATAATCATGGAAATATCTACACCGCCATCTGTATAAACATGGAAATATCTACACAGCCATGTGTATATACATGGAAATATCTACACCGCTATCTATATAAACATGGAAATAACTACACCGCTATTTGTATAAACATGGAAATATCTACACCGCCATCTACATATCCATGGAAATATCTGCGCCGCCATCTGTATAAACATGGAAATACCTACACGGCAATCTGTGTATAGATGGAAACATCAACACCGCCATCTGTACAAACATGGAAATATCTAGACTGCAATCTCTATATACATGGAAATATCTACACTGCGGTCTGTATAAACATGGAAATATCTACACCATGATCTGTATAAACATGGAAATATATACACCGCTATCTCTATAAACATGGAAATATCTACAAAGACATCTGTATAAACATGGAAATACCTACACAGTCAGGTTTAGGAACATTTAAATATCTACAATTCCATCTGTATAAACATAGAAATATCTACACGGCCCTCTGTATAAATATGGAAATATCTGCATAGGCATCTGTGGAAACCTGGAAATATATGCACCGCTATCAGTATAAACATGGAAATACCTACACCGCTGTATCTATAAACATGGAAATATGTACACCACTATGTGTATAAACATGGAAATATCTCCACTGCTCTCTGTATAAACATGGAAATATCTACAGCGCCATCTCAATAAACATTGACAAATCTACAGTGCCATCTGTAAAAACATGGAAATATCTGCACAGTCATCTGAATAAACCTGGAAATATCTACACAGCCATCTGTATAAACATGGAAATATCTACACAGCCATCTCTACAAACATGAAAATATCTACACCGCAATCAGTATAAACGAGGAAAAATCTACACCGCTATCTCTATAAACATGGAAATATCTCCACTGCTATCTCTATATACATCGAAATATCTACACCGCCATCTGTATAAACATGGAAATACTTACAAAGTTATCGTTATAAACATGGAAATATCAACACCGCCATCTGTGTAAACATGGAAATACCTACACAGCCATGTGTATATTCATTGAAATATCTACACCGCTATCTCTATAAACATGGAAATAACTACACCGCTATCTGTATAAACATGGAAATATCTACACCGCCATCTAAATATCCATGGAAATATCTGCACCGCCGTCTGCGTAAACATGTAAATATCTATATGGTCATCTGTGTATAGATGGAAATATCAACACCGCCATCTGTACAAACATGGAAATAACTACACCGCTATCTGTATAAACTTGGAAATATCTACACCGAGGCCTGTATAAACATGGAAATATCTAAACCGCTATCTGTATAAACATGGAAATATCTACACCGCTATCTCTATAAACATGGAAATATCTACACCGTGATCAGTATAAACATGGAAATATTTACACTGCTATCTGTATAAACATGAAAATATGTACACCGTTATCTGTATAAATATGGAAATACCTACACCGCTATCTCTATAAACATGGAAATATCTACACCGCCATCTGTATAAACATTCAAATATCTACACTGCGGTCTGTATAAACATGGAAATATCTACAGAGCCGTCTGTATATACATGGAAATATCTACACTGCTATCTGTATAAACATGGAAATAAATACACCACTATTTGTATAAACAAGGAAATATCTACACCACCATCTGTTTAAACATGGAAATATCTACAGAGACATCTGTTTATACATGGAAATATCTACACCGCTATCTGTATAAGCAAGGAAATATCATCACTGCCATCGGTAAAAACATGGAAATACCTATACAGTCATCTGTATAAACATGGAAATATCTTCAATGCCATCTGTATACACATGGAAATATCTACACAGCCGTCTGTATAAACATGTAAATATCTAAACTGCTATCTCTATAAACATAGAAATATCTACACCGCCATCTCTATAAACATGAAAATATCTACACTGCCATCTCCATAAACATGGAACTAACTACTCCGCCATCTGTATAAACATGGTAACACCTACACCGCCATCTGTGTGAATAAGGAAATATCTATAATGCCATCTGTATAAAGATATAAATATCTGCACCGCGAGCTGTATAAACATGGAAATATCTACATCGCTATTTGTATAAACTGGAAATACCAACACCGCTATCAGTATAAACATGGAAATATCTACAACGCCATCTATATAAACATGGAAATACCTACACCGCTATGTCTATAAACATGGAAATACCTACACCGCCATCTGCATATCCATGGAAATATATACAATGCCATCTGTATAAAGACGGAAATATCTACACGGCAATCTGTGTACAGATGGAAATATCAACACCGCAGTCTGTACAAACATGGAAATATCTACACCGCTATCTTATAAACATAGAAATACAGACACTGAAGTCTGTATAAACATGGAAAAATCTACAACGCTATGTCTATAAACATGGAAATACCTTCACCGCTATCTCTATAAACATGGAAATATCCACACCGCCATCTGCATATCCATGGAAATATCTACATCGCCATCTGTATAAAGATGGAAATATCTACACGGAAATCTGTGTACAGATGGAAATATCAACACCGCCATCTGTACATACATGGAAATATCTACACTGCTATCTGTATAAACATAGAAATACCTACACTGCAGTCTGTATAAACATGGAAATATCTACACCTGTATCTGTATAAACATGGAAATATCTACACCAAGATCTGTATAAACCTGGAAATATCTACAATGCTATCTCTATAAATATGGAAGTATCTACACCGCCATCTGTATAAACATGGAAATAACTACACAGTCATGTGTAGGAACATGAAAATATCTACACCACCGTTTTATAAAGATGGAAATATCTACAACGTTATCTGTATAAACATGGAAATATCTACACAGGGATGTGTACAAACATGGAAATATGTACAGCACTCTCTGAATAAAGATGGAAATAACTACACCGCTATCTGTAAAAATATGGAAATATCTACACCACTATCTGTAAAAATATGGAATATTTACACCGCTGTCTCAATAAACATGGAAATATCTACACCGCTATCTCTATAAACATGGAAATATCTACACCGCCATCTGTATTAACATGGAAATATCTACACAGTCATCTGTATAAACCTGGAAATATCTACACTGTCATCTTTATAAACATGGAAATATCTACAGAGAACTCTGCATAAACATGGAAATATCGACACAGCTATCTGTATAAACATGGAAATATCTACACCGCTATCTGTATAAACATGGAAATATCTACACCGCTATGTGTATTAACGTGGAAATATCTCCATTGCTATCGGTATAAACATGGACATACCTCCACCCCAATCTCTATAAACATGAAAATATCTACACCGCAATCTCTATAAACATGGAAATATCTACACTGCCATCTGTACGAACATGGAAATATCTACAAAGTCATCTGTAGAAATATGGAAATATCTACAACGCTATCTCTATAAACATGGCAATAACTACACCGCTATCTCTATAAACATGGAAATATCTACACCGCTATCTCCATCAACATGGAAATATATACACCGCCATCTCTTTAAACATGGAGATATCTACAACGCCATCTACATAAACAAGAAAATATCTACATTGCCATCTATATAAACATGGAAATATATACACCGCCATCTCTATAACCATGGAAATATCTACACTGCCATTTGCAGAAAGATGGAAATATCTGCACCGCCATCTGTATAAACGTGGAAATATCTACACCGCTATCTGTATAAACATGGAAATATCTACACCGCAATCTGTATAAACATGGAAATATCTACACCGCTATCTGTATAAATATGAAATATCAAAACCGCTATCTCTATAAAAATGGAAATATCTACACAGCTATCTGTATAAACATGGAAAAATCCTCACTGCTATCTCTATGAACATGGATATATCTACACCGCTATCTCTATGAACATGGAAATATCTACACCGCCATCTCTATAAACATGGAAATATCTACACCGCCATCTGTATAAACATGGAAATACCTACACAGCTATCTGTATAAACATGGAAATACCTACACCGCTATCTGTATAAACATGGAAATATCTACACTGCGATCTGTATAAACATGGAAATATCTACACCGCGATCTGTATAAACATGGAAATATCATCACCACGATCTGTATAAACATGGAAATATCTACACCGCTAACTGTATAAACATGGTAATATCTACACCACCATCTATATAAACATGGAAATATCTACACCGCCATGTGTATAAACATGGAAATATCTACACCGCCATCTGTATAAACATGGAAATATCTACACCGCAATCTGGGCAAACATGGACATATCCACAACAATATCAGTAAAAACATGGAAAAATCTACACCGCTATCTGTATAAACATGGAAATATCTACAACGCGATCTGCATAAACATGGAAATATCTACACCGCGATCTGTATAAACATGGAAATATCTACAGCGCTATCTCCATAAACATGGAAACTTCTACACAGCTATCTCTATAAACATGGAAATATCTACACCGCCATCTGTATAAACATGGAAATACCTACAAATCATCTTTATAAACATGGAAATATCTACACAGCCATCTGTATAAACATGGAAATATCAACACCGCCATCTGTACAAACATGGAAATATCTACACCGCTATCTGTATAAACATGGAAATACCTACACCGCAGCCTGTATAAACATGAAAATATCTACACCGCTATCTCTATAAACATGGAAATATCTACACCGTGATCTGTATAAACATGGAAATATTTACACTTCTATCTGTATAAACATGAAAATATGTACACCGTTATCTGTATAAATATGGAATTACCTACACCGCTATCTCTATAAACATGGAAATATCTACACCGCCATCTGTATAAACATGGAAATATCTACACTGCGGTCTGTATAAACATGGAAATTTCTACACCACGATCTGTATAAACATGGAAATATTTACACTGCTATCTGTATAAACATGGAAATATCTACACCGCTATCTCTATAAACATGGAAATATCTACAAAGCCATCTGTATAAACATGGAAATACCAACACAGTCATGTGTAGGAACATGGTAATATCTACACCACGATCTGTATAAACATGGAAATATCTACACCACGATCTGTATAACATGGAGATATCTACACCGCTATCTGTGTAAACATGGAAATATCTACACAGCTATCTCTATAAACATGGAAATATCTACACCGCAATCTATATAAACATGGAAATACCTAAAAAGTCATCTGTTTAAACATGGAAATATCTACACAGCCATCTGTATAAACATGGAAATATCTACAGAGCCGTCTGTATATACATGGAAATATCTACACTGCTATCTGTATAAACATGGTAATAAATACACCACTATTTGTATAAAAAAGGAAATATCTACAACACCATCTGTTTAAACATGGAAATATCTACAGAGACATCTGTTTATACATGGAAATATCTACACCGCTATCTGTATTAACATGGAAATATCAGCACTGACATCGGTAAATACATGGAAATACCTATACAGTCATCTGTATTAGCATGGAAATATCTACAATGCCATCTGTATACACATGGAAATATCTACACAGCCATCTGTATAAACATGTAAATATCTACACTGCTATCTCTATAAGCATGGAAATATCTACACCACCATCTCTAGAAACATGAAAATATCTACACTGCCATCTCCATAAACATGGAACTAACTACTCCGCCATCTGTATAAACATGGAAACATCTACACTGCCATCTGTGTGAATAAGGAAATATCTATAATGCCATCTGTATAAAGATATAAATATCTGCACCGCGAGCTGTATAAACATGGAAATATCTACATCGCTATCTGTATAAACGTGGAAATACCAACACCGCTATCAGTATAAACATGGAAATATCTACAACGCCATCTATATAAACATGGAAATACCTACACCGCTATGTCTATAAACATGGAAATACCTACACCGCCATCTGCATATCCATGGAAATATATACAATGCAATCTGTATAAAGATGGAAATATCTACACGGCAATCTGTGTACAGATGGAAATATCAACACTGCCATCTGTACAAACATGGAAATATCTACACCGCTATCTTATAAACATAGAAATACCGACACTGCAGTCTGTATAAACATGGAAATATCTACACCGCTATGTCTATAAACATGGAAATACCTACACCGCTATCTCTATAAACATGGAAATATCCACACCGCCATCTGCATATCCATGGAAATATCTACAGCGCCATCTGTATAAAGATGGAAATATCTACACGGAAATCTGTGTACAGATGGAAATATCAACACCGCCATCTGTGCATACATGGAAATATCTACACTGCTATCTGTATAAACATAGAATTACCTACACTGCAGTCTGTATAAACATGGAAATATCTACACATGTATCTGTATAAACATGGAAATATCTACACCACGATCTGAATAAACCTGGAAATATCTACAATGCTATCTCTATAAATATGGAAGTATCTACACTGCCATCTGTATAAACATGGAAATAACTACACAGTCATGTGTAGGAACATGAAAATATCTACACCACCGTTTTATAAAGATGGAAATATCTACAACGTTATCTGTATAAACAGGGAATTATCTACACAGGGATGTGTATAAACATGGAAATAAGTACAGCACTCTCTGAATAAAGATGGAAATAACTACACCGCTATCAGTAAAAACATGGAAATATCTACACCATCTGTAAAAATATGGAAATATTTACACCGCTATCTCAATAAACATGGAAATATCTACACCGCTATCTCTATAAACATGGAAATATCTACACCGCCATCTGTATAAACATGGAAATATCTACACAGCTATCTGTATAAACATGGAAATACCTACACCGCGATATGTATAAACATGGAAATATCTACACTGCGATCTGTATAAACATGGAAATATCTACACCGCGATCTGTATAAACATGGAAATATATTCACCACGATCTGTATAAACATGGAAATATCTACACCGCTATCTGTAAAAACATGGTAATATCTACACCACCATCTATATAAACATGGAAATACCTTCACCGCCATGTGTATAAACATGGAAATATCTACACCGCCATCTGTATAAACATGGAAATATCTACACCGCAATCTGGGCAAACATGGAAATATCTACACCAATATCTGTAAAAACATGGAAATAACTACACCGCTATCTATATAAACATGGAAATATCTACACCGCGATCTGTATAAACATGGAAATATCTACACTGTGATCTGTATAAACATGGAAATATCTACAGCACTATCTCCATAAACATGGAAACATCTACACAGCTATCTCTATAAACATGGAAATATCTACACCGCCATCTGTATAAACATGGAAATACCTACAAAGTCATCTTTATAAACATGGAAATATCTACACAGCCATCTGTATAAACATGGAAATATCAACACCGACATCTGTACAAACATGGAAATATCTACACCGCTATCTGTATAAACATGGAAATATCTGCACCGCAGCCTGTATAAACATGGAAATATATAACCGCTATCTGTATAAACATGGAAATATCTACACCGCTATCTCTATAAACATGGAAATATCTACACCGTGATCTGTATAAACATGGAAATATTTACACTGCTATCTGTATAAACATGAAAATATGTACACCGTTATCTGTATAAATATGGAAATACCTACACCGCTATCTCTATAAACATGGAAATATCTACACCGCCATCTGTATAAACTTGGAAATATCTACACTGCGGTCTGTATAAACATGGAAATTTCTACACCACGATCTGTATAAACATGGAAATATTTACACTGCTATCTGTATAAACATGGAAATATCTACACCGCTATCTCTATAAACAGGGAAATATCTACAAAGCCATCTGTATAAACATGGAAATACCAACACAGTCATGTGTAGGAACATGGAAATATCTACACCGCGATCTGTATAAACATGGAAATATCTACACCGCGATCTGTATAACATGGAAATATCTACACCGCTATCTGTATAAACATGGAAATATCTACACAACTATCTCTATAAACATGGAAATATCTACACCGCAATCTATATAAACATGGAAATACCTACAAAGTCATCTGTTTAATCATGGAAATATCTACACAGCCATCTGTATAAACATGGAAATATCTACAGAGCCGTCTGTATATACATGGAAATATCTACACTGCTATCTGTATAAACATGGAAATAAATACACCACTATTTGTATAAACAAGGAAATATCTACACCATCATCTGTTTAAACATGGAAATATCTACAGAGACATCTGTTTATACATGGAAATATCTACACCGCTATGTGTATAAACAAGGAAATATCAGCACTGCCATCGGCAAAAACATGGAAATACCTATACAGTCATCTGTATAAACATGGAAATATCTACAATGCCATCTGTATACACCTGGAAATATCTACACAGCCATCTGTATAAACATGTGAATATCTACACTGCTATCTCTATAAGCATGGAAATATCTACACCGCCATCTCTATAAACATGAAAATATCTTCACTGCCATCTCCATAAACATGGAACTAACTACTCCGCCATCTGTATAAACATGGAAACATCTACACCGCGATCTGTGTGAATAAGGAAATATCTATAATGCCATCTGTATAAAGATATAAATATCTGCACCGCGAGCTGTAGAAACATGGAAATATCTACAACGCTATCTGTATAAACGTGGAAATACCAACACCGCTATCGGTATAAACATGGAAATATCTACAACGCCATCTATATAAACATGGAAATACCTACACCGCTATGTCTATGAACATGGAAATACCTACACCGCCATCTGCATATCCATGGAAATATGTACAATACCATCTGTATAAAGCTGGAAATATCTACAAGGCAATCTGTGTACAGATGGAAATATCAACACCGCCATCTGTACAAACATGGAAATATGTACAACGCTATCTTATAAACATAGAAATACCGACACTGCAGTCTGTATAAACATGGGAATATCTACACCGCTATGTCTATAAACATGGAAATACCTACACCGCTATCTCTATAAACATGGAAATATCCACACCGCCATCTGCATATCCATGGAAATATCTACAACGCCATCTGTATAAAGATGGAAATATCTACACGGAAATCTGTGTACAGATGGAAATATCAACACCGCCATCTGTACATACATGGAAATATCTACACTGCTATCTGTATAAACATAGAAATACCTACACTGCAGTCTGTATAAACATGGAAATATCTACAGCTGTATCTGTATAAACATGGAAATATCTACACCACGATCTGTATAAACCTGGAAATATCTACAATGCTATCTCTATAAATATGGAAGTATCTACACCGCCATCTGTATAAACATGGAAATAACTACACAGTCATGTGTAGGAACATGAAAATATCTACACCACCGTTTTATAAAGATGGAAATATCTACATCGTTATCTGTATAAACATGGAAATATCTACACAGGGATGTGTATAAACAAGGAAATATATACAGCACTCTCTGAATAAAGATGGAAATAACTACACCGCTATCTGTAAAAACATGGAAATATCTACACCACTATCTGTAAAAGCATGGAAATATTTACACCGCTATCTCAATAAACATGGAAATATCTACAGCGCTATCTCTATAAACATGGAAATATCTACACCGCCATCTATATTAACATGGAAATATCTACACAGTCATCTGTATAAACATGGAAATATCTACAGAGAACTCTGCATAAACATGGAAATATCGACACAGCCATCTGTATAAACTTGGAAATATCTACACCGCTATCTGTATAAACATGGAAATATCTACACCGCTATGTGTATTAACGTGGAAATATCTCCATTGCTATCTGTATGAACATGGACATACCTCCACCCCAATCTGTATAAACATGAAAATATCTACACCGCTATCTCTATAAACATGGAAATATCTAGAATGCCATCTGTACGAACATGGAAATATCTACACAGTCATCTGTAGAAACATGGAAATATCTACACTGCCATCTGTATAAACATGGAAATATCTACACAGCCATCTGTATATACATGGAAATATCTACACCGCTATCTGTATAAACATGGAAATAACAACACCACTATTCGTATAAACAAGGAAATATCTACACCGCCATCTGTTTAAACATGGAAATATTTACACAGACATCTGTTTATACATGGAAATATCTACACCGCTGTCTGTATAAACATGCTAATAACTACACCGCTATCTGTATAAATGTGGAAATATTTGCACCGCTATCCCTATAAACATGGAAATATCAACACAGCGATCTGTATAAACATGGAAATATCTACACCATGATCTGTATAAACATGGAAATATCTACACCGCCATCTGTAAAAACATAGAAATACCTACACCGTTATCTGTATAACCATGGAAATATATAGACCGCCATCTCTATGAACATGGAAATATCTACACCCCTATCTGTATAAACATGGAAATATCCACACAGCTATCTGTATAAACATGGAAAAATCAACACCGCTATCTCTATGAACATGGAAATATCTACACCGCGATCTTTATAAACATGGAAATATCTCCATTGCTATCTCTATAAACATCGAAATATCTACACCGCCATCTGTATGAACATGGAAATACTTACAAAGTTATCTGTATAAACATGGAAATATCTACACCGCCATCTGTATAAACATGGAAATATCTACACAGCCATGTGTATATACATGGAAATATCTACACCGCTATCTATATAAACATGGAAAAAACTACACCGCTATTTCTATAAACATGGAAATATCTACACCGCCATGTGTATAAACATGGAAATACCTACAAAATCATCTGTATAAACATGGAAATATCTACAGAGTCCTCTGTATAAATATGGAAATTTCTGCATAGGCATCTGTGTAAACATGGAAATATCTGCACCGCTATCTGTATAAACATGGAAATACCTACACCGCTGTCTCTATAAACATGGAAATATCTACACCCCTATGTGTATAAACATGGAAATATCTACACTGCCATCTGTAGAAAGATGGAAATATGTACACCGCTATCTCTATAAATATGGAAATATCTACACCGCCATCTCTATAAACATGAAAATATCTACACTACCATCTCCATAAGGATGGAAGTATCAACTCCGCCATGTGTATAAACACGGAAATATCTACACCACCATCTGTGTAAACATGGAAATATCGACAACGCCATCTGCATGTCCATGGAAATATCTATGCCGCCATATGTATAAACATGGAAATATCTACACGGCCATCTATGTATAGATGGAAATATCAACACCGCCATCTGTACAAACTTGGAAATATCTACATCGCTATCTCTATAAACATGGAAATATCTGCACTGCCATCTGTAAAAACATGGAAATACCTATACAGTCATCTGTATAAACATGGAAATATCTACAATGACATCTGTATACTCATGGAAATATCTACACAACCATCTCTATAAACATGAGAATATCTACACTGCCATCTCCATAAACATGGAACTAACTACTTCGCCATCTGTATAAACCTGGAAACATCTACACCGCCATCTGTGTGAATAAGGAAATATCTACAATGCCATCTGTATAAAGATATAAATATCTGCACCGCGAGCTGTAAAAACACGGAGATATCTACATTGCTATCTGTATAAACGTGGAAATACCAACACCGCTATCGGTATAAACATAGAAATATCTACAACGCCATCTATATAAACATGGAAATATCTACACTGCTATGTCTATAAACATGGAAATAACTACACCGCTATCTCTATAAACATGGAAATTTCTACACCGCTATCTGTATAAACACGGAAATATCTACACCGCTATCTGTATAAACATGGAAATATCTACACCGCGATCTGTATAAACATGGAAATATCTACACAGCTATCTCTATAAACATGGAAATATCTACACCGCCATCTGTATAAACATGGAAATACCTACAATGTCATCTGTATAAACATGGAAATATCTACAAAGCCATCTGCATAAACATGGAAATATCTACACAGCCATCTGTATATACATGGAAATATCTACACCACTATCTGTATAAACATGGAAATAACTAGACCGCTATTTGTATAAAGAAGGAAATATCTACACCATGACTTGCATAAACATGGAAATATTTACACCGCTATCTGTATAAACATGGAAATTTCTACACCGTTATCTGTATAAATATGGAAATTTCTACACCGCTATCTCTATAAACATGGAAATATCTACACCGCCATCTGTATAAACATGGAAATATCTACAATGCCATCTGTATACACATGGAAATACCTACACGGAAATCTGTGTATAGATGGAAACATCAACACCGCCATCTGTACAAACTTGGAAATATCTACACTGCTATCTCTATAAACATGGAAATATATACACGGCGGTCTGCATAAACATGGAAATATCTACACCGGTATCTGTATAAACATGGAAATATCTACACCACGATCTGTATAAACATGGAAATATATACACCGCTATCTCTATAGACATGGAAATATCTACAAAGCCATCGGTATAAACATGGAAATACCTACACAGTCATGTGTAGGAACATGGAAATATCTACACTGCCATCTGTATACACATAGAAATATCTACACAGCCCTCTGTATAAATATTGAGATATCTGCATAGGCATCTGTATAAACATGGAAATATCTAGACTGCAATCTGTATAAACATGCAAATATCTACACCGCTATCTGTATAAATATGAAATATCTAAACCGCTATCTCTATATAAGTGGAAATATCTACACTGCTATCTGTATAAACATGGAAATATCATCAATTCTATCTGTATAAACATGGAAATATCTACACCGCCATCTGTATAAACATGCAATTATCTCCACTGCTATCTCTATAAACATCGAAATATCTACACCGCCATCTATGTAAACATGACAATATCTACACTGCCATATTCAGAAACATGGCTGTATCTACACCGCCATCTGTATAAACATCGAAATATCTACACCACTATCTGTATAAAGATGGAAATATTTATACCGCTATCTCTATAAACATGGAAATATCTACACCGCTATCTTTATAAACATGGAAATATCTACAACGCCATCAGTATTAACATGGAAATATCTACACAGTCATCTGAATAAACCTGGAAATATCTACACTGTCATCTATATAAACATGGAAATATCTACAGAGAACTCTGTATAAACATGGAAATATCGGCAAAGCCATCTGTATATACATGG